>NC_138051.1:34856205-35201205 GCF_964194185.1 Rhinolophus hipposideros
CACTATTGTGATGCATTGTCCAAGATAGTTCTGACAAAATGTGGGTTGTTGTGTGTGTGTGTGTGAGTGTGTGTGTGTGTGTGTGTGTGTATGTGAGAGAGAGAGAGACAGAGAAAGAGAGAGAGAGAGAGAGAGAGAGAGAGAGATACACGGAGGTTTAGATGAAATAAAGGTTTAAGATGTTAAGGAAGTAGAATAGCAGAAAGGTGATGTTACTGGAGAACCAATTCATTCAAGTATGACTGTAAATTTTGACTGAATAACAAGAATTTTTCCCAATGTTTTATCAGAAATTTAGTCAAATGACCACAAAATTACATAAATAGTGCATTTCATCTTGGGAATCCCTGCACTGTACTTTCACTATGAAAGCAGTTGCAAATTCCATCCACAATCATTAAAAAAATTGGGACCTTACCAAAATTCACCTTGAACAGATGGCTTTTTTTTAATTAATAGGGAAGACCATAATAACTTTAACTTATTTAAATAACATTCTGTGGTTTTTGAACATTCATGATTCTATGCCCCTTTTATACATGAAGTGGACTGTTTATCTGAAAGTGTTCTGGCAGACAGCCACTCTATTTCTAAAATTAAAAAGGGGATGGAAAACAATCAGCTTTCAGAGGAATTGGAACCACGGCAATGTGTTTTGGATTAATTTACAAATATATGTATACATTTAAGGCCAAACTATGGACCTAGAGAATTTCTACTCCATGGTCTATCATATGCATTCTTCTACTTTATTAGAACAGACATCATATTGAAATAATAAACATGGGAAGCCTTCACTTCTCCTTTGATGTATATTACTAAATGTCTGACTGGCTCAAATTTAAAATAAACTTTCGTATGTTTGCACTTGAAAACTGGAAGTAGACCACAAGCAATAATTTGTTGTCAGTTTCCATATTCTTGGACTAAAGCTATAGTTTAGTCTACTCACTGTTGGGGGCCAACCCACTCTGGTCCAGTGGCCCAGAGGTGGCTCAACTTACTCATAAGAACACGCATTGTAACATAATACTGATGATGATGATTCCCTTCGTCAAGAAAGAACCAGAATAGGTCAAAGTTTTTCACATGCTGACATACAACTGTTCAAAAAGTTAATGACATGTATGGCTCATGACTCAATGTAGATCAAAAATATTTTTTAATTGCCTTTTTTAAAAGTCTCATTTGAAAGTAAGATATCATCTTTATTCAAGATACTGGTCTTGGGTGGGGGGAGGGCAAAATGGGTAAAGGCGATCAAATATATAGTGACGGAGGGAAACTAGACTTTCGGTGGTAAGTATGCTATAGTATATACAGATATCGAATGATAATGTTGTACACCTGAAACTTTTCTAATGTTATTAACGTTACTGCAATTAAAAAAAAATACTGCTGTTAGTTAGACCTCCTTGTTCTCCCCCGTCCCCCCAGTCACACCCCTTTTGGAGTTTACTTGCTTTATCAGGAATTAGACCTACGATATCCTTAGAATATATCACTGGAATAGTTTTTGGGTGAAACTACTTAATAATAATCTTCTTTTGTGATTAACCCTTCTCCAATGATGTCCAAAGGGGAGCCGATTTATCATAAACTTTATTCTATGCTGAAAGAATTTATACTGACATTTTAAAATACTTCAAGTGATACTTCTAATCATCTCATGAATTAGAAATATGAAATTTAAAAGGTAGTATTTGGAAGGATAAAGAATTGGAAATACCCTAAATGTCTATCAGCTGGATCACAGTTAAAGAAAATATGAAGTGCTCATGAAAAGGTATCCCCATATGTTCATTAAAAAAAGCAGAATATAGAACTACATGTATTATCAACTTGTAAAATAAATAATACATAAACAAATAAATAAATAAAATTTAACACACACGTATCTATGATTGTAGTGCAGGAAAAACATCTGGAAAAATACACACTTCATGTTGTGTGCAGCACAGGGGTGGAGACTTTTACTTTTTGCTTATATATTCCTATATTGTTTACATGTGTAACATTTTTAACAGTTTTTTAAAAATCCAATATCAATTTAAAAATTATAATTAATTTATTGGAACATAACTAAGTTATACACTCTATATTTTTTAATAGTAATTTAACATTTTTATACAATTAGATATTCTCTTATGTTTTGGTAATGCTTTCACTGGATATTTTTGAAAACAGGACATGACATCTCTTAGGATCAGTCCTCCCTCTGAAGTTACTTTTCTATCTTATGAGTTTGACTCACTTACTGGTCTGTAAAGTTTACTAGATAAACTCTCTGAAGAACAATGTGCAATTTGTCAAATTATTTCTGTGGTGGTGTAACACAATCATTAAGACAAATGATCAAGTAACTTGATAGTCAGGATCTTAGTTGGAATAAATACTTGGAAACTGAGCATTATGATTACCACTTCTTTTCTTCAGTCCCCTCCAAGACATCATGTATTTTATAGAGTTAATCCAGGTGACCTTGATTCTGATAATGCCACTTGTATATGAAGCCCTCTAAGCAATTTCCCTAAAGTGAACAATGAAAGTCCGTTGGGCAAATGTCACTGACTGTTCTAGGACCATGCTTACCGAACTGGGGTATAAGTAGATGTAGACCCTGAATAAATAAGTGCATCTTCCTGAATGTCAATTATATTCAACAGTCATTAATTTAACACCTTTTTCTTATGTAAATAAGAATCCCTATGCTATTACTAGAATGTACACTACAAATGAAATTCAAAGATAAAATAAATAGTTAAAATATATAAAACCCATCACATCCTCATAGTTGGAAGCAATCTTCTTTTCACTAAATTCCTATAGAATTTACTTGATATTTATAATTTTTAGCCTTTCATTATCATGTCTTATCACATATCTTATCTTTGTTAAGTGTAACTTTCTGAAGGTAAAACCCTGTGTTTTTTTTTAACCTTTTGTATTTCTCCCCTACTCTGTCTCAGTGTCTCTAAATACCTGTAGAAAGAATGGGGGAAAAACACACATATATTCTCACTTAAGCTTTGTCAGTAATTCTGTGCCTGAGACCCGGTCTCTATAATAGTCAAATTAAGAGATTAACAAAGCTATATATGGGTTATAAAAGATCTAGAGAGATTATAATAATAAAGTTTGTGATGGTTAATTCTGAATCTCACTGACTCTTCCTCTGACACAGACACACAGGCGCGCACACACATACACACACACACCCTCAAGTTGTCTGAGCTTCTAATCATGCTTCAGGATGCAGTAAAAACCCTTTGCTCTTCTACTGCCAAGTTAACTTCCTGTTTATTCCTAAGGCACTTCTACATGAAATATGATGCATCTCTTGCTTTGTGTTACTATTTGTAAATCTCTGCATTTTCTGGGTGTCTTATCCTTTTCTCTCGCTCTTGAGATCAGAAACACAAAGTATTAGGTCTTTTGACATAAACTTGGGCTGGGGCCCAATTTATATAGATGAGGAAACCAAGGCTTATGTAACATATGCCAAATCGTAGAAACAGGCAGTGGTGAGAGCTGGGACAACCACCTGCCGTCCTAACATTTAAGGAGGACTTTCCCACTCTAACATTAAGTTTTTCACTGAAGTGCCATTTCCCTTTGCTTTTGGTAATAGTATCCTGATTTTACCTCAGGGATGTGCTCGGGGGTGGCCAAGTGACCCAGGCTTAGTTAATCAATACAGTTAATCATTCTGGCTGCATTGAAGATGGAACCCAGATTAGGTTAATCTGAGTCAGTAGGACAGTCAGTCTGGGGGTTACTAAACCAGCAGAATGCACACCTGGAGTTGCTGAGGGCCACTCTTGCCACCAAGTAGGGAGAGCTGGATTGGGAGTGAAGCCCAGGCAGACAAAGGCAGAGCCAACAGAAATAAAGAATAGATTCCTGGCGTCATTTCCACACTTGGATCCGCTTTACCTAAAATCAGCCACCCTTTATCTTTTAATTACTTGCGCCAATAAATTTGTCCTAACACACATGGCACAATTTAGATTATCTGGAATTTTCTCAGTTTACTCCCTTTCCCCCTCCAGCTAAAAATGATTGTTTATTATTTAACCAAAAGAAGAAGAAGGAGGTGGAAAAAAGAATGAAATGAACCAGTTTTGCTTTAATCTATACCTACAGATTCTGATCAAACATGGCAAAAATCTTGAATTTGGGATTAAAAAATGTTGATTAGAGTTGGGATCCCAAGAGATTAAAAAAATCATCTAACTTGGAAGATAGAGGTTTAAGTATGCAATGGATATGGGGCTGTGAAAATTTTATATCCAAAGTAGAAAAGCAAAGTATAAGATAGAATTTTTATGCCGATTCTTAAAGCAACCGTACAGAAGAAAGTAAATTCAGTATGTTTCTTGAGTAAAGTTAGCACTCTTAAGGGAGATGAATGTAAATTAACTAACCAAAATACCTGAGAAACACACTTAAGACTAAAAAACCTTCCAGAAACCAAAGGCTGTGATAATATAAAATGACACAAAAATTGTTGCAATCAGCAGGCTAATTAGGGTTATCTGATTTCAGTAAAATTCAGATCTGAAGGAAAGTGTATGTCAAATGTTGTATGATCACAACACTCCCCTCCATTTCCATGATTCCATCGAGGCCAGTCCAAACATTAGATGCAGTGGAAAATCCTCCCCAGCCAGAAGTAGTTGCTCCACAGCCCCCCCTCCAAATTACACAGTGCTTTCTCTCCTCCTCTCTGGTGTTGTTATTCACTCCACATAATCTTTTTATGTATACATGTACACTTCTGTTATAACCCTCACTGGACCGCGTATCATTTGAGGAGAAAGTTCAAGACTTTAACTTTCAACTCTACAGCACTTAGCACAGTGTTTTCTATGTAATAGGTGCTCAATAATAGTTGTTTGTGAAAGCATTATTTCTGAAATTGATATTGTTTTGTCTTAGAGAAGACTGACAGTGCCATGTATATGATATGATGCATAAATACCCAGATAAAAATGGAAAAATTCAGACAGTCATTTAACTGTTTTACTGACACAATATTTGGTTATTTGAAAACATCTACTAGATTTTTTCTCTTTTCATCCAGATGTTTGGTGTCATGGAAACCCAGATTTCAGATTCAAATTAGTTGGCTTTTTTTTCTTTTCTTTTAAATGCCAGATGTATATTTGGGAGGAAGAAAATGTGGCTATTTCAGGAAATTCATTTCCATTTGAGTTCACATGGAAGTAAATAGATTGAATTATAGTAATCACATCTTTCAAAATTCAGAAAAGGTTTGAGAGATTTTAATAATAGCCAGATCCTAAGACATTAATATGTTTGGTTGATATTTAGAGCCACAGTAGGAAGGCTTCATTAAAAAGAGTAAGGAGAAACACACACTCGTCTCTAGATAAGCCAAAGGAATACCGAATGAGCCTGACAGATTACCACACAGAGATTTTAAGAACAGTTATTAAATTTATTATTATCAAGATATAGATAAAATAGAAAAATGGAAAAGGAATTTTTCATGAAGGCAAAGTTAATGACTGAAAGGAAAAAACTAAGTGTCTTAGGACTAAGGAGAACCATTTTTTTGTATCTGCAAAGAGTAATGTTACATGCATACATATTCTAAAAGTACAGAGGGAGTTCACATGGGCAGGAGTGATGAAATTAAGTGATGGTCAGATATCATCAATACTCAACCTGTTTCTAAACTTCCAAAAAGGTAAAAAAAAAAAAAATATATATATATATATATATATATACGTATATATATATATATATATATACGTATGTATATATATGTATATATACACGTATGTATATATGTATATATATATATACATATATATATATATATATTAGATAAATATAATAGAAAACACAGAAAGGAGTCAATGTTGAGTACAATAAATATACCGTAGTTCCTCCTTATCCATGGTTTTGCTTTCCAGTTTCAATTACCCATGGTCAAGTGCAGTATGAAAATATTAAACAGAAAATGCCAGTACCAAACGATTTGTAAATTTAAATGATGTGCCATTCTAAGTATCTCACTTCATCTCATCACACAGACCATGTATCATCTCACATCATCACAAGAAGAAGGGTGAGTATAGAACAATAAAATATTTTGAGAAAAGGAAACCATAATCATATAACTTTTATTACAGCGTATTGTTGTGATTGTCCTATTTTGTTATTAATTGTTGTTAACTTCTTACTGTGCCTAATTTATAAATTAAACTTTATCATAGGTATGTTGTACAGGAAGAAAAATATAGTATATATAGGATTCAGTGCTATCTGGAGTTTCAGGCATCCACTGGGGGGTCTTGGAATGTACCCCCTGCAGATAAGGGGTATTACTGTAATTATTTTCCTATTGACTGAGACTTTCAAGCTGAATGAAGTCTTATTTTGAAAATAGCAGAAATATATTCCTAAGGCTAAAGAAACATGATTTTTATTTAACATAGGTTAGGATGCTCCCATGAGCTGCTTGGCCATGCGTGTTATGCTGGCTACGCGGCTAATGGGTAATCTTACCAAATGAGCCAAAGGCCACAAATAAGGCCTTGACTCATTTAACAATCATTTCACATTTCCACACTGTGACAAAATTAATATTTTATGGGGCCACTCAGTTCTATAGCCCAACCACGTTTCCAAAAAATTGAATTTTGTGCTTATTTATTTTATGGATCATTTGTTGAAATATATTTCAAAACAGGTTTAAGCTATTTAGATTTTTCAGTGAACTGCAAAAGAAAAACGCACTGACTCCGAGTTTTAGAACCAGGAAGAACATCAGAGGTCATCTAACTCAAACTTTCTCATTTTAGATCTAACGAAACTGAGGCCAACTGAGAAAAGTGGCTTGCTCAAACTTACGGTAGTTGGCCTCCTTTTTTAAAGATGACCCTGACTTTCCAAGCAAGAAGAAATGTTATGCATACAATCTCAAAGAACATTTCCTATATAACATTTTATTTCTACCTAAGAATTAGAGATACCAATAGCCAGATTGTATCCTGTATGTTACTTAACATCTATATCCTATACATTCCTATGTCACCCTATAGTTTCCCCTTTTGTCACACTGCATTGCAATACATTACTTTTGTCTATCTCTACTTTTAGATTCTATCCTCCTTAAGAGCTAGAAAGACTGGCTATCCACATTTTACTTCCAGAATTTTGTTCACTGCCAGGCGTGCAAGAGGTATATCAATAAATGCATGTTGAATTAATCAAGATTGAGAATGCAAAGAAGTGAATTCTTTGCATCTTAAAAAAATACTATTTTGAAATGAGAGAAAGGGAAGCTCATAGAAGTGAACTCTGGATAGCAAATGAGAAGGGAGTTTTAAGGGAAGTAGCCACTCAAGAGGCAGACAATACCAACCTCTTACCCTCATCAAACACGAAACGGTGAAAATCAGCCGTTTTTTAAAACAAGTAAGTCTTTATATATGTAGAGAACTGAGTAGAAATTGGCAAATTCAGATGGTGACACTAAGAAGCTGTGGAAAAGAATTGTGTGAGACTTTTTATTAATATTTAATTTCTCCTTGTTAAAAAGGCTGAGGTGTTCCTTTAAAACAAGGATCTGAAGTATGTGGTAGCGAGTTATATAATGTCTAGACAACTAAGATACTTGTATCTAATCTTATGACAACAATCCTACTTAACAGGTTTAGACACAGTGCCATGAGACCCAGTTACAAGGAAATGAGGATTAGCAATTCGTCCGTTACATTTTTTAACAACATGAAAATAAGTCTGGATAAAAAATGTGGGGTAAATATTAAGAAATTATTAAGCAAGTTTACAAGCTATAATAAACAATTCCAGTATGTTTAGACTAATTTTATTTACAAGGACTATGCTATAAATAATTTTGTCTGATTTCCTTTAATAATGCACTAAAAGTCCAATTTGACAAGAGAAAGCTAACATGGATTTAAAGAGGAAGGAGTTGTTTAAAGAAACTGAAGGTTATCTTTTTTCAAAAAGGTTATTATCTCTAGAGTAAGCAATGGAAATGTTGTGGATATTATCTTCTTTGCTCATCTCAGAGTACAGGATAAGAGCATGGGGCTAATGATAAGTTAAAAAGTCATAAAAATAAGAAGGAAATAGCTGTAAACTAATGAATTCTTGTGATGGACAACAGTGGTTAAAAAGAGAACCTTAACCGTGACTGACCATATTTTTGCACCATATTCTGAAGGTTTCAATCAGGGTGGCTATGATGAAACAGAACTCCTTAACAAAAGTCTATTCTTTCATTTTACAGTTCACCAAGAAAAAAACTCTGAGGTGTAAAACACTAGCATTACGAACTTGGCTTAGAGGCTACGAACTGGCTTCTTTTTCTAATATATACAGAGCTTCTTTTTGCAAAGAAGTGAGCATTGGACATAACTGTACACTTATATGTGTACTCTTAAAAAGGGAGGTTACACTGAAAAGAACTTGACTTTTTTCCTCTTTAATTATCATCTCATATTCTTAAAATGTTTTAGAATTTATCTAATTCTTTTTAATATGGGAGAAAGATCATTATCAGTCTGTGCATAAAATACAAAAAGCAAGACAAAACATTACTCAAGTGTGTTTACCTTCGTTTTGCACGTAGTACTTGTAAATAAAGCAACCAATTGATAGCATAAAAAAACGTCTTAACTGGAGCCATCAAAAAACGTCAGTTAGCAGTATTTATTTTGGAATTCCCCACAGTTTTATCTTATCAATTTGTTTTTCCTTCCCTTTTTTAGAGTAGGCTGTTTAGTGTAAGTTAACTAAATCAAGATGGAGACAGAACAAGGTACCGCCACAACATTTATCTATCTTTGTGCATCTACTGGCCCTGTTACTATTTTACCTAAGCTTTACAACACACCAATACTTTAAATACAGTGTTTCTAAGCAGATGGGAAAAAAAATCACTTTGTGAATTTCCAATTGTATTTAGAGCAAATGAACCCAGCAATAAGTAGACATCTTCAAAATGTCTTTTCAACATACCTATTTATGTTTTTTCTGTTAATTAAGAATATAAGATTCTAACCTAACCAAACAAAATGCAAAATATACATGTGTACATAAAAGTATATGTATTCATGACTCTGGATATCAATTGACTAAACATTCACTCATTCAAGATAAAAGTGATTAAATATTGAAATATCAAATCATCTGATAGCAGTTAACCTTTACCACCATAATTAAATGCTATGCTGAGTAAATTAGAAATGTATGGACTAAAAGAAAATACAGACACAAAAATTAAGTTTTCACGGCAAAACAATAAGGATATGTGTGCTAATATATGTTGATAACTTGCTTAAATACTAGTATGTGGTTATTTTCTTCCTAATTTTGACAGCAAATCAGAAAATATTGAGGAAAGGCTCCTCTTAGCTCGAGTAGCCAAGTTGACCTCAGCAGAAAGTGTTCTTCTAATTATCTCTCTACTAAGTTTGTATCTGCTTATCGACTTGGATAAAAGAGATAGAAATAATGAGGAGCAGAGTCAAAATATGACTCTGTGAAGTTACTGCACTGGCCCTATTTTTTTAATCCATTAAGTGTTAAGATTCTATAGAAAGCAACAGCTACTTCTCATTTCTCCTGATATTAGAAATTGGCAATATATCTTTATATACTTAGAAACAAATCATTCTATTTTTGCAAGAAAACATTTCTTACAAGGATTTAAGAAGCCCTGAAAATGATGTTTCCACAAGAATTGAGGAGAATTTAAAAGGACAAACCTTTAATGTAGTTGAAGTCAACTGGTAGGAACCAGTATGGCATTGTTCTGATTAGTCCATTCTCATTGTTGGTGACTGTTAAATAGTTTGGCTCTTACCCATGGCTTTTCTACATGATAGGCGGAGCCCTCTGACATTTCTGATACCTGCCTGGTATGTTGTATCCCTGGCAGATGAACTTAAGTTTGACCGAAGCTCCACCATAATACAAAGAGATTTAATATTTCAGAGCAAGGTGAACCGATCAGTTGACCATAGAGAATGATGTTTTTCATTCAAAATGAGGTAGTTTAAAGTCTGAAGGTACAGTCACCACTCATGTGTTACTAACTGACTCATATGCATTATTTAAATACTTAAATAATTTAAATACTCTTATTTGAGTAATTAGAAATATACCCTCATGCAACATAAGCTGAGTGGGTTTAGTTCTCTTGAGAAAATAGCAAAACACTTAAGGATTGCCACATGGCAAGCAATAAGCCACAAATGGCCTTTAGATTCTAGCAGAAAATCATGAAGTAAATCCAAGGTATTATTCTTATGTATATATCATAAAAATATTGAGTATGCTTTATCTAAATAAGGACGTTTCTTAGGAGAGGTAAGGGAGGGCAGTTTTTAGTAAGAGGTAAATGGGAGGAACCAAAAAATATCTCAAAGGGGTCAAAAATCTATGTAAAAATCACCATCCAACTCATGCCTTTGATTCCTCATGTAAGACCGTAACTTGGATTTGATCTGGATGTTGGAGGAACTAGACTGACAAGCTCTCCTGCTTTGGACAGTCCCAGCTGACAATCAATATCCACTGAGTATCAAGTCTGACCTGGCAGAAACCAAAGGAAAGACTTTTTCAACTCAGATATTTAAGCATTTCAAGTTTTCATACAGGGTACAATACAAGAAGGAAATTCAGAAAGAAATGTATAAGCCATCACTTTATAAAGTCTTTATCATTTTTCTAACCTTACCAGAAAATTTTGAAATCACCTAGGAATATATACTATTATAAGGAATGAATAAATGTATGTGTATTTTTATCATAGTGAAATCTCTACAGTTCTACAAACACTGATGAATAGCTGCCAGGTCCTGGACGAGATGGTTAACAAGCCAGGTGTCTGGAGCAATGGACAAACAGTGACAATGAGACTGGTATTCTGGCATTTGACCCGTTATGCTCTCTCTTCTTTTCCTTAAGCTCCTAAACATATTCTCTCCTTTCATTTTAAGTGATTGGAATGCTAAAGATGTTACAGAACCTAGAACCACTCTCTGGAAACATCACTTTCTTTAACTCCTTGGGCACTGGGGAATACAATTCATACTGTGTTTCCCCGAAAATAAAACCTAATCAGACAATCAGCTCTAATGCGTCTTTCGGAGCAAAAATTAATATAAGACCCGGTCTTATAGTAAAACAATAGACCCGGTTTTATATTAATTTTTGCTCCAAAAGATGCATTAGAGCTGATTGTCCGGCTAGGTCTTATTTATGGGGAAACATGATAGTAAGCATAAATTGAATTATTAAAGGAGTTTGATAGTGTTCTCACAAAACAATTAACATCTCCACTGGACTAATGCTCTTCTAATTCTTTTATGAACAAATACAGATGTTTATGAGAAATGCCAAAGGAAACATTCTGATGTATTTAGGAAGGAGAACCTGGATTTTCACTTCTGTATTTTATTCACTGTTGTATGCCTAGTTTCTAGAAAAGTGCTTGGGAGATCAGTTTTAGCTCAATAAATGTTTGGTAAATGAATGAATGTTTTTCAGTGCTTAAGCTGAGACAGAAGGAAGCATGAAGTGTCTCATTTTAAGTGCACAAAGGAAGTAGGAGAAATACTGGTGTTTATTTAGGCTTTTACATTCTCACGTGAGTAGTCAGAACCACCTAGTCGGGATGAGATTAATGGCAAGGGGATGGAAAGTTTCTGCATGTCACAGATTTAAAGGCATACTCTCTATCAATTAATTTACACTAGTAAAAACCTGAATTGTTTATTCCCACAAAGAATTATATAGTTCTAGGTCCACACTGACTAAGATCTAGCAGGGGTGGGAGTGGGGAAACCCGTAGAAAGTCCCACAGAACTCACAACAATAGTCCAGGCACAAGTATATGACTGTCACATTAAGGCAGTAACACTTTCCATGATTTCATACCCTAGTGGATAAACATTTGAATTTAAAGCATAGATACATCTTGGAAACACTCAACTGACTCAGGAAACACATGTGCTATGGTGCCATCGGGTCACACTTCAGGTCGGTCCTGGGAAATTTTTTGGAAAGGACTGGTAGAAATCAGTTGGAAGGAGAGAAAGAGAGAGAGAGCGCACATAAATCCATTAGCAATTGCATTTATAGCTCTTTCCATCTGTCCTTTTCAAAGCATTTTTCTAATATTAGCTGCTAAAGTTCTAAGTGCACACGGCTCATATCCGTTGTCTAATCTCATTTGATAGAGGTAAAGAACTGAATGCAGTGACTTATCACTTGTTTGTGATCCAGGCAGAATTAAAGGCAAGATAGGACAACTTACAGAAAGAAATAATCACGTGCTGTTGGCAAGATTTGATTAATTATACGGGATCTGCAGTTGCCACCAAAAGCATGCAACACAATGGATTTCCAGGGTATTTCTTTTAGCTTCACCTAAGCAAAATGATTTTTTAGTTTAACTAACCTCATACCTCTCTGTCTCTCCAGAATGTAAGTGACATTACAGTGCTTGCCTATGGCCAAGACAAATAAATGATGTGTATCAATTAACAAAATTGTCTGAAGAAATTAATAGACATAATTTTAGGATGAGTACAACCGTCCTAAATAGCTCCACCATTAGGTCAGCTATTTTAAACTTTAAAATACATATGTGCCTCCCACTGGAACATACGCTCCTTGAGGGCAGGGAACTTGAAAGAAACAATTAGAGAAATTTCATTGAGTAACTGTTGCGTCCATCCAGGCTACACGTGCACTTGTGCAAGAAAGTTAGAAATCTGGAAGCTTCTAGTGGCTAATGTCTGCAATGCACTGTGATAATGACCAAGAGACTAACTAGTCATTCAAGTGCAGAAAAAGGTTTGGCAAGTCCAAGGCAAAAAGGAGCTCATAGTATTCATGCAGTAAATTGAAAAAAGAAAAAAAAAAAGAACTGAGAAAGAAAGGCAGGCCACATTTCACAAGGGGAAAAAGAAACTAAAAAAATTTAAGAGACAAAGCTAGTCTATACAAATTAGAATAATATATGCACAAATCTCTGGAGAAACTCTATTATATCACAATTAATGCAGAGACTGCAATCAAGCCAGGCTAATTTCAATAGATTCCAAGTTTTGAACAGTTCCTAGATTATCCAAGTGGGAATTTGGCCAGGATGCTGGGGTTAATAATTCATTTTGAGAGAGGCTAATTCTTTGGGAAGCAGCCCACTGTGCAGCAGGAAACATTTGGCCCATGGGAGTAAATGTGCTCTTTGGGATCACCCTCTATTAGCTCCACAAGACACCTTTGTTTTTGTTTTGTGGTGTTTTTTTTTTTTTGGGGGGGGGCAGCTCAGTTTACTTTCTCATACACATAGAAATATTTATCTTGTTTTCAATAAATATATGGTAATATCAGAGAAAGGCTTCAAGCATATACATTGAATGTTTAGATTCTTAAAGAATAATTTTTATGCTGACTTTTAATTACCAAGATGTGAGTATAGGATCATCAGAAGAGTATGGTGGCAAAATATACGAGCTCTGGAATCAGACAGTCCTGGCTTTTCATCTTAGCTCTATGGATAAGTAACTGTGAGACTTTGAGGAGGCGACTGCATCACCCTAGGACTACGGTTCTTCACTCATAAAAGAGGAAAATGAATGGTGCCGACCTTATAGGGGTCTTAGGTGGTTCAAATAAGTCACTAATTAATTGAACAAACAGTTATTGGGTGTCAGGAACTGTTACAGGCTCTGGGAGTACAGCAGTAAACAGAAGAGACAAATCCCTAACCTCATGAAACTTATAGTCTGATAGATGACACAGGCAATAGACAAAACATGTATACTCTGCGTGGAGGTGAGAAGTTTTATGAAGAAAAACTTTATTAAGATGACGTCTATGCTGAGGTAGAAAGTGACTGAGAATGCTGATGTTTTATATAGGGTGGTCAGAGAGCATTTGGAGAAGGTGACATGTGAGCAGAGACTTGAGTGAAGTCAGAGCAAGGAGAGCAGAGTGAGGGGCTGAGTGTGAGGTGGGGCTGGAGAAGAAGCAGGTGTCAGACCATCCTGTGTCTTGAGGGCCATCTTAAAGAACTGAGGTACAAACACGGTGTCTGGCACATAATAAGCACATAACACATAGTAGCTATTTACTTATTCATATTGGGTAAAAGAGTCACAAATCAAAATCCTTCATTGTTTTCAGTTCTCTGCCACATAGTTGGAGCTTTCCACAGAAACACTGTCAACATAGCTGATTCCTGATACCATCACACATGCTCACAAATATCACCAGTGTTTCCAAATACCAATGTTTTCTGTAATGTGTGATTATTCTCATCTTATTTGTCTGTTAATGGGTCTCAAAAGTGGTAGGTTCTTACAAATACCATATGATCTCACTTATATGTGGAATCTAAAGGACAGAATAAGCGAACAAATAAAACAGAAATAGACTCACGGTTGCTAGATGGGAAGGGGGTGGGATTAGGGGAGAAGGTAAAGGGATTAGAAAGTACAGTCTAGTAATCACAATATAGCCACGGGGATATGAAATAGTTTGGGGACTATAACCAATAATGTTGTAAAGATTATGTAGGGTGCCAGAGGAGCACGGGACTTACTAGGGAGACCACTTCATGCACTGTGTAGATGTCTGACCACTGCGCTGTACACGTGAAGCCGAAGTTGAATAATATTGAATGTTGATTATAATTAACATATATATATATATATATATATATATATATATATGGCATGGAAAGTGGAGTACAATATAGGGAATATGGGAATATAGTCAATGGAATTGTAAAAGCTCTATTTGATGTTAGAGGGGTAGTAGATTGGGGGAGGGGGTTATCACTTTCTGAGGGGTGTAAATGTCTATTACATTGTTTTGTACACCTGAAACTAAAAAAAAAAAAAACAAAAAATTAAATGATTTAAAAAAATGGTAGGTGCTTTAAAAGCATTTCGGTTGTTCAAAGTGAGAGATGGTGCAAATAAAATGGCCCTTCGACAGGGCCATGGGTAGTGGGGAGATGAATTACTTCTCCCTAGGACCACCAGAATTTGGGTGTTACTTCATACTTAGACGGTTTAGAAGTAAATCTTTCATTGGTGTTCATGTCTTGAAATCTGATTACAATTCAGTCCCAGCAATCACTTCCAGCACCCACACAAGAGACCGCATGAATCATTCATACCCTTCCCAAAACTTGTATCGCTTCATGTCACCAATAAAACAGATTCTTGGCCGGCATTCGAAGGCCTTTAGCAATCTGGCCTTAACCTATCTTTCCAAACATATATCCCACCACTCTACAAAACATACGTAAAATCCTAACCAAACCACACTGGCCTCTTTGTCCACTTTATTCTGATAGCATTGCCATCAAAATACGTCCATCTTGTACCTACTTCAGGTGCTCACCATTATTTTGGGCTCTCCTTCCATTTTTATACACGTGGAATCCTGTGTTTCCCAGCCCGCTCTGTATCTCTCTTCCTCATAAATTGGACAGGACTGGCTCTAGACAAATGACTGTGACTAAGGGGACATGCCGTTTGGGGGCTGAAGAATTCACTGATGTGAACCTCCCAGGCCCTCTCTCTTGCTGCTGCAATCATGGGGGATACTTATTGAGACAGAGGTGCTACAAAATGGAAGAAACCTTACATGCTGAGCTTGCATATGGAGGACAGCTGCCTCAGAGAGTACCATGAACTTATTGTCGACTCTGTGTGCCCAAGGAATAAACTCTTATTATGTTGAGCAATTGAGATTTCCGTACTACTTGTCGAAGTGGCATAACATAGCCTATTCTGATTGATACACCATTCTTCAAGATCTTCTTTGATCACGACTTTGAAATGATTCTTTATCTGTTTTCCTAAAAAGTCATATGGAGAATTATTTCTTTTAAAGATGTTGATAAATAATTGCTTTGTGGGAAGAATCAGCTCTATTGAAAAGGATCTTTGATAAGCTTGGGGGTTGGGTAATGGGGGTTGAAATAAATCTCCCAGGCCTGGCGTCTAGTGGCAGCCAAGTTTCTTGTCAAAGCCGGCAGCATAGCTGCCTAATAAAGGGCTGACAAGCCGTGTTGAGAGCTGCCTAGGAGAAGAGATGGAGAGAGATAAGTAAGGTTAAGAGGGGATACTTGGGGATGAGATGGGTAAAAGGGAATTTTTCAAGTGACATTTGCTCTGTGATGTGACACCTTCCCATGTCACTACAAAACTTCAGTAAAACTAGAGAATTCAAAAACCCTCATATGGTTGAATTTTTTGAGACGCTGATGAAGTGGTTAAATTTTGCATCAAGTTTGTGTAGGTTTAAAACAGATTCACTTGTGTGGTCAAAAATCAGCTAATATTTGGGTCACACTTCATTTATATCACTCAAGTAGGAGAGATCACACACATTGCCTTGCATTATAGATACTGGGGGCCTTGCTTCCCCAACAAGAGAGTAAGGTCCTCAACGAAAGGAACCCTATTTCACACGTCTCTTTATTCTGCATGTGCTTAACTCAGAACTTTATAGTGGAGGATCCAAGTAAAAATGTATCCATTGAATAGATGACTGCTACAGAGCAAAACCAGTCCTCTTCATTTTTACTTCTCATACTGAAATGTAAGCTGGCCATAACTTACTCTTTTCTTTTCGTTATTTGCTAGAGGAATTTTGAGACTATTCTATAATATTTTAGTCATTTTCATTTGTAAATGGTAGCAAATATTTCAAGTCCTCCTAAGCACAACCTTGCCAATTAGACATTGTTGTATTTCTTCTCTTAGTCTGTTCTCTTAACTGCATTTAATTATCTAAATTCTCTCAGTATGAAGAGAAAGAGCTTCTACAAAGGGTGAGGATTGGGAGGAAATGTAGATAAAAATGAATTTCACTATCTCACTTCCAGTTTATCTTCTCTGTCATCAACATTAAAGTCCTGTTTTTGTCTCTTCAGAAAACCACATGACATTTGAAAATCTTCTCCTCTACTGCACAAATTTCAGAACCATCTGGAACACCTTCCTTCCTTCCTTCTCTCCACCTCCCTGATCATCCCTCCCTTTCTTTAAATATGAAAGTGTTTTTTTTTTTTTCCTTATTTGGCTTGTTCTTCTTATGTTTTGGAGCTCTTATATTTTATCTTAATTCTTTGGTTATTTGCAGGTATCATTTATATGAAGACAAACTTACACATAGGTCAGTTTGAAATAAATAATACTTGGAGATAAATCCTCTATGGATTACATGAAAAACTAAGAATAAACTTTTCTGACTTCTAATTTCAAATATTAGTAAGTAAAAAGGTGAAGATAATAAACCAATACTAATACAACACATATATAGCTATTTTTAAATTAGCAGGTTTGTGCTATTAGTCAGGAAGACTTGTGTCTGCAAAAGAATTGGTGAATTAAACTCAAACCTATAATCTTTGAAGATCTCACAATGGAAAAAGAAATGTAAACTTCAGCTTATGTCATAATACTTGAAAATAATATTTGCCTTTTTGGGTCTATTTTTGCAAAAAAAAATTAAAAAGTATAGATAAAGGAAAATGATACATGACCCTCTTCTTCAACTGTTTCTTTTACTTGCTGTAGCTGATGAACTTTATATTATTGACACAGACTCGATAACAATAACCAATATATACCCAATCAGGTTTCTAAAGAATGATCTCCTGGTTAAAACTATAATTTCAATTAATTTGGGGAAGGTATTCAATAATGTTGTAAAGATTTTGTTGGGTATCTGATGGACATGCGTCCTATTTGGGAGACCACCTCAGGGATACTGTGGACACCTGATCATGGCATTGTACACCAGAAGCTAAACATTAATGAATGCCAACTATAATTTTATATATATAATGTGATGGTTCAGTGTGAGGTCGGAGGGATAGTGGATGGGGGGAGGGGAGTTCACAGTGTGAGGGATATAAATGATGAACGTCTAAGTATTACCTTGTCTTGTACACCTGAAACTAATAAATAAAAAAAAAAAACACTATAATTTCATTTCAAAGTGCGAACATTTAAAGGTGTGTTTCTGTCTCTGTCTCTGTCTCTGTCTCTCTCTCTCATGCACGACATATTCTCACTGCAGTAAATTAGAGATGCTCACAATTTGACAAATTGTGTTTCAACATTGCCTTTTGCTACGCAAATTAGTGGAAGTGTCCACATCACTGTCCCCAAACACACAGCACAAGGAAAGTGATTCCTCGCCCAGACGAGGGGCTTCTGACACTTGTCTTTATTGCCCCATCATACATTCATAAAGGGATGTCTGCTGTAACCATTTGGCAGGTTCACTGCATAAACATCAACACCAACTTAATGACTTGTGTACACATCATAAACTAGAGAATCTTTATACAAAGAAATCAGATAAATCAAACATGAGCTGAGGCTTAGGGGAAAGCAATTAAAGCTTTAAGTTAAAGGCCGCTGTGGGAGGGCACTGTGTCACATGAGTAGAACAGATAGTAGAAAATGTGCTAATGCAACCATAGTATGTGTAATTAATTAGTGATATTAAGTGTGTTTCAAGTGACATCTCATCAACAGATAAATAGGTAAGAAACATTTAAAAGTTTTAATTTTCCCATTTTATGTATTCAAGGAATAAGCCAAAAAGCCCTCAAACTTCCTAAGAAGTTGATAAAAATAAAATAGAGAGGAGATATATAGTTGATTTACTTGCCTCTGGCTAGTAAGGGAAAAAAGGAATAGTCAGAGAACATAAAAACTTCTTTGGCCATATTTCATTTCCTATAGCATATTGAAATGTTTTGGTGCCAACCCATTTCATTCTAATACCTCAAAGGAGGGCGATAAAGTACCTTTAAGGTACATTGTTTTCTGAGCAAGTATTTGCAGTCAATTCCTAAGAAATGCTTACACATCACCTGGTAATACAAATTTCAAAATTACATTAAAATCATCCAAGGAGATTTTTGCTGAACAAAAATTAGATGGCTGATGCCAAAGCTTCTCATCAGCTGAAAGCTGGAAGCTAAATTTGGCCCTAAGAAACTGGCTTGGAACTTCAGAAATTCTGAGACCAAATTCAGCCCTGTATTACTTGTGTGCCTTACTGCATAGAAAAAAATAGGTCTGTTCCAGTGATAGCAAGACTTCCATTTATTCATCTCAAAGGCAGTAAGATCCTAGAATGGAGCTTCCATAACACAGAATACTTTTAAGTTCTCCCTGAGGGGAACACAATATACACAATTGGTGTAAAAAAGAAAAAAAAAATGAAAGTTAGGTATTCCAGTTAAGGGTCAGAAATCAATATTTCTTTAACAGCCTAAGCAACAGGCATTACTCTTAATACAAATACTTAGGAGACTTTACATTCTCCATGAAGGGGGATTTTCATATAATTGGGGTTGAAAGTGACAGACTATGCTCTCCCAACTTAGTGTCAATTGCTGAAAACCAAAAAAAGAATATATTTGGACGGCATTTTACTGATCCTGTCATCCCTAGTTAAAACTTCTTACCTAAATGTCCTAAGTGTGAAGCAACAGGTGATTACATTTTAATACATCTCAATGGAATATGACACAGACATTGCAATATGAATATGAGGACCATGCAGAAACAGGAAAACAAAATCTGAACATAAATCTAATTGTACTGAGATAATGAGAATATGGTGCGTTTTTGTTTTTCCAGCAGAAACATTTTTTTTCATGATGTTCATTGTTTTCTATGAAAAGCTTTTCAAAAGAAAGAACACTTCTATTCCTTAGCACACACACATAAAATACCTCTGTTCAGTAGCACAAAAACGTTATGATAAGATATATTGAGTAGATAACGGACCTTAAGAAAGTTTAACTAAAAGGACTGAGTTTAAAAAGAAAAAAAGAAAGATGATACACCCTAACTAGTTTCCGAGTATTATCTTTGGCCCTCGTCCAATCTATTCTCCATACTGGAGTCAGAATGATCACTGCAAAGGACTGATCTGATCTTGTCACACTGCTGCTCGACATGCTTCAATGGCTTTCTATTGCTTTCAGGCTAAAGATCAAAATATTTATCATGGCCTTGGAGTCACAGATAATCTGGGTAGAAGCCTCTAGAGTCATGCTGCTCTATTGTCCAAATGCTCTTTCCCCTCGGTCCACACTACCCTTCCATTTCCACAACTCTCCCATGCTTCCTCCTGCCACGAGACCTTTACACATGCTATTTCTGGCTTCTTCCCTTGTGCCCTAGCCCTCACCCCTATGACACCCACATTTTTCTGCTTCAGATCTAAAGTTGTTCTTTGGTACCCTTTCCAATCAGGTCAGTTCCCTCTTAATCGACACTCTCAAAGCTCCCTAGGTTCCTCCTTCAGACATGTGCCCCACCTGTCCTTTTACCAGCCTGTAAGTGCCACACGGGACAGCTGCGTCTATTCTTTTTATCCACCACTGTGTTTTCAGTGCCTAGCACAGAGGGTGAGTCACAAAGGGAGTTCTTGATAATATCTGTGGAATGAATGAACTTCCTAAAAGAGTCCGCCAAAGCAACCTCAAGCCACTTGTAAAGGAGCTTGAAATCAAGTAATAGTTCAGAGTCTATACAAACACAGGCACTGCTCAATGGACAGGACCGAATGATTCAATTGTGGCTGGTGAGGCCGAGCTGAAGAAGTTGGGAAGGGTCATCAAATAACTCTTCTGCTACTCACAGGATCCTTAAAACATGGTGCGGGAGCACCGCTGCTAGAACTTCTGCGTCTTCCTTACCCAAGCTGACTCAGAAGTTAAACTTCCCCGCAGGATGAGTTAATCCACTTACTGGGTTTTTAAATAAAGAAGCATATTAATTTTTCTCCAAACTTGGAATGAGTAACCCAACAGTGGTCATCTGCAAAGAACCTCTAATTTCTCTGTCCATCTGCGTGTGCTTTGGTGATAACATTTACTTTTAAAAATTGATGTATTAGACCGGTGCCTTTTAAAAGTTTTTATCCTTCCTATGCTTTCCTACTTTCAATGATGTGTTGCTATATGGTCCTAAGGAGCCCCAGGGACTTTACTCTCCATCACCATTTCTCCTGGTTTCCAAAGACCTTAATTTTACGGGGGTTTAAGATTCAAGGGTATAACACACTCTCTTTTTCTCTAACGCAGAATTTAGAGGTCAATGTAAAGGATTCATAGACCTATTTTTTTTTAATATCAAAAGCAATGCACAATTCCTGTGACTCTTGATTTTGAAACCAACTTCCATTATTTACAAATCAGCTGAAACTGCCTCTATTGCTTAGCACCAAAAAAATATTTCTTTGCATGGAGTTAAGAACTATAGTTTAAATCTGTTATGTATCTATTAAAATCAGTCTGTATTTATTATGTGCTTTGTACTTACCAATAAACATCAACAAAGTTGCAGAAAAATACTGAGCATTAGCTTCTGCTTGACCATCAGCAAATCACCTAATCTCTCTGAGCCTCAATTTGCTCATCTGTAAAATAGGATAGTAATACCTCACAAGTCATTGGGAGGGTTGGGAGGGTGATTGGAGAAATGGTGATTAAATAAGAAGTTAAAACATCATAGCTAAAAACTACACTTATACTTGAGTTTTAAAACACCTAAAAATTATGACATTGTTTATTATTTTTAAGACACTAACAGTGAGATGTTTGTGAGATACATAAATCCACTGATTTCTAAAATTGACCTTTTGCTGCATAAATATTATGTTAACTTGTCCATGGAGCTCTACTAGAATTTATAATTACACATTTCTAAACATCTAATTTAGCAATATGTTCATATCACTTCTCTCATTTTTCAAATACTGTTTCTCAATCAGGAGCATCTTCTATCTTTGCTTTTGAAATCATCTTAATACCAATCAGTTATATTTCCATTTCCTAGAAAGCTAGAGAGTGTCACCAAAATTCCTGGTAAAGACAAACCCTCAGCTTATGAAATGCACGCTCTTCATGATTTACAAAATTCTACATCAGGACTGATACTGAGTCTACATGCTACATTTTAAGATAGCAAACATAATATCAAAATTAAGAAATACTCATAAATTTCAGAATTCTAAGTGTTCATATTTCAGGCTCCTATCCATTTCATTTGCTGTATTTTTCCTTTCCATCAAGCCACAGGTGTGAACCTCAGGAAGGTCAGTAAGTCCAGCTACTTCATTTGAAACATTTTTCACACTCCAAAAATCAAGTTTATACCCTGAAAATTAACAGTCATTTATATATACCTATACCAATATTTCAATGACTCCCTACATCCTTCCAAATTCCTAAATCATTTCAGAGTTACGACAAGTCATGTTAACGTTTAAGACTACGAACAATAGAAACAAAAAGGCAGTTTCCCAAATGGAAAGCATTTAATCATGTTGAAATAAGATCTTGTCCTCTAGGGCTGACCCTCACTCCACCTCATACTTCCTGGATTCTTAAGTGTGTAGCCTTGGCTTACAAGGGTTAAGGTAGCCCATAAGCTACATCCAGGATCAAGATGGACAGCGTCTGAGGAACCAGGTCCTCCCCCTAAAACTCCAGGTCCACATTTGGTCAAGAACGAAACAGCCTTTCCCTTGTCTCTGGCTTTTCTGTGGTTGGGGGGTGAGAAAGCAATTGAGTGTAAGACACACATACCCATCAGAATTGCTCTTGGCACCTTTTGTGTGTCAATCAGGGCAAAACGCTTTTTAAAAAATATTCCTGGGAACATGTGCCCATGAGAAAAGAGTCAGTCTCACATCTTCCCAAAGATCAAAATATCAAGAGCTGGGAAATCCCTCGCAGCTCTTGATAGAGCGTAGAACAACCTTATTTTTCAGACTACAGCAAGCACCTGGGGAATTAATAGCTGACATACCTCATTTTAAACATCTACCATATGTTTGTGGAAAATATAGTCATGCCACTTATCACTTTCTGTTTTTCTTCCACTGGTTTATGTTTTACCTTGAATAAAAACTGCATGAAAACACAGTCTTAAGTTACCAGGTACTCATTCCCTCTGTGGAATAGCTCAATAATATTTTTAGTGTTTTATTTAGGCAAACGAAAGTGCTCCTCCAATCAGTGCAGGTTGAACTGCTTGAAGAGTGCTGTCTGAATTTCAGTAAACTGAAGCTTTTACCTGACATCATTCAGGTGCAAAAAGCTCGTGATCGCTTTTCTCCCTTTCTTGTTTTTGTTAAATCACATGTCTATGTTTCAGTGTACTTCAAATTTATTCAAAGTAGAATCATGAAATTTGTGAAGGCAAGTCAGTGGGTTCACAAAAAAAAAAAACACGAGTCTTTTTTAGAGTTCCGTGAATTTACTGAACACCTACCATGTGTCACAGGTCCTGGGCACACATGCATTCATTTTCCCCTTCTTGGCAATGCTGTGAGATAAATATTACCAGCTCCATCTTATAGAAACTGAGCTTCTAAGAGGGTAAGTTATGTGTTTAAATTCACAAAACTGGTGAGTGACAGAGCTGGGAATTAACTGGATTTTCTTTTCTTTTTTTACTTCTAACTGTGTGTTTATTGTTTTGACTCGCACACAATAGAGATGATATTCACGTGCACAGCCACTCTCAGTGTGACTCCAAGGTTATAGGACATTATGAAAGCAAATATGAATACAAGTGAGTGACATTGGTTTGTTCTGAGCATAACTATATGCACGTGTAATACTAAAACATATATGCCATTTGGAAATATCGGTTCTTAAATACTGTGACAGGCCACAGCTGATGGAGACGGAGGTACCTAAAAACCTAGACAGATAGCAGTAGACCTAAGGGTTGACGCTGGATTGCTTTTATGTTTGCTATAAGTAATTAACATTTTAGGAGAAAATGATTTCTTATTTGTTTTTCAGTATGATCAACAGGGACAAGCAACTTAATCCACTGTTTGTTGACCACCTATTATGGGCAGGCATTATGCTTGCATGGGATATAAAAAAGGAGTAAAACGTAACCCCCTCAAAAACTTAAAAACTCACAAATAATTCACAAATAATTCAATAATACAGTTTAGAACCAAAATTCAGTTGAGGAAAAACAGATTTTTCAAGAATGTTTTGTACTGTTACTTAAAACCAGGCTTCACATGGCATCAATATTTTTAAAAGGATTTAAATAAAATCCATGAAATAGACAGCAACAAATGAGACACACTGAAACACAACTTTATATATATATATAAATATATCTTTATATTTATATATATATAAAGATATATATATATATATATTTTTATATATATATATATATATCTTGTTGATTGGAAGGAATGGGAACTAGGGTAGCAAAGTTTTTAAGAGCAAAGATTATGACACCAGATAGAATCGAGTCCAAGCTCGCATGTTACCTTGGTTAAGCCTTAAACTCTTTCTCTATGAGAGGAATAATAATTCCTACATCATAGAGTTGTTATATTAACGAAGGTAATCCCTGTAGTAAACTACTTAGTAGCACAGTGCCCAGCACACAATCAACTCATAGCATAAATAAATATCAACTCATAATATTAATATCCTCAAAAGGCCTGACATGTTGTAAAAGCTGCTAAAAAACGACTCTTTTACTAGTGAAATTCCCTATCTAATTCCTAAAAGTTAGGGGAACCTGGCCACTCTTTATCTTCCTGAGTGATTTCTAGTAATCAGGGCTTTAGTGAACACAGGCCACACAAAGAAGTGCATTCAGAATCAGAAGTCTAGCTAGGGGGGAGCCTGAGCAAGCAGCCTTAATTCCACTCCAATTCACCGCGTGCTGAGCAACTATTATGTACAAAATTCCTTCCTGAGGGCCTAAAATGACCCAAATTGAAAGCATTGCCGCTCTAGTCCTCTATAAGGGCACTATTCTACAAGGACAAATTGTAACACGTGACAAATTTTAAGTGGTGAAACCACAGACATTTTCTATATTTCACAAGATGATACATTACACAAAACCTTTTTTGTTTGTTTGTTTTTCAGCTGTACAAGATAATGATTCAATATTTGTATATGCTGCAAAATGACTACCACAGTAAGTCTAGCTAATATCTGTCACTATACACAGTTACAAATTCTGTTTTCTTGTGGCAAGGACTTTTCCCATCTTTCTTAGCAACTTTTCAAATATACAATCGTGTTATTATCTATAGTTACCATGCTGTACATTATATCCTCATGACTTATTTATTTTATAACTGGGAGTTTCTTTTTTTGCTTTGTGGTGAACACACAATGTGATATAATATAGATGACGTATTACAGAATTGTACACTTGAAACCTTTGTAACTTGACTAACAATTGTCACCCCAATAAACTTCAATTAAGAAAAAAAAGCAAAAAACCTTCTTAACAACGAATCCATGCTGCTGCTCAGCAATACAAATCTGTTTCCAGTTTTCAGGCCAGTTTCCTTGGCATTTAGAACAACAACAGCGATAAAGATTCACCTTTGGTTAAGGGCATAATATGTGCCAGAGACTGTGTTGGGTGATTTACATACATTTTTGCTAATCCTCCGAGCAACTCTGCATTTTACAGATGCTGCATCTGAGATGTTAAATGACCTGCCTGAGGTAGCACTGTGAGCAAGGAGCGGCATCTAGATGAATCCAGGCCAGTCTGGCTCCCGGATCTGGGCTCTTATCTCTGTACCACATTGGGATTCCTGTTTCAGTCATAAGGAGTGCTTTTTATTGCATTCTTGCTTATTACATGGATTGTTCTATTTTGGAATGTTGAAAAAAAAAGGTAATCATTATTACCCAAATAGTACATGTTCATTGTAGATAACTTAGGAAAAATAGAAAATGCAAAAAGGAAAAACATTAAGTCCCAAATAATTCCCCACCCAGAATGGGCACAGCAAATAGTTTGTGTCTCACACAAAACATTTTCCATACATTACATTAGAATTTATATTGCTTTTACAAAAAAATGGGTTCATACGGCATATGCTATATTCTAACCTGCTTTTTAGAAATGGTATGAGCGTCTTCCCATATCAATAAATATACACCCACATTATCATTTTTTAATTTTAGGTAATTTAACTGTCCTCCACATGGCAACTAATATTACTTGAGGTGAAGTCCAGATGTGAGCCGTGGATCATGACAAATGTTCATATACATAAAACCCTTTGGTCCACGCATTGTTTTTGATGGCTGCATTACATCCTACAATACGGGCGCACCACAATTTGTCTAATTTATCTTCAATTACTACATAGATCGCTTCCAACGTTGGGACTAAAATAACAACTCATCAATATCTACCTGCATCGTTGCTTATTAAGTCATTAACTTTTAAAGAAAATTGCTAGAGGTGGATATCCGGGGTGAAAAGCATGCATTTTTAAGGTTTGATTCTCCAGAAAGGTTCTATCAGCGCAGACGACGACTCTAACATAATGTGAAAATTCCCCTCTCCCACCTCCTTGCCCACTCAGTGCTATCATTCTCTTTGATGTACGCCCATCTGATAGATGAAAACTTGCACCTTATTTTAATTTTTATTTCCTTAAGTACTAGCGAGGATAAACTTTTTCCCCCATGGTTAATGATCATTTGCATTTTTCCCTAACGAATTACTTAGAGTGGAGTTTCATCAGATGCATGTATACATGCAGCAACATAATAATTTAGATGTAATTAATATTACTATAAAATTGTAGTTTGCATAAATCCGCTGTCTTATAAATAGTCCATGACCTTATTAATGAACTTTGTCATTTGTCTTTTGTTTTGTCATTTGCTTTTAGCTTCGGTTATTGTGTTTCTTGCCGTACAGAAAGTTTAATGTTCGAATAGTCCTATCTAACAGTGTTTTCAAGAATATATTATCATAAGCTCCTGAGATCATGCTCAAGAAGGCTTCTTTAATTTAAAATTACATAACTATCTATATTACATTCCAATTTTGTTGTTTTATTTCTCACACTGAAATTTTAAATTCATTAGGAACCAAATGATACAACCGACTCTGTCTTCTCCCACGTGAGATGACATCTTTATTTTAAAATAATTCTTATGTAAACTTTGGTATAGTCCTATGCTTTCTCTCTGCTCTACTGACAGGCACATTCATTTCTGTGCCAGTTCAAAGCCCATTTAATTACTATAGCTTTGTAATGCGTATTATTTAAAGTAGGGCAATACCCTACTTTTATTGGTCTTAAAAAAAATCCTAGGCTATATGTATTCTTCAAAATAAAACTTAGAATAATCTTTGTCAGGCTTCTCAAAAACTTCTTTTAAGGTTTTGATGTGCAGATTGGAGAAAGTTTATATCTGTACAATATATCACTCCATTTATTCAAGTTTTCTTTTATGTCCCTCAATTTTATTTGTCATGTTTTTCAAATAGAAATAAAAAGTTGTTTTAAACTTTTAAAGTTTAAAAGTTGTTTAAAAATTTTAAAAAGTTGTTAAAAAATTTTAAAGTTGTTATTTGATATTACATATTTTTGTTGTGATTCTTTTTCCTTACATTCTCTTATTGCTAAGTTAAAAGCTATTGATATTTGTATACTAATTTTGTAACCTAATGAATTCACATTGTTTTAAATAATTTTTTATTTGATTTTTTTTTCATGTAGGCAATTATACCATTTGTTAATTATTTAAAGTTTTTCTTCTCCTTTCTGGTATTTACACTTCCATTTTCTTTTTTTCCTCTTGCTGCACTGACTAGAATATCCAGAGCAACTTTGAGGAAAGCTGAGAAAGTGGTGTTTCTTATTTATAGTGAGACAGACTATCTATCTCTACGGTTCCTTATCTGATATGATACTAGGTATTATTTGCTGATATATATTCTTTCTCATGTTAATAATATTCTTGTATTCCTTATTTATTAGGAAGGGAAAAATCAGAAATGGATGTTGACTTTTACTAACTTTTTAGCATTTAACATAATTACATGGGCTTTCTATTAACATGATTATATTAACGGGTTTTCTGATGTTGAAAGATTTTTATATTTTAGTAAGAAATTCTAGTAGATTCTATTGCATTTTGAAAACACGTTGTTTAATTTGGCTTGTTAATATTCTACTTAGGACTTAATCTATATTTATAAAAGATCATACGCATTTTTTTTTTCATGGCTTATCTTTTGTCTGGTTTGATACCAGGCTTTACAAAATCAAGGTATTCATCTTTTTCTGTTTTGGGATTATTTAAATAGAGGAATTTCATAAGAAACTCATTAAATGTCACCATAAAACACCCTAAGATATTTTGGGAGAAAGAGGGTCTTAGTTTTTACACAACCTTTTCATTTTCCCCCCATGGTTATTAGTATATTAAGGTTTGCTACTTCTTAAATCATTTCTGTAATATGAATATGTATATTTCCATTTTTCATTAAAAATTGAGATATAATCCACACATCATAAAATTCACCTTTAAAACTGTACAGTGCAGTGTTTTTTAGTATATTCACAAAATATACTAAAATATACTAATATTTTATAAAATATAAAATATACATCACAACTATCTAATTGCAGGACATTTTCATCACTCCAAAAAGAAACCTTATATCCATTAATAGTCACTGCTTATTCCCTCCTTCCTCCAGCCCCTGGCAACCACTAATCTATGGATTTGCCTATTCTAGACATTTCATATAAATGGAATTATATAATATGTGATCTTTTGTATCTAGCTTCTTTCACTTAGCATAATGTTTCCAAGGTTCATCCATGTTGCAGCACAAATCAGTGCTTCATTTATTTTTATGACTGAATAATATTCCATTGTATGGATATATCATACTTTGTTTACCCATTCATCAGTTAATGGACATCTGGGTTGTCTCCATTTTTTGGCTATTATGAATAATGCTATTGTGAACATTTGTGTAAATATTTCTGAGTAAACATATTCTCTTGGGTATATACCATATCTTGCCATGTATAATGCACACTGCTTTGCCCAAATTTGTGAGGGAAAAATAAGGATGTACATTATACATGGTTAGTACTAATTCCGTATCTATACAAATGTTTTTAATTCTTTTATTTATGCTTATGAGCTAAAAGTGTAACTCTAGAAATCAATACCAATATCCATATGCAAAATAATACCCTGGAATATGATAATCAGTTTTGTTGAATTTAGGATGAACTTGCAACAACGAAGAGTTCTTGGCCTTCTATGATGCATAAATATCATAACTTTGTTACCATAATATGTTAAAAAATAAATGTTAAATTCCTTTATAATACAAAAAGCAAGTACCTAAATGTAAACAAATAAAAATTTTGGATTAAAAATATTAATACAAAAGATTTTTTTCCCTGAAATTTTGGACCAAAAACGTGGGTGCACATTATACATGGCAAAATACAGTACCTAGGAGAAACTTCTGGATCATATAGTAACTCTATGTTTATCACTTTAAAGAACTACTAGACTGTTTTCCAAAGTGCTGTACCATTTTATATTCTTACCAGCAATATATGAGAATTTAATTTTTCCACAACCTCACCAACTTATAGTCTTATCTTTTTTATTATAGACATCACAGTGGGTGTGAAGTATACATAATTTTTTTAAAGAAAATAATTCAGTTCATCCAGATTTTCAAACCTATTAACAAAAGCTTTTATTTATAATCCTTATCTCCTATTTATCTGTAGATATTTCCTTTTTCTTGCTCCTCAGGTTATATGTTTAAAGCCATCTTTTAATTCTTTTTTTTTTTTTAATAAATCATCAAGGTTTATTTAACGCAAATTATGCAGTCGAGTTTCCCACATTTGGGGAAATCGCAGGGGTCAGCATATCCGGAGTGCAATGGATAAGCCTCGCCCTGGGAAAACCACCTTTGTGATCATGGTATCTGCCCTGCCAGGTAAGTATCATCTTTTAATTCTTGATTCGTCAAGTATGATTGCTTTCTAATTCTAGTCGAGATTTTGATTTTCAAACACTAATTCTTGAATATATTTATTATAACATTTTTTTCATAATTATTAATTTCTTTTTTTATCTCTATTAGTGTTTCTTCTTTCCTTGGGGAATCTACATATTTTCGTTCATTCTAGCTTAACAATTAATTATTTAATGGTTTAAGTATTCCTTTAGCTATAGCTTTGACTTCATTTCCCGTGGTTTCATTTGTAGTGTTTTTCACTGTAACTTATTTTTAAATTGTCTTTAATTCCAATTTTGATTTCATCGTTGATGATAAAGTAGTTTGAGGGAAAAAGTTGGTTATTAATTTAAAAAAACTCACTTTGGGATATTTGCTTGTAATTTTTAGTATTAATTTCTCATTTTATTTCACTGTGGTCAAAGGATATGGCCTGGTTAACCTCTGCAGTTTGCAATTAACTGATATTCTCTTTGAGGTCTAACAAATATTCAATTATTAAAATTATTTTATGAATACTGAAAAAAGTATATTTTTAGAAAATATCAAAATTTGATAAAAGTCTATTCTATTAAGTTTTGCTCTGGTGTTTTGGAAGATAAATATTATTTTATTTTTACTAGTATTATGATTATATTCTCAGTATCATTCCTTAGCCTACATTTCTTTACTTTTTGACCCAAATAACGGTGAATTATATCTTTCACATTTATCATGTATGAAACAAGGAGCTTGAACACTTCATAATATATCCACTACTTTTCAATCTTTGCCAGGATAATTTTGGTTTTTAAGTCAGAAACATTTTTGTTTTATTATTTCTTAAATAAGGATCTGTTTTTGAGAATTTTTTCTTTTGCACTTAATACCATATTTTGTGACAATTATTTAGGCACTTTTATTTTAACTGCTTTCAAAACTCCATCTAATTTTAGACCATGACTCTCCCATTCCTAAGCTGTTAAATTGGCTTTCTCTGTCAGTTAGTTGAACTCTATCTATATGCACTTTTTACCCTTTCAAGAACATATATATTTATATATAGTTTTTTAAAATCACCTATATATCTGAAAATGATCAAGAGCTTGGTTTGTATGAAATACTTGAGTGACAGTATTTTCTCCTTAAATTCTGTAGTTGTTCCATTTTCTTTTGGCATTTTCGGCAGGAGTTTTGAGGACAGTTTGACTATCTATCTATCTATCTATCTATCTATCTATCTATCTACCTATCTATCTATCTATCTATCTACCTATCTACCTACCTATCATTTATGCATTCCTTTGAAAAGTAGGCATAATTATTTTTCCCACCGGTATATTTCCCCCTACATCTTTATAACTCGATATTTGATTGTATATTAGTGAGTTCTTTCAACCTGCATACAATCCTTTCTTCAATTCAGGAAAGTCACAATTTTTTTGTGATATTTCCGATTGCTACTTTTATTTTATTTGTATTTAATTTTTTAAAAGCAAGAACAATTGCCCACATGCTCATCCTCCATCCTCTGTTCCCCTATCATCAGTTTGTCTCATTATTTTCAACTTTTGATCCTTCTCTGCTCCATTATGGGAGACGGGTTCCAATTTGCCCTACTCCATCATACTACTTTTTTTCTGCAGGCTCAATTCTGCTCTTGATTGTTCTCAACGTGTTTTAATTTTGCTCTTGTGCTCTTAGCTTCCTTTTAATCTCTTTTCGCTTTCTCCATTTGTGTTTATCGTTTCCTGTTCTTCATCATATTATTTTCCTTCCCATTCCATGTGTTTGCCTTTTCATTGAGGCTTTGTTTTCTTGTAATATATATTCTGATTATTTCTTCTGGATCTTGCATTAGAGCATATTCAGATGTGTAATCTGCTTTATTCTGAATGGATATAGCACTTGGAAAACTGAAGTTCACGGCCCCCAAGACTAGTATTTTTTTCCATTGGTGTCCTACTTCCCACCATGGTCTCCTCATGAGAACCACACCTAGTACTAGTATGCCCTGCACCACTGCTAATATCCCCCTAACTTTCTATTCATTTGCTTCCTGAGAATTTCAGTGTCTGTTTGTTGTAGAAAGGTAGCAGTTGAAGTGAAGGGAAAACGATACTCTCTCAGAGCAGCTCCTGAGAGCTGTAGAAGGGTTTCTGCTCGGATTTCTGGTTGGCACAATTCCTGGCTCACCAGGTCATCAGACAGATGGTATAGAGCTGTGAAGCATATTCTTACCTCTCACCACACTAATTCTTTTATTCAGTAAAAAGGGGATATGTTATGAGTTGAAGCTCCATATGCTTTACAAAGACGGCCCTATTCTTCCCAGATTCTATGCATGTTAGTTTCTGGGGGGTATCATAATTTTAATTATTTATTGTGTTTTCATTGGTATTGAGAGAGAAATTGGGAGGAATCACATACTGGAAATTGCTAGTTAGATCCCTTTGGATATGGTTTCTGTTGCCTCAGATTTTCACCATTTTATTGTGGTCAAATCTTGCTGATCATTAGCAAAATTCAACTCTTTTATGTATTCTTAGGTTTCACACCTCTCCCCAGTTAAACATAATCCTGCCTTCTGTATTCAGCTGTAGCTTCCAGGGTAGGCTTTATTAAGACAAGTCTCTCAGTCCCAAACTCTCCCTTCTCTAGTCTGCTTTGGGATGCTGGGCTGAAACATTACAAACTACAATTCTCCGTCGCCCCCAGGCTCCCTGTTAGGCACTGCCATTAGGAAGCACTGAAGGGAGACTGGAAGGCAAGTGGAGGGAAAGGAACATGCTCTTTCCTCTGTTCTTACTATCCCACCTATATTGCCCTTGCAAGCACACTTCAGTCTGGTGGCTACATTTGGTTCCAGTTTCCAGGTTTCTTCACCATGACCAGAATCAATTTCATTATGTGCACTTAGAGGTTTCAGGACTAGTTTGATAGTGGCCCCGCCTCAGAGATCTGAGTCCCAGCTTCTGAGGTACCAGGATTAGCACCAGCTGGGGAACGCCCTTTCTCACAGGACTAAGTCCCAAATCCACAGGATTCCTCCTCTTACCTTCCAGGATCTGCTCACCCTAGCCTCTCCCTTTTGTTCCCCCAGCTTTTTAACATTTTACCTCAGTGTTTCTGTTGTGTTTTGTTTTGCATTTTCGGATTACTAACACTGACTTAACCAAATCCCTATGTTGAATTCGCTCTGTTAAAGTAACTAGTGTGATTCTTGTTTTCTTGAGTGGACCTTGACTGATACACAGGATGCTTTCACAAAAGGAATCTAGCTCAGGAGATGCAGGAGCTATGCTTGGTGATGGTGAAATGTGTACCCCAAAAGAGTTAGGTGAGAAAACAAAACTTTCTGTACTCTAATACTGCCAGATCAGTGAATGTGGGGTGGGTGAGGGAGAGAATACATGCAATGAAGTGGGAAAGGGGGAGAAAAGGAGGTTGTAGCGTCAAAGTTCTGAACTTCTAAAACTTAGAAATTCTACCTGGAGGAAGCTCTTCCCAGGTGGGGTGACAATTGTTGTGAACTTTCTGAAGGGAAGTCACAACCAAGTTATGACTCTTAAGAAAAGCGGTGTCTCCAGAAAAAACAACAACACTGAAATAGATACAAATAAATTGGAAGCATATACTGGGCTAAAGGATAGGAAGAAATAACATTGTTAAAATGTCCATATTACCCAAAGCAATCCATAGATTCATTGCAATCCCTATCAAAATACCAATGGCATTTTTCATAGAACTAGAACAAATAATCTTAAAATTTATATGGAATCACAAAAGACTCCAATTAGCCACAGCAATCTTGAGAAGGAAGAATAAAATTGGAGGTATTCCGCTACCTAATATCAAACTATACTACAAACCTATAGTAATCAAAACAGAATGGTACTGGCATAAAAACAGACATATAAATCAATGGAACAGAATAGAGGTACAGAAATATGCCCATGCCTATATAGTCATTTAATCTATGACAAAAGAGGCAAGAATATATAATGGGGCAAAGACAGACTGTTCAATAAATGGAGATGGGAAAACTGACAGATACATACAAAAAAAATTAAACTGGACCACCTTCTTACACCATATACAAAAATAAACTCAAAATAGATTAAAGACTTAAATATAAGACCTGAAACCATAAAACGCCTATTAAAAAAACAGAGGCAGTAAACTCTCTGACTCTGCTCTTAGTGATATTTTTTTTTCTGATCTATCTCCTCAGGCAAGGGAAACAAAAGAAAAAATAAACAAATGGGACTACAGCAAACTAAAAAGCTTTTGCACAGCAAAAGAAACCACCAACAAAATGAAAAGACAATCCACTGAATGGGAGAAGACATTTGCCAATGATACATTCGATAAGGGGTTAACATCTAAAATTTATAAAGAACTCATACAACTCAACACCAAAAAAAACCCCAAACAATTCAATTAAAAAATGGCCAGAGGACCTAAATAGACATTTCTCCAATGAGGACATACAGACAGCCAATAGACATATGAAAAGATGCTCAACGTCACTAATCATCACAGAAATGCAAATTAAAACCACAATGAGATATCACTTCACACATCAGAATGGCTATCATCAATAAACCAATAAACAAGCATTGGTGAGGATGAAGAGAAAGGGAACGCTTGTGCACTGTTGGTGAGATCACAAATTGGTACAGCCATTATGGAAAATGGTTTAATTTCCTTAAAATATTAAAAGTAGAACTACCTTATGACCCAGCAATTCCACTTCTGGGTATTTATCTGAAGGAATCCAGAACACTAATTTGAAAAGATATGTGTATGTGCGTCTCTATTTACTGCATCACTATTCACAATAACCAAGATATGGAAGCAACCCAAGTACCGGTCAATAGACGATTGAATAAAGAAGACGCGGTACAAAGATACAAGGGAACGTTGCTCAGCCCTAAAAAATAATGAAATTTTCCAATTGGAAGCAACATGGAAGGACCTAGAGGGTGTTATGCAAAGTGCAAGAAGTCAGACTGAGAAAGACAAATACGACATGCTCTCACTTATATGTGGAATCTAAAGAACAAAATAAATAAACAAAACAGCAACAAACTCATAGATACAGAGAACAAACTGATGGTTACCAGAGGGGAAGGGTGTTGGGGAGCTGGGTGAAAAAAGGTGAAGGGATTGAGAAATACAAAATGGTAATTACAAAATAATCACAAAGTTGTAAAGAACAGCCTAAAGAATATAGTCAATGATGTTGCAAAAACTATGTATATAGCGCCAGATGGGTACTAACTGGAGGGATCAGATCACTGCATAAGTTATATAAACATCTAACCACTATGTTATACACCTGAAACTAATATAAATTAATATTGAATGCCAAATATAAATAAAAAATAAACGAATAATTCTTTAAAAAAGAAAAGCGGTGTCTCTCAGGAGCTGGGGTGAAGTTATAGTAAAACCAACTGGCTAACTAAACTCATTAAATTTAGGCCAATTTTGTCATAGGCTACTTACTAACATGATAAAATTTTGGTGGCAAAGAAGAGGCATTGTCACCTGAGGAACTGAGAGTCCCTCATCGCCTTCTTTGTTCACAGAAATCATCTACATTTGATCTGAAATGAATCTCAGTTATTCCAATTTTTTTCGAACACTTGGTTTACTTACCAAAATCACCACTGGGATTGGATCAAAGAATATATAACACTCAGTTTCTCTGTTGAGAATACTTTTGGCACTGATTATCAGATCTATGTGAAATTTTGGCTCAGCTGTTCTATATTTTTTTGATCCATATAATATTATGCTTTAGAAATGCTCACTCATCTGACTAGAATACCGTTTTAGATTCTTAAAGATGCCAGACGCTTATTATCATTCAAGTGGGTCAGTAGATTCTTTTTTGGAGGGAGGAAACTTTCTTCTTTGAGGACCTCAAAGCAACATACGTTTTCTTTGTTCATCAATCCCCAGACTAAATGGTAAATATGAGCGACATTCAGCGACAATGGGTGTTAGCTGATATCCCAGTCATTTGGCTTGGGAAACCTTTCAGAAACAGCAAAAATGTTGTCATTTCTAACAAGTGTTCTTTCTAGACAACTGCTATGATGCTACTGGTTATAACAGATAACCACTCTGAAGAAAACAGCTCATCTTGGCCTAGGACTGAATAGCCAAAGGCATGCTGTATAAGTCATTAGATAATAAATTTGTGGAAAGGCTGAAAAAAAATGCTTTATTTTTTTTTTAGAAAAGATTTGTTAAAGTAGAATCTTACAATAAATAACCACTCACTATGGAAACATCTTAAACAATAATCAACAACCATTTCCCCAAATGAAGATACCTCTTATCAGTATCTTCAATGAGATATTCAAGATTTGGCAGGTCTCCAAAACAATAACTTTTTTCCTATTCACCTAAGGATTTCCAAAGCATTTTAAGAAGGTTAATTCATTTTGTTCTATAATATAATATTACGTGTATCTGGGTAATCCTATCCCTTCTTCATGGAAGAAGATACCAAATACAGGAAAAACATTGTTTTAAGAAAATAAAAAAGGCCAGCAGAAAAAAACCAAATGGGGCCCTGTTTTGTGCACCTTTAGCCCTCCCAGTTAATGCAAGGACAGCTCCTACAAAAGCATCTTTAATTAATTCTTTCACTGTTAAACTTCAAAACAACACAAATAAAACGATATTTCTTCTTGCTTTCAATAAGTGGTATTTCCTTTGTTTACTCACTCATTAACCATCAGAAAACATGCTTAAACACTTACAAAGAATCACGCTCTTGGAGAGTTAAACGAGTCAGTAGTTCGCTCTATACTAACATGTGAGGAAAATGAGTACCAGAAAGGTCAAGTGACACGTTAGAGACAACTGGGGACAGAACAAAACTACAGCTCATGGTTTTCCAATTAATTTTCAGTCCAATATGATTTCTGCTAATACTGCCACTACCCCCCTACCCTTTCATTGTGTGGATAACTCAATTCTATCATCCATATTCTCACTGTAGTTATTTATCTTTGAAAATGTAATAGAATTCAGATTGGGAGGGAAGTAATATTTGCCTTCAGGACTTTTCCTTTCAGTTTCTATATCCCCTGGATTCTCATGTGGTCTTCCAGCTATTAAGTGTTACTGATGGAAAGTCCTAAGGCCCAGATATGTTCTCTGTCCAAGATTCCTTTAATTTTCTCAAACATCAAAACTCTTCACTGAGATTTCTGGTCAAGACGATGGAGTAGGTAAATGCTGTCCTCACCTCCTGTAAAGACCACATCAATTACAACTAAACCACAGAATAAACACTATTGAGAATTGCAGGAAGTCAAGCTGAACCAAAGCCCTACAACTATGGAAATACAGAAGAAGCCACCTCAAGACTGGTAAGAAGGCAGAAATGCAGAATTAGCTGGTTCCACGCCTGTGTGTGACCACTAAAAATTGGGAGAGATATCTTGGCTGTGGAGGTTGCCTTTAAGGAGTGAGAGGTCCCAGCCTCTTCCCAGTCCAGGATTCCAGTGCAGGGGAGAGAAGTCACTATAATTTCTGGCTGTGAAAACCAGCAGTGATTGTGGCTGAGTATACAGAGGGCAGCTGCACTCCCAGGTGCTCCTCTTAAAGGGGTAAGAGTAAGACCGCACACAGACTTACTCCCTGATGGACTCAGTAGCTCTGTGATCCAGTGTGGGGCAGCAGCTTGAAAAGCTCCAGGGACATGCAGGGAGGAACTGAATTGTTTAGCTTCAGGGTGAGGACTAGAGGGGCATCTTTCTCCCACACTTAGGAGCTGGCGGAAGCCATTGTTTCTTTGTTGAGCCCTCCCCCTCCCTGCGTGCAGATGCAGGCAGACTCCATATCCGAGTCTCTGTCAAACTGGCTGACATCTTTCATGAGGCCCACCCTAGTATTCCCAGAGACCCCATCCCTCCCAACTTTCAGGCACACCCAAGCCACTTCCAGTGGCTTTTCCATATAAACAGACTGTCTTGGCTCATGCTGCAGACTTTCCTAAAATCTCTCAAAGGTTTGCAAAACACAAACAAGCAGTTCCTGGCTTCAGAATGTCTCATACCTCTGGCTGAACAGTCCTAGTGACAGCTGGCCCTGGTTCATGATTTGTTCACCCAAGGCAGCTCCAAGCACAGTGTGGATGGCAGCCATCTCTGGATTGCTCTGTGGCTCATGCCAGGTGGCCCTGAGGAGGGTACAGGCTGTAGCTGAACTTGGCCTGCAAGGGGTCCCTTCCAAGGAAGCCCCAGGGCTTGCATGCCCAGTGGCCAGCTTTGAACTGGGCTGGAGCATCAACTGGCCACCTCCAAGGATGACACATGCAAAGGGAAGACTGGGCAGGCACCAGAACCCCGCTAGAGTGAACCCTGCTCGGTAGGGTCATCCCCTGCACAACAGCTCTCCCACTACAGTCACAGCTAGTCCTCACAATCAATCAGCCTGAAGGTCAATCCCTGCCACTGACGTGCAAAAAGCAATCAAGTCTCAATTACAACAGGAGGACATACACAACCCACAAAAGGGATACACCTGGAGCACCCAGCTCTGGTGACCAGGGAGACTGCACTACTGGGTTCCACAGGACACCTACTACATAAGGACACTCTACTAAGCCCAAAGACATAGCAGCCCTACCTAACATATAGAAACAAACACTGGGGGGGCAGCCAAAATGGGGAGACAAAGAAACGTCCCAAATAAAAGAACAGAACAAAGCTCCAGGAAAAAAAAAAATGAAGACAAGCAATCTACCAGATGCAGAGTTCCAAACACAGGTTATAGGGATGATCAATACTCTCAAGGAAAACTTCAACAAAGTGATAGGAGAGAATAAAAATGGAGATAGAAAACATAAAAAATAGACAGTCAGAACTAAAGAATACAGTAATTAAAACGAAGAATATATTACAGGGACTCAATAGTAGATTAAATGAAGCAGAGGATCGAATCAGCAATTTAGAAGATAAGCTAGCAGAAAACATCCAATCAGAACAGCAAACAGAAAAAAGAATTCAAGGGGGGAAAAAAAGGACACTTTAAGGGGCTTCGGGAACAACATCAAGAATACCAACATTCACATAATAGGGGTACCAGAAGGAGAAGAGTGAGGGCAAGGAATTGAAAACCTATCTGAAGAAATGATGGAAAACTTCCTTAGCCTGGTGAAGGAAATAGATATACAAGCCCAGAAAGCGCAGAGAGTCCCAAACAAGATGAACCCTAAGAGGCCCACACAAAGACACATCATAATTAAAATGCCAAAGCTTAAAGACAAAGAGAGACTCTTAAAAGCAGCAAGAGTTACCTACATTTGGTTACTTACAAGGGAACTCCCATAAGATTGTCAGCTGATTTCTCAAAAGAAACTCTGCAGTCCAGAAGGGATTGGCAGGAAATATTCAAAGTGATGAAAAGCAAGGACCTACAACCAAGATTACTCTACCCAGCAAAGCTATCATTTAGAATTGAAGGGCAGATAAAGAGCTTCCCAGACAAGGAAAAGCTACAGGAGTTCATCACTACCAAACCAGTATTACAAGGAATCTTAGAGGGACTCCTTTAAGAGGGAATATATATATTATTATTCATATAATGTATATATGTATAATATACACATATATTATTTATATGTATATATGAATAATAAAATGGCAACAACTACATAGATATCAACAATTACTTTAAATGTAAATGGCTTAAATGATCCAATCAAAAGATAGGCTGCTTGAATGGATAAGAAAACAAGACCCTTACATATGCTGCCTACAAGAGACTCACGTCAGATGAAAAGACACACACAGACTGAAAGTAAAGGGATGGAGAAAAGATATTTCATGAACATGAAAATGGAAAAAAAAGCTGTGGTAGTAGCAATACTTATACGAAACAAATAGAGACAAAATAGACTTCAAAACAAAGGTTACAGCAAGTGACACAGAAGGACCCAGTAAACCCACTTCTGAGTATTTATCTGAAGAAACCCAAAGTGACACTTTTAGGAGACATGTGCATCCATATGTTCATTGCAGTATTGTTTACAATGGCAAAGATGTGGAGGCAGCCTGGGCTTCCGTCAATGAAAGAGTGGACAAAGGGCAGGTGGTACATATATACAATGAAATTTTGTTTGGCCATGGAAGGGAATGGGTTCTCGCCATCTGCAGCATCACGGATGGACCTGAACGGTATTGTGCTGAGTGAATTATGTCAGACAGAGAAAGACAGATGCAATGTGGTTTCTCTTATATGTGGAATCTAAAGAACAAAATAAACAACCAAACAAAACAGAAACACATTCATAGATACAGAGAACATTTTGATGGTTGCCAGATGCAAAGGGGATTGGGAATGGGTGCAAAGGAGGAAGGGATTAAGAAGTACAACTTAGTTGTTACAAAGTAGCCATGGGGATGTAGGGTATAGCATAAGAAATATAGTCAAAATTGAAAGAACAATGTATGGTGTCAAATGGGTACTAGATTTATTGGGGTAATAGATGGGAGGGGGCAAGGGGACAGGGTGAAAAAGGTGAAGGCATTAAGAAGTACAAATTGGTAGTTACAAAATAGTCATGGGGATGTAAAGTAAAGCATAGGGAATATAATGAATAATATGGTAATAACTATGTGTAGTGCCAGGTGGGTACTAGACTAGTCAGGGGGATCACTTCTTAAATTATATAAATGTCTAACCACTATGCTGTACACCTGAAATTAATATAAAATAATACTGAAGGTCAACTGTAATTGAAAAATTAAAAAGTGTGTGGGGGGGAAGGTCAAGGGGAATAAAAGGTTCAAATTTCCAGGTATAAAACAGGTAAGTCATGGGGATGTAACGTACAGCATAGGGAACATAGTAATATTGTGATAACATAGTACGGTCACATGGTTGCTGGACGTACTGTGATCACTTCTTCGGGTATATAGATGTTGAATAACTATTGTGTATGCCTGAAACTAATATAATTTTGAATGTTAGCTATATTTTAATAAAAGCTTTTAAAAAAACTCTTTGCTGAGATCTTCTAAGTGAAAATGAATGTCAACATTGGTCTAATCATATATATTTAACTACTATTAGAACTCTACTGGTGTTACTATACTTCTGTTACTACTGGCCAACTCATATTTGAAGGACTATGTGCCAATCACTGTACTAAGTAATTTATATACCACATTTCACATAATGGAAGAGTTCAATTGCTGGTTTATCTGCAGTTATTTGGTGGTTGCCAGATAGTTTTTCACTATTATGTGGTAATTGTTTTAATAGTGAAAGTATAGTGCAATGCCATGCCTGCTTACTTGCTGGTATCCCCCATTAGGTGATGGGTACTTGAAGGCAGGGCATTACAGCTTCACTTTTAAGTGGAACTCATATTTATTTTTTTACACGCTTCCAAAGGAATACAGTTAGATTTAAATTTTAAACCTATTGGCTAAATGAATACATATATATTCACATTTTGTGAAATCTGTAAGGAAAAATTAATTTTTTTCAATATCACATCAGCCAATAGAGCCAGTGTAGAAGTTATAAATATGTTAAAGTTAAAATAAAGTGGAAATATAGTTTCTTGTTCACCTAAATCATTTTCAAAGTATCTTTTTTTGGCATGTCTGGAAATTTTTTATGTGACATTATTTTGGTTTGAATTTTTACCTATCAAAGGAACTAGTAAAAGAAACAGGATGAAAAGAAGGCACAATGCTTAATGTACAGCTAAACTAAATGACAAGTTTATTAGTGTTTTTTTTCACGTTTTGAGATACAATTCACATACAATGCCATGTGCTCGCTTAAAGTATATAATTCAACGTTTTTAAGTATAATGTAGATTTCTAAAAAAAGCAAAACTTAATGTTTCAGTACAATACTTTTAAATGTGAGTGCCAGTGAAGGAGGTATGCTTTTCAGGAATAAAAAGTCCTGATATTCAGAGCTATTAGATAAATTATTTTCTTGAGAAAAAATTTGAAGCCCTGAAAAATCTAGAAAATGTAAATCCAACATGTGTTAAACACAAGATTGTAAGGATTTTTCCTTAGATGAAAAATGAATGTGAGTTCTTTGCCTCTCTAATTTCCCCAAATCAAGGGCACGTATAACTATTTTTCAGCCTTACCTCATGAAAGCTTTGAGCCTTCCCTTTATGTTAAAATATATTATTTAACATTTCAGTGTGTCAACACCACATTAGGCACTTTAAAAGAACAGAATTAGCCATGCTTCCTACTCAGGGGACTTGTCTACTAAGTATCAGACTAAAGCAAAATGCTATAGTATTCCCTCACATCAAGCACACCATAGAGTGATAGTTTCCCTTAATTCTTCCATAAAATCAATGAGATGTTTCTCTTTTTATGCTAACTCAAAGGAACACGCTTTGATTTAACATATACCTTTAGAAGTTCTGTTTGGGCCCATTCCACATCTTACTCTTTTATCATGGGATAGACTCAGAGACAAGACCTAAAATTGGACTTATTAAGTGTGGGTTTTGTCACAAAGCAAAAGCAAATTCCATTTTCATTAACTCTGCAATCACCTACATTATAGTTGGTGGGACATTTAAACAAACAAGAGAGCTTATTTCTCTTGTGTACCTTCATTGTATGCACTAAATAAACAAGACTATTGGTACAGTGTGGTGAGAAAGCTTGGAGAAAATAAATATAAGATGTTTCAGTCTGGGCATACTTCTGCAATGTAATAACTAAAAATTTTAATTATACGGTAGTATAAGACACTTTGTGGGTATTAGAAAATATAATGCAAGTACAAAGCACAAAATCTTAGGATTACCAAGATATACTCTTTATAAGATGATTAAAAGTATACACTAAAGTGTCCATTTTCAATCTAATAACTTGTTTAGTTACTGAATTCCTAATTTGCTTCATTTATAGTTTTACTAGAGACTTCTTAAACTTTTGAGTCTGCTAGATTAACTATGCTTGTATAAATATACTGTAATCAACTAGATTAGTCAAATTAGGTCAGTATTTCTTCCTCTATACTTAGAGCCTGAAAAGTTCATAATGTTCAAATTAATAATTCAGCATTGGTTCCTAATCTGAAGTCTTTTAGAAAACTAAATTTAATAGTGGCAAGAGTTACAAATTCAGAAATATTATAATTAAGCAAACAAATATACATTTTGAAATAGTACCTCAATGGATATTAAAATATCCTCAATAAATCTTGCTACAGTTAGATTTAGTGATATAAATTTTGAAAAGAAATAACGAAGTAAGTCAATTATAAGCAATTATAGTATTTTCTAAAGAATCAGAAACCAACTTAATTAAAAAAATATTCACAAAATTTTATGTGTTTCTCAGAGATTTGGAGAAAAATACTTTGAGAGCTTGACTGACATTTGTCATTCACCATAAATGGTATTATCAGTGTGCTGCTTCTTAGATACATTTGGGCATGTTTGACCGAGAAGGTTCTCCCAGCATTCTCATCAAATCCAGAAAGGTATTTCATGGACAAAAAGGTCTTGTTTTAAGATATTAAGCCTTGTAAATGAGTCTCTGAATTCTCTCTCCCAGAGTGTAGCCCCTTCTCAGAACAAATACTCGTGAAATTAGATAATTTCATTTTGCAAACAATCTGGAAAAGATTTAGAGAATGAGGACGAGGGGGAACGAACGGGGATGGTGAGAGGAATCTACTCAGGTTTTCTAGCACGGATTTTGAATTTTGCCTTGAGATGTTTAGAATTGGAATAATCAAAAGGTAATCATATTACTTAACTTTAGATAGAAAATGTAAACTAATTCTAAATTTCTAGTACCTACGCTTCCTGTTAAAACTATGAGTCTCCCTAAATGGGCGGAACGTTTAATGAAAAGTTAACTAACCCAACTCTACCACTAATTCTTGCAAATTACCTGTAGCTGAGGACTGTCATACAATGGTCTTCATAAACCGGCACTGTGGTAGGCAAAATTATGGAAGGATAGACACACCAATAAAAATTATCCAAAATCAGAAGCAGCTAAGCTGTCACTCAAATTTCTTCAAAACAGTACCTATTTTGTAATTATTAAAGCGAGAAAGAAATTAGTAGAATTCCAACTTTTAAATAATTCATTTATGAATACTTTCATTTTATTTTACTTATTTACTTATTTATTTAAGGAGGGCACAGCTTTTATTTATTTATTTGTTTGTTTGTTTGTTTGTTCATTTATTTAAGGAGGGCACAGCTCACAGTGGCCCATGCAGGGACTGAATCGGCTACCCTGGTGCCACCAGCACCACGCTCTAACCAACTGAGCTAACTGGCCACCCCCATATACTTTCATTTTTTAAAAAGTATCAACCCATTTGTCCAAAGTCTAATGGGGCATCAAGATGTAAGGATAAATAGCAACGTGTGATGCCTTACAATTCTCTTTACAATTCTCTCCATCTGACAGGTAGATGGAACTCTAAGTGTATTTCCTCAAAGTGAAAAATAAGTGAAATAGAAGCATACAGTTATGGAAAAAAAAGTAAAAATAAGCAGAGTGATGCAAATGTTGTGATCTGATGATTTAAAAGACTATTTTAAAGATCATCTAAATATTTGAGACTGGTTTCCTCATTTGTAAAAACCAATATCACCTCCTAGATATCTAACAGAAAGTATTTGTATATTTTAAATATTAAAAGATAATGGCTGTATATGAACTACACTGCCAAGCAGAATAGTTTGGAGTTAAGCATTTTCAGCAATTTGAAAAGTCAAACTCAAGTAATCAAATGTACCTAAATCTACAAATGTCTTCAGGTAAACTCAGAAGACTAGATCAACAATTTTTCTGCCCAAAGGGTATTTTCTACTGAGGTTCTGATAGAAGGTCAGAAGGCTTTAAAGTACGGTACTAACAGAGAAAGATTTTATATATATATATATATATATATATATATATATATATATATATATATATATATAAATGCAGACATTTTTATGAACAAAATTTTAGAATGATAGCCTTGTCACCAGGATCGAATAGAAGCTTACACCAGCTACCTCCATAGGTATGAAGCTGAGATGATTTTCAGGGTTACAGTAAAGCCAAAGTAATTTTAGACTGAACACTTCATTTTACAAAAGAAAAAAAGTATGCACATCTCTATTCATGACATGTGTGTGGGTGGTATAGTTTTGAGAACTTAAGGAGAGTGGGGCTTGGTATAACCTAGGCAATGAGAGAAAGCATTTAAAAATACTGTCAACGATTCTGGCAGGAAAGACTATATAAATATACTGTCGACTCAAACATAAGTGAACTGGTTAAAAAAAGAAAAGAAACTGCAAATGAAAACTTCAAAACTGCTACCCTCATGATGAAATAAATTATATAAAGGAAGAAGTTATCAAGGGTTTTCATATCCACCATCTACTTAATTTCAAAAGCCCAGTTCTTAGAGAATTTTCTTTTCAAATCTGAGGATTCTGTCTGTATTCAGCCAACATAATTGATCGGATAGTCTTAGCGTATTTTGTGGAATCATTTATAAGGCTACCAAATGTCTTGGGAACTTTTCCCTCTAATCGCTCCTGAATCCGCCCAAATTGGTTTTAAATTATTCCATTCGTAATGGTAAATTTTTATTGCAAACATGTTTTTTACTCCAATTTAAACACAGATATGTCAGTTTGAAGTTGAAATAATTAGATCCTACATGGTTGTTCATGCAGCACATTATTATGTTATATCAAAAATCTTATCCCATCACAAAAAGAGATATGGAAGGTTTCTATAAATTCCAAGTTAATTTATTTCATTAAATGGCTTATAGCATCACGTAGGTATGCATATATTGTCACACACAAACATACAGAACCATGAATTATACTCCACAGCATCGCTTTTAAAGTGTTTTTTTCTTTTTAAAATCTTTACATGAATAATACCCAGCATCATGGACCTTGAACACTGATGATTCTGCCTAACGCTTTTATCCTTTGCTCGAAATTACAGGATCAGTCTAGCCAGAATTTATGAGAACCAGACCCCAGACCTCACATAGCTCACATATTAGACCATTAGGCATCTAACTACCTCTGAACAATTTCAATGCATTATCTTGCCTTTTCCCTGGGGCACAAACTTCACTCGTCCATACTTTTAATATATTTTGTCTGCATGAAGCAGATCGAGTTATTACATGCCGGCAGATCACGACTTACAGAAATTTCATTGCTTCACAACGATGCAGCAAACGTCTCTGTTCTCCACCCTGATGTGGAGCAGCAGGGAAGTGGTCAGTGCTGCACATGTCTGTAAATTTTCTGGTGGTTTATGTAAAGCCTATTTGATATTTTTACTTAAACAGTTTAAACATTTCCATGCATTCCCACCCATGGACACTTAACCAAAGAAGCCCATATGCACCCATATTTTATAAAATTATATGCCACTTCAAATGGATTACTAAAGTGCTTTAGATAACCGAAAATCCACCTAACTTTTACTTTCTCCAGTAGGGTTTTTATGTTCCTGATTGAACATCTCTTGTTTATACTTACATTGTGATTTGGAAGATTTCTAAGTCTTCCGAGCCAGGAATTTATTTGCTTTTCAGTAAAGAAATTTGGTGATCAAGATTTAAAAATTAATTGATCTTTGAACTTCCCTAAACCTTTTACCTGGATTGAAAAACCATTACGTTCTTTTCTTTCATTAGGGTTTTTTTTTCCTTCGGCAAGGCTGAACAGGAAACAAGGGTGATCCTATTCTGTCCCTAGAGACTGTTCATCAGCTAGCTCAGTTTACAGCTATTTAAAAAAAAAAAAAAAGCTGGAGGCAAGCAGCACTTAGAAATGTTGTATTTTATTATGTGGGACTATTATTATTGTGGTAATGTGAGCAAACAATGGGCATTTTTCTCCTTAGACATGATGCTTTTTGCTATTATTATTTCTCATTATCCATCCTCAAGTTAGATTTCTGGGCTAGTTGACCACTTCCTCTAGGCTGTTGCATATAGATTTTTAAAATACTGGTTAACAATTGTGCTACTTGGCTTTTCCCAATAAAATACTTGGGAAAGGAAGACCAAACTACTGTTATCTAAAACAAATTTTCTCATTTAGTTCCAAACTAAAACAAACAGCAAGGAAAGGTCATTAGTCTCACAGACTAAAATTGTTTTGATGAAGGCCAGCTTTTCATTCTGTTGACAAGCATCTCAATTCTTTTCAACAGCTCTGGGTGTCTACACTGGAAGAATGCAGAGCAGTCATCAGCCTTGGGAACCCATGGCTCTTGGTGACAATTTGCAGAACTACCACTGACTGAACTATCCGCCACCTTTGTCATCCAAAATTTAGATAATTAATAATGTAAATGAGTTCTTAGAGTTAGATTTGAATATAAAAACTGCTTGAACTTTCACTATTGTGTGCCATTTAGCAACAGTGGATTCTCAGTCTAATTACATGTTTCTTCAGGGTGATGTCAGGGAACTGAAGAGACGCTGCAAAAGTTTACCAAGATTTCCTCCAAGAAGGCAGACACCATGTTTCATTCTTATTAGCAGGTCAAGTATTGTGCCACAAAGTGGAATCAGTAGACAAAAGTCATGGCATAGATGGAAGGAAGGGGAATGGAAGCCCTGTGGATGACCTGACTTTCATACTGGCTTGGGAGCTGAGGGCTGACTGGTCTGGTGATTAATGACCAAAACCTCTAAGCTGCAGGATTTCATCCCGTAGTCTTCTTAACTAAAAATAAGAATCCCCATTTCTCAATCTAGAATTGGGAGTCACCCTATATATTACATCTTTGCATTCAAGCCTCCCCTTACTATTTTTCTCTCAGAGGTTTTACTTGTCAAATCTTCTAACCTTCCTGAAACTGGACAGTCAAATAGAGTTGTGAATCACTGAAAAAAGACAACTCCAGGGTTGGAAGGGTGAATTCATACAGCCTCTGGAAAGTTCAGGATAAGAAGTGTTGTGCAGAGATAGCCCAGGGATTTAGAAGTCGGGAAATTTAGGCTCTATTTTGAGCGATGCCTTGAGCATGTTGCAAAAACTGCCAGATGTGAGAGGAAAGACTGCCTGCATTGTGGAGTGCTTGAAGAATTCTCAATCAGAGAATCTGGTTAAGGCTACGAATGAAATTCACCTAATGGTTCTTTTAAAACTTTATAAAACAAACACACTGGACTGGAAAGCTCTTTACCTTTCTAGGTTAATTTTTATTGTCTGTCTGCAAACTAAACTATATTCCACCTTTTTCGAGGCATACATCACATTTGCTTTTATATTCAGTCTGAATTAGGAGAGGTACAGGAAATCCAGTGTCACAGGTAGTACAGGGTCTCAGCCATTTCTTGTTTCCTCTCCAACACTTATGCCCAAGAACAAGCATATTTACAAAGCGGAACCTCACCTCCTTCCCAAGCAGCTCATCCCACGTTCAGATGACTGGTGCTTGGAAAGTGCTGACTGATGTCAATCTGAAATCTACAGTCCTGCACATTCCTTGATCCCTATCTGTCCTCCGTCATGCCACAGAGCAAGCCTAGTAACCTTCCTCCACATAACAATCCTTCCAATACTCATATTGTCCCCCTAAATATTCTCTTTCCAATGCAAACATCCCCTGTTACTTCAGGCCATTCTTCATATCACAGGCTTTTGAGGCATACCACCACACTGGCCAATTTCATTAGGATGGGCTTTGGCACTTGACAGGTTGTCAATACCCCTCTTAAAGGGTGGAGCCCATAAATGGTACCACAGTCAAATAGAGTTGTGAATCACTGAAAAAAGACGCCCTCCAGGATTGGAAGGGTGAATTCATACAGAAATTCATACAAATCCCGTCTGATCAGTGTGGACTATACTCTGTACAACTCCTATCATTCTGGATATTTTGTTATATTAATACAAGGTTTTTTTCCTTTTAGCCAAATCATATTGTGCTTGCTGATAGTTAAAATCTCTCCTGTCACATAGCTTCAGTCTTAAATTTATGTAATCGAATTTTGGTAGTTAAGCATTCTTTACATTTATCTTCTTTCCAATTTTGTCTTGTTAGAATTGGTGCTCTGAGGGTTTCCACATTGCACCAACGTATTTCATCCATGCAAGAGTCTTGTGAGGTAGGGATTCCCCTCCTAACCATGCTGATGAAACTAAAGCTGAAACTAATACATGGTGAAACCAAGAGTCAAATCTAAGTGATCTAACTGTGCATGAACGGTTCTTTCCACTTGCTGTCCTATTTCTTAGATTTTCTTTGGATTCTGCTCCTGCTATTTAATAAATTGGCTCTCTCCTCATCCAACATAAATTAGAAGGAGTCATCAATGTCCTCAACCAATTAATTGTTTTTAAAATAATTGCACATAACTGGCATGAACACAAAGCCAGGGGAACTGGGGTGCCAGAAATCTATGGTACTGACTTTCCCTAACAAAGCCATCCGACCGAACTCTTACCAGCCCATGATTTTTCATCATGTTTACAAGGATCTCACTGATTCATTTATTTAATGCACACAGCGCGTCTAGTATGTGCTAGGACCTGTGTCAGGCACTGGGGACACAGATGAACAACAGCCATTGGTACCACAACAACTCTGTCAGAGGCCAGGTTTAATTCACTCATAGGAAACTCGTGCTGACTCTTAGCGATCAATGGCTTCCCTTGGTAATGGAGGGAAAATGTCACAGTGACACTTAGTTTGCCTGTCTGGGGGAAGGAGGTTAGTATTGAGCCCAGAAAAATGAGCAAAGCAAATGGCACACAGAAGAGTGACACTGAGTAAGGATGTGGCTGCTCTCTGAATAGTAGACCCCAGCCTACGGTAAACAACTTAACTAACTTTTGGGAGTTTTCATTCTTAAGAAAACAGGTTTTCATTCATCCAGCCATGTAACAAATATTTCTTTTCCCTTTCCTTGTAACCATTGACTTAAAATGTATACACTTCTCCAAAGTCAAAGGCATGCAGAATTCATTCAGAATATATTCTGTGAAAACCTATCAAAGTGGAATTTGAGAAATGACTGTGGAAAATAATTAAGCTTCCATTTATTGAACAACTACTATGTGCTTGGCATTATAGTGAGCACTTTTATTTAATTTAATCCTATAGTAACTCTACTGTGGCTATACGTTTTAAACCCCATATTTAAATTTTTAAAAACCCTTTTCGAAGGATGAGAAAATAGAAATGTGGAGAGATTGTGTCACAGGGTCAGAAGCATCAGAGCCAGGACTGTTTGACTCGATAAGCAGTGTTCTTCCTACCTCTCTCATGGAAACAAAGTGAACCCTTGGCTTTTTGTCTTCAAGTCTGTATATTTCAGCAAGGAAGAACCTTACATGTCAGGAACAAAAAAAAAAAAAAAAAAAAAAGGACCACATTTTGTGTGGTATCTAAGGTAGTCACCCCATTATTATAGGCAATAACGTCTTCATGCCTCAGTGTCTCAACTGGTTGAATTTGATTAATAAGACCCACCTAATGTCCTACAGTAAGGCTTTGAAAATAACTATACAGGGGTACTCGGACAAGCAGAAGTTTAGGGCTACCTCTTCCACTACCTGCTAGATGATATGTGAACTAAATTAAATAGAAAATAAGGTCTTTAGATCCTAATTAGAAAAGACGACTCTTTACCACCATAATACAAATTTTCCAATCTCAACTTCTATGTAGAAAACTTACCTTTCAGCTTTCAACGGCTAAGAGCTATTGAAGAAGTTGAGTCTTTGCACTCATCCCTCATAGTTCCCTCCACATTCCTTGCACTGAGAACTGCCGTGTCTCTGAAGAAACAAACCCAGTCCTGCCCTTTTCGTACTTGAAGATGATTTCACTACCTACATGAAATAACCAAAGCCACCTAATACAAGCAGCTTCCTCCTTTTCTCTCTTCATACCACTAATTGTAGTTTTTCTCACCTAGAGAAAGATCTGTTCCTCCACGTTGCCAATGCTAATCTCTCCACGTGTGCTTTTGACTTCCTTACTTCTTCCTTTTTTGGGTTGTTTTTTTCCCACCAATTTGCCCTCTCTCCCCCACACACCTCACCTCTTGATTCTTTACTTCTACAGATTCTTTCCTTTGCTTACAAATATACTTGAATATACCCTCTTTAAAAAAAAAAAAATCCTTTCTCAACTCTGCCACCCTCTGCCACAAGCTAGCATCTTATTTTCACAGTCTTGAAAGAAGATTCCACTTCCGGACCCCCCACTCTGTCCTTCCCTTCTTGCAATCTGGCTTCTGCCCTTGTCATTCCACTGAGACTTTACAGACCCAAAGGTCACCAATGACTTCCTCATGGCCAAATTCAATGGTATTTTCTCCCTTTTACCCCTAAAGCTCTCTGTCGATCCGAAATCTGTTGATTGTGCATTTCTTTTTCATTAGTATTTATTTAGCAACTATTTTATGCCAACCACAGGGCCACAGTAGGGGCTCAGGCTTGGAATGATCTTTCAAGAAAGACCCTGTGTTTTCTCCCTTCTCCTCTCAGCTCACTGATATCCTCTTAAGCCTCGCCAACTCCATCACTTCTAAATACATACTTCCACAAGGATCTCTCCTTGGCCCTCTTCTTTTTTCTATATCCCTGTCATAGTCTCACAATTTCAGCTATTACCTCTGAGGCTGATTCCACATCTCTTCCTATCCCAGCTCTTCAGTTCTGCATTTCAAATGCCTGATGAAAGACTCTCAAACTCTTTAGGCTCATATACTGAACCTTATTTTCTCATAAACCTGCTCTCCCTTTATGTCTTTTAATGGTTATCACACTTTAATAGAGTAAGGGTCAAAACCTTAGCAGCATCTTGGATTGCTCCTCCCTTCTACTTGTTCATTATTCCTAAATTGTCCAAATCTGCAGATTTTCCCTCAGATAATTTCTTATACTTATCTCTTTATTTCCATTATTACCCTAATGTGGGAACTCAAGAACTTTCACTTAGATTAGGGTTTCCCAACATTTAGCCATTCCCCTAAGACCATGAGGATTTGGGCAATATGGGCAGATCACATTCACTATCCTATTTATTTAACATTTTCAATTTAATAGAGCTACTTTTTCCTCCCTCGACTCATCCAGGCAATAGTCTATGGAATGAGAGATTTGATAAATATTAAGTTATGTTATTAAATAAATATTTAAGTTATGTTATTAAAATCCGAATACCACTTAAATTCACCTTATGTACCACAAATCACACACCCTCCATACTTTAGGAAATATTTATTTTGATTATAAAAAGCCTTATAGTCAGTATTTCCCATCTCCAGTCTTTCGGCATTTCAATCCATCTGACTCAATTCTTACAAACTAATTGTCCAGAATTACAACTATATCCTGTCAGCTTCTGGCTCAAAAACTCATTCTCCATCCAGTTAGGTCTAAAATCCTTAATGAACGTTGTCTCCAGTCTGAATGGACTTGCCTTCCCAGCATCATTTCCTGTTGCCGGGGCAGCCTTATCTCAGGCTTTAGGGAACCAATCACTGCTAGCCTTACTTTCCCTGCACTGTCCCTGCTGTTCCCCCTCCCCCCCACCCATCACCTGCCTTCAAAGTTCTCCCTACCCCTCCCCCCACCAGCAGCCTCCTGGAAACATCCCCTAATTCCCTCAGCTGGAAGTAATCTTTCCTTCTCCAACCCCCACACTTTTCTCTGGACACTGTTACCCATACCATACTTTTCTTTGGACACTTTCCACTTTCTACTTTTAATTTTTGTTATACATTCACATTTTATCTCTCCTACATGTGTTTAAATTCCTTGAGGGCAGGCTCTGGTTCAGATTCATCTTTTTATCCTCCTATCACTTAGTGAAGTACTTGTTCACAGGAGGAAAAAAAGACCATTAATATAGGCTGAGTAAATGAATATATGAACCAGGCAACATTTTGGTGTAAGTGAATTTTGATTAAAGTAGTTTCCTCATCAAGTGGAATTTGTTTTCGCAACGGATTCCCCTGTGTTTTGCTGGTGGCAGGGATTATTGTGAAGGTCGATGAAGGAGTTTCTTGTATGTGACATCTTGGCCTACTTTTGCCTACATGTACTTTCATTTAAACAAGACAAATGACAGACATGTGATAACTACTGTCATCATATAAATGCAGAGAAAGAGGGGCTGTTTGGGGGATAACTAAAGCTTTTATTCATTTTATTTGTTTTAATAGACATATTTCTGAGAGAACAGTGATACAAGGAGGGCTTTCCTTTTCTTTTTTTTTAATTGTGTTGGTTTTATTCAGAACCTTCCTTCCAATACCTCACTAATATGAAAACTGTACAAAACCACGTCTCCTAGAGGGCTCATTCACCACGGAAAGCTGTTTCCTTGAATGGCTGACCACAGCTGGAGGAGAGCCTGGAGCTCCTGGAGTTTAGTTTGACACCCCCCAGAGGGAGCCCGGAGCAATCCACGCTGCTGAGAAGTAGAACAGCAAGGCTCTCTGATTATTCTGCCCTCTCAGCAGAGACCCTCCCTCCAGCCTCAAGTGAACTCTGTGTTCTCATCTCATTGGGCCAGAGAGTCTGTGCGACACTCTAGAAAATACCTCAGGAAGCCAAAAGCTTTGTCTTCATCAGAACCCTCACTTTTGCTCAAATATAATATTAGCAATTCTTTCAGGGTAAAAAAAAAAAAACTTTATGCTAAATTTCCTATCTTAGAATTGTTAATAATTTCAGGTTTCAGAGATTTTTTTTTCTTTTCTTTTAAACTTACGAGAGAAAGAAGGCAGATAAAAATTAAAGGCAAGAGTTCTGTCACCAAGAGACATGAACATTATCCCAGGTTGGACTCCATAAGACACCTACGGTAACCAATGAGTGATTCCCACCAACATCAATAGGCCTTCTTGCGGACTACAAAGTGGCCCACACTTTTGGAGTCTTCTCCCTCTAAATTCCTTTCTAGAATATTGTTCCCCATAATAAAATGTAAATGAGCAATTCTCAAATTGGCCTTTAGGCCTCCACAACTACTGTATGACTTCAAATTGTGGGTCATGCCTAGCAGGTTTTACTCATCATTCCCAAGCTAACACTGTAGCAAAATTCTTTTTTTTTTTTTTTTTTTACAAAATTCTTTTTAACAAATACATAAGGTGCCCTTTTCTCGACTCAAGAGAAATAATTATGTATATCAATGCTTTAGGGTAACTAAGGGCTCTCCTTGCTCAGAGAGCATGGGAACTTGATTGTTTTCAGCTAATAAGTGCTGCCATCTTGAACACTGTGCTTACGATCAGAATTCTAGCAATCGTCTCAGCTGTGATATTCCAGTGGAAAACTCAGTCTGAGCAGGCGAGGGCCTTCATTGCTCTAGGCAGTATCAGACAATTCTATAGGAAAATGAAAAGAATCTGCTATGATGTCAGGAAACTTCATAGACTCAGAATAATAGAGTTGGAAATGGCCTCAATGGTTGATTCCCTTGGACATGTCGGCATGTCCCAGGTGTCCCATGTGCTTTGTGTTGAGCTGCTTGCTCTTTACACATGTCCACACCTCTGCCTCTAGGCCTGTCACTAGCACTCTTGACACCACAGATTGAGAATACCGTGGAGATTCAAGAACAAGACCCAGACTCAGTCAGAAAAAGGCCGACAAGGTCCCTTGCATATCACTAACATGGTGCCTTGGTAGGCTTTGCGCCACAGCAGCCAATAAAACCCTCTATTGCAGGAATACATCGGTTCAAGATTATGAGGCAGAGGAAAGCCGTGTTGCAGCCTTTATTTGTTCTCAAAAATCCCAAGAAAATACTGTATAAAAATCATGTTGAAATGCCTTACATCGATAGTTCATTTCATTTGCCTTTTCAACATCATTGTTACATAAGCAGACTTAATGAATAAGTCACTGTTAATTAATGTAAGTCCTCACTGTGATTTTATCCAGCCATTCCTGGTTAAACAGGCTTTAAGTTCTAAATGAAATATAAAGCTTATCTGTCAAAGTCAAAGGACATTTTTAGAAGAAAGGGTAAAATGATAAATGATGGATGTGAGAAAAGTGAACTATGGGACTTCAACAGGGACACAAGTGACTTGACTGAAAGAACCAATGGTACAAAACCAGGATTCCAATGAATGGGATTCTCTGAGGAGTCAGAAGATTTCGGGTACGATGGTAGCAAAATCTGTTCCTGCTCTAGGAACTGGGGTGTCATAGTGCCATTCTTGCTGATACCCCACCATTCCAGGCATTATTTACTAACTGATTCACTGAATTCTGGAAAGCAGCTCCATATGACCCCTACTTTGTAGGATATAACTTTTGAAAATGAGTTCCTAACACTAATTTGATCCCTGTAGGAGAGAATTTCAAAGGTGGGCATTATTTCTATGTATATAAGTGAATGAATGACACATCTCTCATAGAAATGGGGGGTTCTGTAAAGCACTTAGAGATCCTTTGGGCAGTAAAGAGATGCATTATTTTTATTGTTATCCAATTACTTATAATCTTCTTCCATTGTGTTGGATAATTCTTTACATGAGTTTTTTAAAAAATAAATCTTGCCTGTTTGTATGTAGCACATATTTATTTTTTATATTCTTATTTTGACGACCGAATTTTTTCCATTTACTTATTTCCACATCAATTTTTGATAGTGATTCAGCATCACTGTTGATTTTCATACCAAACAACTCAATCATGTTATTAAAACTTTGACAGCAATAAAGATACTTACTTATAAATAAGTCTCAAACTGAGTCACAACCTGGCAGTCTCTTTTTTTTTCTGAAGTACACAAAATATTTGGGCACTCTAGCCATATAAATGTATTCCACTTTATGCAAATGAATATAATTTCAGTTACCTAGAGAAATTTGAAATGCCAGCTTATCTACCACTTTCAAGGGTGTAACCTTGTATCTTCTCCATCACAGCCTGATCTACGGTAAACTACGTTGCTTACTTTTAATTTATGCAAGTCTACCTTGAATCACCCCTTCATTACTCATCTTGTCTCTTTTTTCTATCACACAGATAGCTGATAGCTATATTTCTCTCTTAATAACTCAAGATGGTGCCAATTAAATTCTCTTTTTTTCCTCAAAAATTCTCCCTCTTAAAACTGATATAGCTCACTAGAGACACAAAGCTGTTAATTGTTCACCTGAGAAAAATTTAAATCTACTTCCTCATGGATAAGCCAATGACCACGGACTGCTGAATGCCTGAATAACAGTAAAAACAAACTCCCGCCGGCTCAAAGTTTTGAAAGCCATGCTGATGCAGCTTTGTGAAAACATGTATGGCTTCATGCACTGTTTCCAATCTGGACCATATTTGGGAATGTACATTTTTCTTAAAGGAACAGGCTGGAGATTGCTAGGTATGTAGGAAAAGACTAAGTCATCTGTCTGTCTTCAATTGATAACTGAGGTTTCAGGATTCTCTGCCACCTTTTCCTAGCTGAACGAGTCCAGACAAATATATTTATCCTCTCTGGGCATTATTTGTTTGCTTCGTATGTGAAATGGGAATAATAACAATGTATGAGTCTGAAGGCAAGAAATAGAACCTCTCTTGAGAGTTCTTTCAACTTTAAGGATGGGTTGACATGTCTAAGGGCAATCCTATTTCCTTGCCAGTGTGATTAATTTCTTGCCCACATGGAAAGGGGTTTGCTAGAAGCTTCTGGTAGGCTGGGTTCTTATGAGAGATCCACAAGAAGCCACTTTCAGCCAGGGATTGGGATGAGGTCACCCACAACCCAGGCAGCCACCTTACTAATACAAAGAAACCCAGTCTGAGGGTGGAGCCAACATGTACAGAGGGGATAAAAGACACTCTGGATCTCTTGAGGACACCACTGAATCCAACTCTGTTTCCTCTAAAGCCCACCATATCATACACTTTGGAACTTTCTCATTATCGTTCAAGCCAGTTTGTAAAGGGATTTTCTGTTATTTGCTGCCAAAAATTCTAATACAGTTTCCCAGCATCTCTTTCTGAATACATACTTGGAAACGAGATTTAGAAAATTCCTTGTTCTTCACTCTAATTCTTAAAAATTTCAATTCAATGAAGAAAAAACCCCCTAAGATGAATTTCCATTAGCCTCTGCTGCATTAATAAAGATGCAGCTGGTATTTTTAATAAATATCCTTGACGTTTCAGCAGCATGCTAACACCTAGCATCATGTTGTCTCCAAGAGGCCTGCAGACCCCTAGAAAACTACTTTTCATTACATAGCGAACCTTAATGATTTTACATCTCACATTCTCTTCTTCATAGAAGTATATGCGTGGGTTGAAACATCTGAATTCAATAACTATATTGCTTTTTAAATGTTCAGTTGAATATAAAGAATTAAACAATAGAAAAGTATTCATTTATATGCTACCATTATCTATTCTGAATATAGCAAGTCAATTTAAAGAATGCTTAAAAGTAAGAGCATTTCTGCTTCCGGTGGCAGGTATGGGGAAGGGGCGGCAGGCGCCATGTCCAGCCATGCAGGTGGCAAGAAGAAGCCCCTGAAGCAGCGCAAGAAGCGGGCCAAGGAGACAAATGAGGAAGATAAGGTATTCGAGCAGAAGCATAAAGAGGAACAGAAGAAACTCAAGGAGTTAAAAGCGAAGGCTGCGGGGAAGGATCCCCTGACCAAGGCGGAATTAAGAAATCTGGCAAAAAGTGACCAGTTCCTCGTGCCTGGGGCAATGGTGATCCTTAATTCCATTCCTGTTTTAACATCTGGATTCTCTGCCATCACACCTGTCACCACCTAGAACTAGAATTAACTGTTGTCTTGGAGTCTGTTGTATATGTAAGAATAAACTTTTGTAAATTAATAATAATAATAATAATAATAATAATAAAGTAAGAGCATTTCAATTTTTTTTCTTAGATTATATTTTGGTTTTATTATCCACTCCCTAGTGTGTGTGTGTATATATATATATATATATACACACACACATATAATTTACATAATCTCTCACCGTATACGTATTAATATAATCTCTTTTATATATAAACATGTATATTTACATAATCGCTAGGACAATTAACTTTGGTTTTACATTTTTCACAGTTTTATAAATTAGTAATAAAACCAACCCAATGTAAACTCAGTAAACTAAATAAACTAAATTTCAATAAACTGTTTCCCACAGTTGGAAATTTTGCATTTCCTCTCAAGTTTCATGACCTTTGACCCATTTACATGGGTTTGTAAAAGTATGTAGGTGAGTAAAAGCCTGCAGAGATAAAACACAAAATGAAGTATGCTACTTGAATTCTATCACAAAGAATCACTTTTCTTTCAGAAAATTTATTCATTCAAGTCTATTTCTATAATAAATCTCCTCAATTTTTCCTGTAATATTTTAAGTACATGAAAATTTGAGTGGGATCTTTAGATAAAGACTTCCACTCACTTTAATATACTGTCAAAAATGATTTTTTAAATATTTCAAAAAGTTTTTAACTGCTAAAAGGTAAAAGTTTGCCATTTGCTAGAAAATTATCAAAACTATTTTAGCTTATTTGGAGCAGGCATTAAAGTTATTGATTTGGGGGAGAAAAGAGAGAGCTAAAGTATTTTTAAGTGAAGCATGACATAAGTGCAAGAATGCATTATAGGAACACACATAAGAAATGACATTCTGTGTAGCACACATTTATTTATAAAGGAGAATTTTTTCAGGCTGAAAATAAAGGAGAATGGAACCCTAAACCAGTACACATATCCTCTACCTCTTAAATTACCTTTTCCCTATTGATTGGATTCCTTAAGATAACCCATGTAAGTGGAACACCTGTGACCATAAATTTAAATTTAAAATGAAATGTCAACTCAAGCATAAACCCAACATAAATTTGGCCTCACCTTCACGTTAATAAATTTGGAGTTCAGGTTTGTTTTGTTTTGGGTTGAAAATATTTATTTCATTAACAAACAATTCTAGAGTGCAAACATTTGTCCTTTTAAGCTGAAGCCAATATTTATTTTAGCACTGCTAGGATACCTAAGTGTTATGTAAATGGGAAAATACTGGCTGGAGAAACATTTACACAAAAGATTGTGCCTATTAAGACAATGAAAATGTTTTAACATACATCCTTTGGAACGGGTTTATGACAATGAGGAATTATGCTTCAATTATTACAAAAACATGCAATTGGGGGAAAAGTATTCTAGGAAGTTGCTTCCTAATCATTTTGATACTTCACAAAGTTATCTTTGGAAAACTCAAAAGATTTCCTCAATTTCCTTAGTCTTCTATTGACAAGGGACTGAAAATAAGGGTTTGAAAAATATTGATTTGACTATAAAAATATATATTAATGTGTACAATCTTAATGTATGTATGTATACATATGCATAGAGAGTAAATATGGGTATGGATAAATAATTGAATCAGTTAAACTAGCTCCTCACATATTTAGTAGCTGCTCAGCAAAAGCAGAACAAATGAAAATTGAATTAATGATCTTATATAAATGGGGGTAAAGGAGATGTCCAGGCCACATTTGGTGTTTCCTAAGCCATGTTTTTTCATGGTTTGGAAAATATTGGGAAGCACTGCTTCAGGTGAATTACCCAGGCTCTTTACATCAGTTGTTTAAAATGAACAAAAGAACTTTCTGATTAAACAGGGGGATTTATGGTTGATCTGGCTTTATCTCTTGCTCCTCCCAAATTCACTCACATCTCCACTTCCATCACACTAGAATAACATCTAATTTACAATATTAATCACATCTAAAATGATTTAGGGAACACAGGATAAACTTGATCTGAGTTAACAAATATCATCATTCCCATCATAGGTCTCTCTGCCAACCTCCCTGTACATAGCTTTGGGTTTAGTCACTGTTCCACAAATGAAACGCAACAATAGTGTACCGCTCTTCATGAAGACATGACAGGGAAACGTTTATTGGATTGAAATGTACCTGAAATATCAGCTAGTCTATAGACATTTCTCCAGGTGAAAATACATATAAGTAGCTCTATGTGTGTAAATTATATCTATGTATGTAATTTTGGAAGTGGAAGTAGTTGTTGTACCACACAGATAATAATAATTAACTTACTAAATTTAGAGATATAACTTTTAAAGGTAGTTAACCTCTCATCTCTACACATCGTTCAGTCATGCAAATCTCATACATTTACAACTCTGTCACTTTCAGCAATGACCGATTTCAAGTATAGCTGAATTGTATGAGAAGTGCTTGGACATAAGTCCATCATACTTGAACTTTCCCAGGACAGAAATTATCCTGGAAATTATCCATAGGACATCTCAAGTAAAAAAAGAAAATTCCTCATTAAAATACAAATTTATATAAACACAGAGCCCAAGAGAATTAGTTTTCTTGATTATTGAAAGTATTTGTTACTGCTAACATGACAGAGGTTGAAAGTAACTGCATTTTCAGTAACTGTATTTGACTTAAATTCTGTGTGCAATATGAAAAAGGAATATGTGGATAGATCAGCATCTATGAGTGATTTTACAGCCTACAGATCCCTATGTGAATAAAGATAGTTGTGGTTTGATTCATTGCCATGGGTTTATTAATACCAGGTTTTACCTGAGGCTATTGGTTACAAGCCTGTTTGGCAGTTTTTATTCAAGGCAGATTAATACTCTTGACAGAGGGCTCTACTCATTGATGCAGTTTTGTGGCATCAACACAATTAACTTTCCTTCACTGCACATCAGTGGCATGTTAAGTTTTTCCTAACAACCTCTATGGATGCATATAATCTCATCACAATATATGAAGCATGTCCAATAAAAGGAACATTGATGGGTAGTTTGGCTCGATATAGCAGCAAGATTTTATAGTGACTGGACCAAAGAAAGGTGGAATTTGATCATTAAAACATCTCCCTGCTCCTCAGTCCTTTCCCAACAGTATGACCGTGTTAGAAACCATAGATTGCTAAAGAAGAAGTGAGTGGAGAGATGCGCAATATGTTTGCAAAGAAACATGCTTACATTTTTATCATTAACTGAACTTCGGAATCTAATCATACATCCTCTTCGTAGACCAGTTTATAAAGTGCCTTATAGGTGAAATGGTGCTCACTGAAATTGTCCATGAATTTCACTGAGAAAATGCCATAAATCTTTACTTTGTATGGGTTTTCCCTTACCACAATTTGCTTGCTAGTGTGTCTGTGTGTGCATGCATGCATGCATGTGTGCTGTACATCTATATGCTGTCTGTTCAACATGTATTTGTATATCAATACGCTGCACAAGTTACTATCACATGGCTATTTCTGTCAGCATGCTAACTAAAATTACCATAGTGCACACAAATTCAATTACATTAAATTCTTTCTTAGAATACCTTTAAGTAATTTACAAATCGTATTTGGACTTGTGGACTACTGATTGCATTTTTCAGATGGACGCATGAACGATTAGAATGATCTTTCGTCAGCCCAACTTTTTGAGCACTTCTGGGGTACAGAGCATAAATTTGTCTACCAATATTTTTCTTCTGTAAATGTATATTTCAATCTCCATGACCCTAAAAACCTGGCAGTATGTGGGTTTTAAAAGACATGAAATTATGCAAGCAGAAATAAGAAAGATCCATTCTGGAGGAGAACAGACAAGACGACATGGTCAAAATATTGGTGATTCTTCACTAGGACACTAAAAGTGTGGGTGGGAGAAAAAAATACTGGTTTGGAAGATTTCACTGAGTCCACAACAATCCTTCCACTCAGAAAGCCAGATGGCACCTTAAAGCAAAGCTAAGACAGAACGTGAGAATAAGGCCTGAAGAAATGAGAGTGATAGAATCTTGTCTGAGAAACAAAGATGAGCAGAAGAGAGGAGAGGAACAACGATGATTTTCAGAGGAACTGAAACAGCTTGATGAGTTCAGAGCCTTGGCGATGGAATAAAAATAACTAGAACTACCATTGCTTACAACTTTTGTGTTAGGAGAAAATACAGTATCCCTGTTTTACAGTTGAGGAAACGGAGCTCACCGTGATTAAATGACTTGCCCATTTGACCTGGTTAAAACTGGGTTGCTTAACTGGACTAAGCAGGATTGACATTCCTGACTTCCTCTTCTTTCCAACACAAACATGTAGAGACAACAGACTTTCAACACTTGAGTACCCCAAAACTCCACTTAGTGAAGACTTTTACGGAGGAGCATACAGGGAAGAACCCAGGGAAAACAAATTGTCCTGAGACTGAATTGCATGGAAAAACCCAGAAGTCTTTGCATGGTAGTGGCAAAAAGTTACCAACAGCAGGACACCGGGAAGCCTGCTTGAGCGTGCCTTGGGTCCATTGCTTCAAAAACCACTGTGATCTACTTCAAAGAACTTTATAAACCACATGCTTTGATTTGATATATGTGTAGTGTAGACCCAGTTATCAGAGACAAAACCACAAGACCTTTATCTGAACTTCAAAGTCAGCCAAAAAATGCAAGTGTAGGTAATTCCCAAAATTGCCAACCTAATTCTCAAATCCCAAACACTTCAAATCCTGTGTGAATGCAGCTCTCTATCTGAGAAAAGTGGAAGAGATAATGATAGAGGGGAATGACATAATCCCAAGATGATTTAGCCACAAATGGAAAGATGCGTTCTCTCCAAAAGAAGTAAAACAAGTGACAATTTAGTATGAAGCTTGCCTAGAAAGGATGAAAGACAACATCTAAGAACATCTAAGAGTAGGGTATAAAAAGCTACATATACTGTTTTGGTGTCTTCCATCATTATCCTAAACCTAATGCATTTCCACTTGAACTCAATTCTGGAATTGTTATCATTTAGACCTAAGATGTCAATGGATGATGACAGCTCTCGAGGAAGCCCTCTAAAGTTTGGCAACATGAAGCCCAGCTTCAGAGCACAAGTTCCTTCAATGATTGGCCCAACTGTCACCAGGTAACATTCAATGCTATACAGGAAAGGGCCTTAGGAAGCATTCCTTCCACAATGCCTTCAGGATGGGGAATGGATCTAGGCCCGCTTAGGTCTCAGGTCTAAGGGGTTTTGCTTCCTTATCAGTATCATTGATTTTAACCACAGACCCAAACAGATTGGGATAAAAGGAAACATACCTGCTCAAAAACTTACTCTTTTTTAACCATGAAAGTACCTAATTCAAAAACTTTAGGGAAACAAATTCTTTTCTTTTCAAGAATGAGGCTTTCACTTGCCTCATGGCCCAACACGTTACTTGAACCCAAGTCCACACTACAGTGAGTAACTCTTGTCAATATTTAATGGAATGCTACGCCACGTATGAGGTAGTGTCAGCTTCCTAAGACCAAAGAAAATTCACATATCATGGGGCTACCCAGATGAAGTAACTCACAGCCCCAGAGGGCACAGATTTCTGCTTTATGTAAATCAGAGCCTGTCACAGCATGCATGATTCACTGCTCAGGGTGTACTCTCCTGTGACGAATGAGTCCCGCTTAATTTGGCAGTGATTATGCGGGTTGCTGGCCCTCTAAACCCCTTTGAACTTGTAATTGCTGCTGGTTTAAATAATGAACATTAAGGGGAGTTGGATTCATAAAACTGTGGATAATTACATTTTTTTTCTTTTTCCCCCTTTGTTTTGATGCGAGTGTGTATTCACTCTCACACACACACACACACACACACACACACACACACACACACACCCCTCTAAGGTCACTGATCACTGTATCATGCCAGGCTGTGATCGAAATAAACTGCAGTCTTGTTCAAGGGTTGGTCAGGGAGGGAAGATCTGATGAGGGGGAAGTAGAAGGGACAGCAGCAGGGGAGAGAGCATCTGCGAGCTGAGCAAGAAGGTGATCAGAAAGGCCTGGATGCTGTAGGAAAGGAGGGGCACTGGCACTCATGCATATTCATAGCTAGTCACATCTGTAGCAGGCTTGCTTTCTACCTTTCCCCCTCCTGTGCACTGCAACACTGAACACTAGTGCAAACAAAAGGAGGGGATTTTGCAGATTCATCAGGCTCCAGATTTCCTCATGGTGGTGAACGTTCTCTATGCTTTTGAAATTCCATATATGGATTTAAATTTTTAAAAGTATATAGTAGGAGAGGAGTATTCTCTTCCCTTCCATCATGAACGAAAAGCACCCCAGCCCCACAGTCATGAGATGGAAGGAATCAGAGTTACACAACATATGGATGACTCCAAGCCAGTCCTCCTTTCTCCCTCCTTTTTCTTACAATGGGTCAAATCCCCCAATATCCTTTGATGCAGCAAAAGTCATATTTTGATTTTAGTTTGAGAAAAATGAAACATTATTAATAGGTGACAGAAACCAAAGTTAGCCAAGTCAGCTAGTTACTACCCTCCCTGAAACGACAAAGAATGAATGATAAATTTAGCAGCCTCATGGTCCGTTTTCAAACAACGCCGCTGAGATTTATAGCTTCGCTGCTCCCATGGCAAACTGAGCGGCTCACAGAAAGCTATCTGTTTTTGATTTCACTGTTTTTTCTCCAGTTTTTATTCTTTTTTCTATTTGCAGGATTTTTTCTTTTCTGTTTTTTTTTTTTTCACTCTACATTTTCTTTTTCCTGGTGTGAGTCGAATATCAAAGGCCAGTGTTGGTAAGCCTCCAGCTTGCAAAAGCCACTCAATGGGATGTTATTAGAACCTACGTCACAACGTGGCAGACAGTGATTAATAGCAACTGTATCAACGGTAGCAACTTAAAAAAAGAAAAGACCCTCCTGCAGCTAAAAAGAGGTCAGTGAAGTAAAAATAAGAAACGTCTGCAAGAACCCAGGGCCCAAGAATGTTCTTGAACAGACAGTATAGTATAGTATAGTGAGATTGTGTTAGACAGAAAGAAGAAATTCCTACTATTACGCATATAATAGAAACTTTTACCTTTAAGTCAGTTATACTTAAAACAGCTACACATTAATTTAAAAATGAATTTTGTGTATGACTTTGGAATCATTTTATTGATGTAATGGTGTCCCCCAAAATAACTAGCAGATGGATTTCCACCCCCTCAATGAAACACTGAAACAAATTGCAGAATTGTCAAAATTTTATCGTGAAGGCACACACTCTATAAAAAGGTTGATTTTAAATGAATTGTAAATTTGCTTCATTGCACAATATTTTTCTAAAATTATAACCGGAAAGTATTCTCTGTTTGATTTTTCAGCATATCCTTTCACAAAACACATCTGCTGTGAAGTATTTCTAATTTGTGCTAACTGCTTTTTAACAAACACACAGTTGTCACGATGCCATCTAATGTTATTGGGGCAAAAAAGTATATTCTCCTTCACACTCATCATAATAAAAATGTTGAGCTGTTTCCAATGAGGCAAACCAGTGGAAAATAATACAATTATTTGAACTCCAGATGCAAGTGACATATAGGAGATTAAAGAAATGAGGAAGGACAGACATACAGTCAAACCAGACAATCAAAGAGAACATGGTACAGGAGCTGGAGGTGGCTGAACTGGGAGAAAAAATAAGCATATACAGAAAGCTTGCCAGATGATGTCTAATTATTAGGGAGGTAACAAGCAGACTAAAAAAGAAAACCACCACCAACTAGAGTGTGTCATAAGATTGGCCAACCACAGAAAGGATGGAAGATGGGATGTACTCTTAGCTTTAAAGAGTGAAAATGGAAATTACCTACTTACAGTCTAGGTCCTCTTTTTATTTGCCATCTATTTCCATCTCACACCCCTCATATGTGTTTGGTTAGTTTTTAAAAGGGACATGGGATTCTACGGTGTTTAGGTCAGAGGTGAGTCAATGACACCAAGAATTTTGAAGTTACTCCAACGTCAAAATAATTATAAAAATTAAAACACATGTTACCCCACTTGAAGGACAGACATAATGATAACAGCTAACCTTCCCCAGTATTTAATTGGGACGATGTGGTATATGCTTTGCCTCTGCATTACCTCCTTTCGACATCCTGACCACCCAGGGAGGAGGCATTATTATTATCCCCATTTGACAAAGGAAGAAACTGAGGCCGTTACGAGGTTAACTAACTTGCACAAGGTAACTCGGTCCATAAGAGATCCTGAAGCCTCATCCAAGCTTTCAATCATTCAATGATCACTGAGTATGTCCTTTATATCTGGAATCAAAAATCCACACACTCCAAATATCTTCTATGGTAACCTTCATGGAATTATAGAAAGCAAAACAAAAACCAATTATGCAGTCTAGTCTGTACCTAAATGATACAAGAATTGTTTTTTCACTTCTAGAACCTTGTACATGCACTTTAGAAAAAGGGAGAATATGGCTATCTAACCAATCGGATCCACATCATCTCATTAGTATTTTAGATTTATTATATTATGCAATTTCAATTTACGAGGCTTACAATCTAAATTTTTGAAAGTAGTGTTGATTTGTGCAGAAAACATAAGCAATAACTATACATGCAAAAAATTTTATTTCATTCAGATAACTGAATTATGAGAATAAAATTATACTTGTGTAGGCTAATATCTAATCTGAGTATAAAAGGCGATAAATGTTACCACTAAAATTTAGACTTCTTGAAATACCCAAGAATCCAAGCAGGCTTTTCGTCCATTCATGCATTAACCAAGTAAATCTCTCCAAAAAAGTTCCCTTATAATATATCAGTACAACAGAAGAAAATTTTTGTCATTAACAAGGAAAGGTGATTACAGTTTGCTTTTAGATATCTCTACTAACAGCAGGGCGTAAGGCACTCATAATACAGAACTTCAGATCATCCTTTGCTTCTTTTCTTAAAAACCAGCCACAGAATGGAGGAGAAAGTCTTCAATACTGCCCCATCTCTGATGGTTAAGTAGATTCTGAGTAATGGCTATCCCCGACATCACCCAGCAGGCCAGGTCAGGCACTGAGGGTCCCACATTACATTAACTGCAGCTTCAAGCCATGGGACCATGTCCAGACCACCTACAGCTACAATTCACGTCATGTTGTGAGGGGCGAGAGAGAAGAGAAAAACTAATTATTGAGTACCAACCTTGTTTAAGGCACTGAAATAGGCTGTTTTACATATTCTGTTTCATCTGGTTCCCCTTCCTACTTAAACAATCCTACCTAGTAAGTGGCCTCCTGTGAGTCCAACCAAAGTCCCGCACTTAAGTCCAATGTTACTAAGACTCCCTATTTCACCCCTGTTGCAGTGACGCATACGTAAGGACTCAAGGTCACAAGGCAAGTCTTTGTCAAAACTTCAATATCTTTACTTCCATTTTGTCCACTGCCCCCTTCTCATTTATCTTGCCCTATCTGTGTCAATGGAATATGCACTGTATCTACAGTACACACATAACGAGTAGTAATTTGTTATAGAATCATCACCACAATACCATGTATTCAGTCACACCGTACAGCATCCAGGAACTTAAAGGACCTTCTAGATGACTCATAGGAATAAAACGAGCGTCCCAAGGAGAAAACAAAGTCTTAGGTCTGTGCATGTGCGTATGGTGCTACAGAGGGAAGGGAAAGTGTGGGGAAACGGGGAAGACAGCTGCACATGGCTCTGATGAGCAGGGCCCAACAACAGGTCCTGTTTTAGATGCTGCCAGGTTCATTCCAATTGCTCACAGTGTGGATCTCAGATGTAAACCAAACAGAAGTGACAAAACCCAAAACCACAGGAGCAAACACTGGCTTTCAAGTGCTGTGGGAACAGAGACATTTGTTTAAGTAACCACTGTTTTAAAATTGCATACATAGTAACACCAAAATAAACAGCTTGCTATGCTGTTTATTTTAAGATACACAATAGTAATGTAAAGTGTGGCTTGCCCTAGATCCGGGGAGCTCAAACATAATTTACAGTTGTAGAGAACCCTAGGAGGACCCAACTACACGCCAGGACTGTCTCCTTCCTGATTAGATAACAGTGAAGGTCAGAACGCACTGCTTTCTGTGCGGCAAAGAGCAAACAAGCCACCACAAAGCTCCTGTTCCTCCTGCTCGCTGTGAATTATGAATCGAGTCCTGTGGAGAGCAGGGTTTGCCAAGCCTCCTCTACAAAGCATGTATTAATCACAGGTCCCGAGGAAGGGTTAAGAGCACAGCCTGACAAACCAGGGGAATGAGCCTGTCTGTCGACCTCAGTTCCCTTAGTCCCTCCTCTCCCTGATCTAAACACCAAAGGAAAAAAAGAAAGAGAGGAAAAAAAAAATCTTGAAAATACACAAGCTGGATGGGGCGCTGAAACATATGTAAAACTGAACTCTAAGGAAAAACAGCTAGATCAAACAAACCTTAAGCATGCTCAAGATAACAGCTCAATTTGCGGTTTATCCTAGCCAACTGAGTAACCATCCTTGCGCCTTCTCTGCTCCTCGTTCCTTCCTCTACCCAGGTGCTTCGGGAGAGACCTGGTAGGGATCTTTATTTCTGTTTCTCTACTTCAGTCCTTGACAGTATCTTAGATAGCTTCATAAGCAAAGGCCTGCAATCCTAAAGGTGTTAACGCCTGACATTCTGGTCTTTTGTTCTGTCTCATCACATCCTAAATTACCTTGCCTCTTTGCCCTCATCCTCACCTGCTGTGTCATGGAATAAAAATAACTTGGATCTTTTCCACAAGCATAGCTTCCATATCCTTGACTTTTTTGGAACTTGAGTTTGTCCTGAAAGATTGTGTCCCTAAAACTTCTCTGCTATGGACTGAATCATGTCTCCACAAAATTCGTGTGTTGAAACCCTCACGCCGTTGTGACTGGATTTGAAGATAGAGCTTTTAGGAGTCAGTTGAAGTTAAGTGAGACCGTAAGGGTGGGGTTCTAATCTCACAGAATTGGTGCTCTTATAGGAAGAAAAAGAGATCTCTCTCTCTCTCTCTCTCCACACACACACACACACACACACACACACACACACACACACACACACCAGAAAGGCCATGTGAGGACATAGTAAAAAGGTGGCCAGCCCTGGATTTTATCATGCAGAGAGGCTGCGTTTCTGAGACCTTAACATGTTCCCTCCCTGATTTTCTGTTCTCCCTCTTACTCTTCATCTGCGTTTGCAACCCCTCAGCGGGCTCCCTCTGTTTCCCAAAGCACTACTCACTTTATAAGCCTCCTTACTCAGCATGGTTCTTTATTAAAATAAAATTTATTGTGTTGTATTATAAAATATAGCACACATTGTATAGAAAATTTAGACCATACGGAAAGTATAAAGGAAGTAAAAAAAAGTCATCCAGATCTCACTACTCAAAGATAATCACTGTTAACATTTTCCTTCGTTCTTCTATGCATATATTCATATATATTCAGTTTTACAAAACTGGAATTATATCATACATACTGACTTTTCTGTTTTACTTCACCTGGTAATTCACTGATTTTTTTTCCATATCTTAACAGATTTTTGAGAACATAATTTTTAATGATTACACAGTAATCCATAATAATCTACTGTGGTCTACAGTTGAAAATACAGGTGATTTTCAATGTTTTATTGACATAAATAATTATACACAATTTTTATGTATGTTTCTTATTATTTCTTTATGATAAACTCCTAGAAACTGAATTACTGGATCAAAGGATAAGGACCTAATTATTAGTACATATTGCCATTTTAAATTTCAGAAAGATTAAGCCAATTTTTATTGTCATTATTAAAGCAGATATTTCTTTCCACACTGGTCAGAGTTGAACACTATTTTTTTTCTTTTTTCAGTTTTTCTTAATTTGATAGAAAAAAATATTTTGTTGCTGATTTTTAAATTGACTTGGTTACTAATTACCTTGAACATTTTTCAAATGCCTACTGGCCATTTGTATTTCTTCTTTTCTGAATTATCCTATTCACCTGTGCCTTTTTATCTATTGCACTTTTTCCTGATTGACTTGTAAATTTTATTTATTAAGGACACTAATATTTTGCTTATTGTTGCACATATTTTTTCCACTTTAATATTTACCTTTATTTTATGGTGTTTTGTTGACATTCTAAAGCTCTCATTTTATTTTAAATTTAATCTATCACAACATTTTTATAATTACTTTTATGCTCTGAAAGGATTTCACTAGAGACAAATAGTTATATCTACTTCAAAGAACTCTTAAATGTGGAACATACTTTGATGGAATGTACTGATCGTTTTTTTCAAAAACGGTTAAACAATTAACCAAAAACCATTTATTGAATTATACTTTTCTATTCAACTGATTTGAAGTGATGTCTATAAAAGTAATACAGCTCTCCATACATTAGGATCGATTTATATATTCTTATTTCGTTCACATGCTCGTTCTGCTTATTGTGTTAGCCACCTTGCAGGTTTATAATCTATTTTAATAATACTCAGTGCAACACCTCCCTCATTTTCCTTTCCAAAGGTATCTTGACTTTTCTTAATTGTTTCATTATTCAGATGAACTGTAGAATCATTTTTCATTCATGATCCCAGGAAAGATACCTCATTGGAATTTTGATTCACCAGCCAGCCATTTCAAGTACTGTCTAACTAAAACCCTTCCTCTCACCCAAGTTGCCAATCCCAGGCATGGGTTTTCCCTGTTGTCTGCTGCCGCCCTCTCTTGCTCCTGCATTTCTGAGCTCTACCTCAGAAAGGATGAAATGATGTGGCAAGGGTCCACTCCAGTCTGGCCCTCTTTGATCTAAGGGGTTGTGCCTTCCTAATTCACTTTCCATCACACTGTCCACAGTCACTATCCATCCAGTTAGAGAAGCTCTTTTCTGATTTCCCTTAGCTTTCTTCTTTTTCTTTACAAAATGTGTCTGTCTCCTACCCACGTTTCACCTGTGCTTTCACCTCCATTTTCCCTGGTCTCCTCTTCTTGAACCTTGCATTAACCATTGTAATTATCTCTACCCCCCACCCCCACCACCCACCCCGCACACACTCCTACACTTCAGTCTCTCCCTCCTGGATCCTCTGCCTATGCTGATACAACACCTGATTCACCTGATACACCTCTGCTAATAAATCCTGCCACCCCCATGCACTGTCCTCTGCTCTTCCTTTGTTCCCTTCCAACTTTGCCTGCTCACTCTTTAGTCTGAGAATTCAAAGGTAGGCCATGACCCCAAGTGCCAAATCCAAAGGCTTATTTTTAGTTATCATTGTCCTTGATCTTTCTACAGAATCTACTTCCTCCACTTAAAACCTCTTCTCTCTTCACATGATCTGATTATGCTCCTACTAGTCTGATTTATCTCTGCTCATTACTTTCTCTCCTCCTCCCTTTAAATGTAGTCTTTAAAAAGATTCTGTCCTCTAACCCCCTCTCTCTGCGTGCTGTTCTTTAGTTACCTTTACCCAATGTCATGGTTTCAAGCATTACTTCTATAATGATCAACCCCAACTCTCACACTATCCTCTCATCATTTCTAACTACCACAGAGGTTCCCCACCCAGATATCTGGCTTCTGTGTCTAAACACAGGGCCTCAATATACCTTCCCAAGTTTTCCCGACTATTATCCCATACATATTCTGTGCTTCAACCAAAGAGGATTCTGTCCTAAGAGCTGTAGCATCCACACATCTCTGAATCAAAGATAGCCTAATTTGATATCCAGATGGAAACTATCTTCTGGGGAGAAAAAAATCCCACTAGTTTCTTGGTGCCATAGATAATTCTGTGTCTCATAGAATTCCACCGTCTTTAGAGTGGGCCTCTGTGACTGCCATTTTAAAGATGTAAAACTGCTCTTCCCCACCAGTATAGCCAAATGAAAACTGGCAGGCTGGTGAACCAGTAAACTCTCAGGATGAAGAGTTTATGGACAGAGAACAAAGATTTCCAAATCCCCAAGGACCTTGGTCCAAAGCTGTAATAATACACGTGGGAATAAGTTTATTGTGAGGTTACTTTGCTATCATCCAGTTTTTTCTCTTCAGTTTGAGTTTATAAAAATTTCAAAAATGCCTTTGATTCATGAGGCCACTAAAACTGTGCCACAATATGAACAGTCCATAGGATCTTTTAGCCTTTTCTTGGTACATACGACGCTAATTGTAGGATTTGATCCTCATGCCACACAGACTTAGGTCAAAAGAAACAAGTACAATATTTTTCTTTGAAAAGTATTTTACCCATATACAAGTACAGGTTTCATAGAGCTAGGACAAAACAAATTAATTATTTCAGTTGATTATATGAAAACATCAATGAATATCATTTTATACTTGCACAGTATTCTGCCCTTTTCAAAGGGCTATTTCTAATCTCAGCTAATCCTCAAAACAACAAGGTGAGAAAACCACAGCTCAGGAAATTAAATGACTTGCCCAGGATACCTCAGAGAGCAAAAAGCTGAGATGAGACTGGGATCCTAGTTAAGTAACTTTACATTGGTCCTAACTCTCCTGCCTCTGGTGTGTGTGTGTGTGTGTGTGTGTGTGTGTGTGTGTGTGTGTGTGTGTGTGTATGTATTCTTATAAACAGTAGGAATTTTTTTCCCCCACTCTGAAATGTTTGTTTCCTCTTTTAAAGCACAAAGAATTTATAGATTGAACTAACTATCTAAAGGTAGGAAAAGCACTGATTCTTTTATGAATTACAGACATTTCCATTGGCTGCTCCAATCAGGCCCAACCAGAGATTCATGAAAATTTAAGCACCCTTCTATTTAACTGGTTACAAACACACTTCAATAAGTGGTTTTTTTTGTGTGTGGGGGATAGATATTGACAAGCAAGTACAAGCAAGTAACAACCAAAGAGAACTAAATCATACTTTCAACTTGCTCTGCAAAGTAAATAAATAAATAAATTTCAAGCTGTTTTTGAGGATGGTAACAAAAATCATACTAAAAACTGATGTCTTCCCACACGGACATATTTGATGATCACTTAAGTGGTTCACCAAAAAAACATAAAAGCTTCAGGATTAAGCAATAGGAGGGGTCTTCATCAAGGTGCATCAAGTGATCAGTGGGATTTTTCCATACAGGTCTAAATTTATATTTCCCTACAAACTTGGCAAAAAATGAACTGAGCCTATAATTGACTAATAATGATCTCATATTGCCCATGCCACCTTACCACTTTTTTTTTTTTTTAATTCACTGTGAGGCAGGGTTCAAAACAATTGTAACAATTCACCAGCTGCCTGTAGGTATCTTGAAAACACTGAAATGGAACCTATAGACTGTTTACCATGGGGGAAAAAAATAAGGCTGCTTTTATAGGACGTTCCAACATGTCACCAAACCTATGGGGAATAATCCAGCATTCATCTCTTGCATTGACAAACACCTTTTTCTTTTTGAAAGACTAATGTAGCACATACCCACTCCCCACCCCCACGCCACCCCCTACCCCCCACTGCGCCCCATACAGTTGGGTTGTTTATTGTCAGCTTATGACAGGGTCACACACCATGTGTTCAGGGTAAGGAATAAGCCATTTGACAATTGCAGTATGACTGGAGTCATGGGATTATTCCTTTCTAAATTATTAGTTAGGAAATTGCCAGATATTTCCAAGTCAAAATTAATTTTGGAATATTTGTCAGTATAGGGGAATGATGCAAGAAGTAAATATAGCTAGACAGTTATAATGTGATAACTGAGGTATTAAAATTAAGAGCAGCAACAAGATTTGGTGCTGGGATTAAACAGGGTGGGTGTACATTATCTGCCTGTGTTAACAGCAAAGCAGACAGCAAGCTGGGGGCAGGGTGATTGGAAGAGAGCTGATTAGCAGCTCATGTTAATTTTCTATAATGCTCAGAATAACTAGATCATAATATTCTCTTCATTTCTTGTCACTCCAGAACCCCACATTAACAATTTCTTGAGTAGTAATTTTTCTTTTTTTGTGGACAAAGTCAGATTCAACAAATATTCATGTTATCTATAATAACCCAGAAGTAAAACTATAGTTTAAGAAAAATTATCTGCCATTATATTGTGACTTGACAACTTATCCACGATTAGATAAAAACAACTTAAATTAGTTCTGGCAGATTTGGGACTTGGCAGTTCAAAATATGAATAACAAATGTAAAAGCCTGAAAATGGTATTACTATTATGTTTTAAGAGGATAATACTCCTTTAAAGGGTACCAGTGATTACTTTGCATACTGTAAACAACGGCTGCCAATCAAGTTAGAAAGGAGTATGCAACACACAAATGTAATAAGGCAAATTCCATTCAACCAACCTAATGCTTCCTAACCAAGTCACTATTTCTCAACAGGAGCAGTGGGGCTGGATATCATCTTTACACTTCATCATCTGTTCCGAATTGCAAAAGCAGACTACAGCACGAAGAAGGCAGGGCATTTTGGGGAGTCCCCTGAAATCTGTGCAGTAACAGTCTCTAAAACCAAAATTACTCCTGAACGTTAAGGTCACTTTAGGACCCTATCGGGCAGCCAGGCTGAGGGACAGCGAGTGTTCGCCGTTCTCATAACCCCTTCAACTTGGCCTTTAATTCCCAATAACTCCACCTCCCTACAGCATACACTTGCAAACTGTGGTCATGTGGAATGAAGAAATGGAAATTTTCACTATGATCTGAATGAATATTCAGGGGTTTCACTAAACAGCATTTAATGACACTCTATTCTTAGAGTTTTTAAATAGCTGAATATTCAGATATGCACATGCCTTCTATTTTCTTTTATTCAAGGGTCCTCAATTCTCCATCTCCTTGAATTCTTTAACATATTTTTAAACAATTATACATAGAATGATATTTTATGAAATTGGGTGCTAAACTTTGAGCTAATAATTATTTTAGTTTCTTTTTGATGGTAATTTAATAAGCATTCCATTCTTCAATCTTCTCACTCATTTCCTCATTTTAAAAATGTGTCTGTCAGCTAGTGGCTCATAATCTGGGACTTAATGTTTTTAGTTTATCTCGGCGGAACTTCTTTTTAAATAGGATTGTCTGATGTACTTTGGAAATGTCTTGACCAAATGTTTTTGCACGGAGGAGACCACACATCTCATCACCCCCCTGAAAGGCCTCTGTCACCGCCACTGTACTGAGGACTTTACCTCAAAGTCATTCAGAATGTGGACAAAGGCTGCTGAATCCCAAACACATCAGTCTTTCACATGCAGAACCCCTCATAATCCAATTCTAAACACCAAATTGGGACTACAAGGCTATGACACAGCAGCATGCAATCTTTTTTTTTCTTCAAGAGAGACGAAATAAATTTAGTTGCAATTTTATTTCTTCAAGAGGCATTTCCAGGATTCAACACAACATTAAATTTTTGGCCTGTCTCTTTAATTTGAGAAATTGTAAAAACGACGACAGATGGCACATGGAATTGACTTATGTCCTCTATTCTTTACTGAAGAGGGGAGTGCAGAGAAACTTTGAGAAAGGCAGAAGCTACAGTATGCAGGTCGCTCTTAAAATTATCCAGTGGTTCTTTGGACAGCTAAGATCAGAATGTTCAGGCTTTCTCTTTTTGACATTCTTTAAAACCAACCAACACTGTTGTAAGTTGCCACTGGTGATCACAGCCCCAATATTCAGTGCCCTCCTGTCCCAATCAGGACATGATGGATGTGCCATTAGCTCTGAACCTCGGCAACCTCTGAGATTATCACTCTTCACACCCTAATCTCCCACCCCCACCCCTCAAAATCATTATGAAATAGGGAGAACACTCAAGCTTACAGTTAATTGGAAACATTGCAAGAGAAGAAGAATGCTTAGGACAGCATGTCCACAGGAAAATAAATTACCCAGCACTGTTATTTAATGCATTGTGACATCATTTCCTGAAATTAAACAGAGATGACACCAATTCAGATGATCTCCAGTATAAGGTTCCATTCAAATAATTCACAGATGTTTTCTCCTGGCAAGGGGAAAAACAATGCGAAGGCTAAGGCTAGGGGTGGCCTCACTCTGCTGCTTGTGGGACGCTCTCTCTGCTGGTGTTTTTCAGCTGGGTGTTCTGGAGATTCATTTCCACAAAAGTATTTCTCAGCCGTTGAGCGCCACTTGTATTCAGTGCACGCCTGTATCTCTGACTGTGAGAACGGTCTTTTCTCACTGTCCAAGTAAGGCCAACAACATTTTATATTTGGTATTAATTTGGCCTGTACTGATTAGTATTAAGTAGACACACTCTCAGAATCAGGAAGGCACGCGTTTTCAAGTAGAAATAACGCATTTCCAGGAAACAGGGATTCCATTAACCATTCAAGACCCTTTAAAGGATGGCTAAGGATAGAAAAGGTCACAGTGTCTCCGTGGATAACGTTGTGGGAATGGACAAGTGGAGAATTTGGGGTAGAGATGAACAAGGCGGGCAGCACTCTCTCTCACCCTTGGTGATGTCATGATGTCACCCTTGGAGATGTCATTAGAGGCCACAAGCAGCTGGAAACCCAAGCACACCACCCACAGACTAAAATATTCGATATTTGTGCAGCACATTGCAATACACAAACTGACTACATCATCTGAACCACACAGCAACCCAACCAAGTAGGGCATATATTTACTCTTTTCATTTTTTATGTAAGAAAATAGGCTCAGAGGTTGAATAGCGTACCCCCAGATTACAAAGCTCAAAACTAAGTCTTCTAATTTCACATTCAGTGACCCCCTCTTAAAAAAAAATGCCATATTGTGCCGTCTCTCAGAGAGCCTAGACTTTACCACTCTGAGGAAGCTGGAGACTCCAGATTCTGTTCATACCCCTTAAGGTGAAAGGAAGCATTCTCTACCAAACGTAGGCCCCGCTGAGGCATTCTGAATTATTCTGTAACCAGTTTCTTCTTTACCTTCCACCCCATCCCAGAAGGCTCACTGGGATGCTCTGGCTTTCCATCAGCACCAGGACTCTCTGATGCTGTCACCTAGCACCATGGGGCAGCCATCAAATGTTACGTGGCTCTATGTTCTCTCCTGCTGAGGAACATTTGGGACTTGACTGGCAAAACCTGGTCTCCCCATCTCACACAGTCCCAGGAAAGTAAGCAGTAACTTCAGTTGCCCAGTTCCACTTGTCAAAGCCTCCTGCTAGCCATTCGACTAGATTAAAATACGGATTCTAGTTACTCTACATTATGTACTTATTGTAAGAGCCAGGCATGGGCTTAATGCGTTACATGATCTCATTTAATCACTGCAACAACCCTACTAAGTTCGTTCTAGAATTTTCCCCATTCTACAGATACGGAAAATGAGGGTTAGAGAGAGTAATTGCTCAAGATCACAAATCTACTTGTGTTGCAGATCCCAGGCCCTGTACTCTTAACTGTGACACCATAGCATATCATTTAAGGAAAAGGAAAAAGCCATCTGGATCTACCCAAGATAAAGAGAACTGGTTAGAAGGCAAAATAGTCTTAAGTCAGTCTAGAAGGTTGCAGTCTAAGTCAGACAGTCTCTCTCTCTTTTTCTCTCTCGTCTATATACACATACATTACAATAAAACTCACTGGAGAAGAGATATGTTTCTCTAATGTAACATGGAACTCTATTTACTCATAACTTGGATACAATGTTTCTGTAGGAAGGTATACTTTAAAACCCATTTTTATTGCCAAACAGAGACCTTCACAAAATCCCATAAAGCAAACTTTAATAGGCCAGGAATGAAACTCTAATAGACCAACACCTGAGAGGGAGGCTCCATCCTTCTCCCTCACCACCAGAGATAGGGAGGACAAAGCATTTTGCCCTGAACAAAAGGCAGAGTGTTTAGAACCTGCAGTTTCAAGAAGGCTGCATGGTATTATATCACTTTAAAGTAAATTTGCTTCTGATTCTGTACACATATCTTTAAAAGAAGTTCGACATCCCCTAAGTGTGAGCTTGATCCCTATGTTTTCAAATAAGAAAACCTTTAGTCAGAGACTGGTATGAGCAAGTGGTGTCTTTGTGTGTGAGCACTTCCTGTTTTCATTCCATGATTAAACATATTCTTTGCAGCACAACTAGGGGAGCTCTTGAAGGTGGCAAGTGGAGGTGCCTGAGAGCCTAATTGAGCACACTAAAGGCTTCTTGCCATGGAGGAGTTTTTCAGGGTTATGAATAAACCGTTAGCCTGGGTATTATCTCTTGCTGTTTCTTTCTTTAACTATCTTTGAAGTCAAATAAAAACAGTTGTAATGGCAGGCTTACTTTTATGATATCGTAATCTCCATGTGTTAGTGAAAGGAATATACTTCCCTAGGATTTCCCTAAGATTTTTTTTTTTTTTTCCATTGGGTACTTTCCAGCAAAAGCACATACATTTCCAACAGATTCTTTCTTCGATCTTCACTAGATTTCTTAGTCTGAGTGCCAGGCACAGCCATTAACCAAGAGAGAGGGGGTAATAGCACATACAAAATTTTCAGTAGCTGAACTTAGAAATACGTAACATACATATTTCTTCAAGAGTTTATATATATATATATATATATATATATATATATATATATATATATATATATCATACATATTTCTTACGAGTTTTTTTAAGGGAATTTTTAAAAGACATTTTGGAAATTGCTAGTTAGAAACTAGAAACTAATTATTTAGCTTCAGGTTAAGGAAATTCAAAGTGCCTAACTCTGAATACGAAAATTCCTTAATTCATCAAGTAGTTTGTTTTTTTAAATGCTACTTTGAATTTGGTTTAAACATTTTCTTCAATATAATCAATAAGCTGCAAGTATATTACCTTTTCCCCTAAAGCTGGTGGTGCAAAGGAATTTGAACTGTTACAATTGTAGTGAAATTTGTTCTTCCAAGAAAACTGAAGGTTAATGATTTTTGTCATATTGAGACTAAGACTTAACAATTGCTACAGTTGGCCTTTGTTGAGGTGGGGTTCTTTTTTCTCTGGGCCTTTTGAGGTATTCAGAATAGGTGACAATAGCTTGCAGTTGAGAACATATGTAGAGAGACCCCTGTGGCTTATTGGAAAAAGTTGCTCCATGCTGGTTTGGTGTTTGGAAAAAAAAAAAAAATACAACCAGAGTTCTTTTATGTTCTGCTAGTTAATGAATGCATGAATGTCAAAATGGGCCAATGGCCCATTCAGGGGGCAAAGCCTTACCAGCCCCCTTCTTTAAGAACACATCCTGAGATGCAAAATACATTTGCTTAACAAATTAAAATAATGAGATAATTCAATTAGTTTCTTTTTTAAAAAGAAATAAAAAAGGGTACATCAGGATTATTGTAGTGCAAGAACAGGTCATACTGCACAAAAGCGAGCAAACCAGTTTGAAATAATGTTAAAGAGACTAATAATGGAGGAATGCACACTGAATCATACACTTGTAAAGAAATTTACATGAAATAATAATTTAGTCTACATCTATTTTCCGTGAGCTACAGCCAACATTTCACTTTGACAGTTGAAATTAATTAAAAGACAGAAAAAAACATAGTAGGGCATCTCTATTTCCAAGGACTTCCTCAGGCCGTTGGAGAACATAAGAAAAGAAGTCTAAATTAACATGTCTCTAGTTAGGGGTCTCTATTCTTGGTTTCTGAGCTCAGAATTATAGCCAAGTAAATCTTTCAGCTCATTAAAGATTAGAAAGTAAAAGTTTTACAGGACCATCCTCATCAACGTTACTGAACCTCTTCTCTTCAGTTGGGGAGAAATCTGGATGCAGAGAGAAATTCTTTCAAAGAGAAAGCCAAGGAAAATTTCTTTCAGATACAAGGGAGGTGCAGAAAAGGCAAGGGGGAGAGGAGAAGAGAGAAAGACTGGGAGACAAAGCCAGTGGAAGAAAGTAATGAAAGGGCCATGTTGTGAAAGAAGGTTGTGGGAGTAGAAAAATAAAGCACTGAGTGGAAAGCAAAAAGAAAAGGGGACTGAGAAAAAAGGATGACCAGAGGGTGGGACAGAGCAGGGCTCTGACTAAATGTTCCTAAGCAGAACCAAAACCTGTGAGCATGGGAAGGGAGACTGCAATGTGTAAATCCTGCAACCTGTACCCCTTATTTGAAATATGTGGAAATGGACAGTCCAGAGAACTTAAGGGACTTAACTGAGGTTCAGCCCCCAACAGAGGAAAACTGAACTTGAAATGCTGGTTTTCTGGACTCCCCAGCTCTGACTATTTGAGCTCCTCTCCCCTCTCCAAGGACAGGCATTAATTAAAATTTTCAGGTGGACAGAGAATCCTGCACACAGCCTTGTACATATTTAACTCGAGAAATGCACTTGCAGGGTGGGGATAGTATCATCCTGCACAGCACAGCCACAACGAGCCACCAGGAATCACTGGCCTCTCACCATTCTTTGCCAGTGGCCACGGCGCAAGTGAGTTCCTTCCAGGACAGGGACAGGATGAGGCAGGACGTTCAGCAAGGGCTCTGGGCACTTCCAAAGGAAATTCAAATCTCAGAACACAAGTGGTGAAGGAGAACATTGTCTTGAAAAGAGAGGTGCAGAGAAAGTCTTCTGTATTTGGAAAGGCTGGAGAAGTAGGAAGCGTTCAAGACAAGAAAAAGGCCCTTTGCTCTTCCACATGCCCCCACCTTTGACGCGGACTGTGTTGACGACAGAGGTTGTGAGATTTATATGCAACTGTTAAAGGTGATAATGATGTTAGCAGTCATCCTACAGTGGTGGGAAAAGCATAGATTTGAGGACAAGGAAAGCTTGAGTCCTGGTCAAAGCCTGACCGTGAGCTAATCACTTCCCTTTCTGGGTCTCAGTTTCCTCATTTGTAAACCAAGCAGCTGAATTTTCGAAGGTTCTGTTGTTTTGTGATGCTGCTTGGTTTTTATGACTGAGGGAGATGTTTGCTTAGAAAGCAATGGTTGAAGTCTTTATTTTGGGCCAAGGAAGGTGGAGCGTGAAGGAAGGCAGAGGGAGGAAAGTGAACAGGTAAGCTCCTGGGAGGAAGCGGCTTGCCTGCCCTCCATCCGCAGGCCGCTACCCAGCCTCTCTTAGTTGCTACTCTAACCAAACAAACCTTCAGTTAAAAAATGAGAAACCCCTCCCCTCACACTCACTCGACTTCCAAATTAAAAACATTTTACAGGTTAGTAAATCTCCAGCTGAGGTGATGTAGCAAAGAACAGCTGTGAAGTAATTTTGATAATGATGAGAATAATAAGCACATGGCAAGGTTCAGGGAGTGTTGTTGCAGCTTCAGTGCTCCTGAATAGATAAAAGTGATTAAATACTCCTGATTATCCCTGACCAATACGTAATGGATTTACAGCCCTTTCAATTAGTCAGTATTTGCTTAGGACTCATTATTTTGTCTTTGGTTAAGTAATCAGCCCAGAGACCGCATGTTCTGTCTAATTCCTCTGAGCCGAGGCAGTGCAGGGCCCTGACCTTCGGAATGGCCATAGCTGCAAGGCAAGAATAACCACTGCCACGGTAGCCTCGTTGGTTCTCCCGCTAATCCTGACACCACGGGCCAGATCGATACACCTTAGTTTGCTACTAATGTCCTTACATCAAAATGGCCGATTTAGGAATGTGAATCTATCGCTTCGCCCTCCCCACCACCACTCCGCCCCTTGCCCTTTGTAGCTCTGCTAGAAGAGCAGATCAGCAGCCACCACCATAAATAAAAGTGGAACCTTGTCGTAGACTCATGACACTGTAACTAATGTCATTCAGCATGGCAACACGCAACATGGATAATCAAAGACCTTCAGCCTTCAATGCGCTACTCTATTTCTAAGCATTAACCTAAATAGAGTGGCCTGAAAACAATATTATAGCAAGAAACAGCCTCTGAAATCTTCACCATTTTTCCAGAATTGCCAAATGAACAGTAAAAGATAAAAGTGCCTAGTTCCTCTGTAAAAAATGTATTGTAATTTTTTTGTCACGAGAGTCTTAGAGTCAACAGTATATACTGACACATAAAACCCACATAAAAACAAATGCAAACAGGAGGATAAAGATAAATTGTTACTTAAAAACTGTTGCACATAGTTGATCTTTTCCCAGAAGTGAAGAGGGTTAGTTTATAAGATAATGGACTTGAACAGCCAAAGAAGAATCTTTACTCTCCACCTTACAAACAAAGGTGTTATAACACCAATAACCCTTCTGCGTTTGTCATACACATGACATGTTTGCACGCGGCTTCAGCCATTACGGTTGCACTTGACACTGTGAGCTGGGACATACATGTATGTAGTAAAGTGCATCTTTCTCCTCCTAGAGGAGATGGTTTTCATTAAGCATATGATCACAATGTTGATGGATTCACAAGCTCCTTACAACCATTTCCCTCGGTTGCAGTTGCATTATCTGAAGCCACTCTCGGACCTCTTAGCATAAATAACAAATTTATTTTTATATATACTGTTTAGGGTCCTCGACCATTTGGGATAAGGTCCATGCCTGGCCTATAAAAACAAAAATCTGCTCTGTTCTAGAGGGCGCCCTACGGATGGCTCGAGTTGATGACCTTAACTGCTCTGTTAGTCATCAGACTTCCAGAAAGGGAACATCGGCACCGTATTTTAAGAAACCTGTGTGAACCCATATCACGTGCTGGGAGAAGGCCAGACAACAACACTTGTTTTTTCTCTTTCATCTTGACTTACTGTGAGATGCTGGAAGAGCCACGCTCTCATGATGTTTGTTGCTACTTTGGGGAAAATGCCTCTTTTCTTCTGGCGTTTTTTATCCTTGTCGGGGTCATCGTCGTCACCTGTGCCAGGTGACGCGACACTGTTGTCTAAACCATCCCCTAGAACAAAAAAAAAAAAAAAATGAAAAGACATTAGAGACAACACAGAAAGGGGGCCAACAACACTGCAGCTAATGATGAGTTCAGCTCAGCTTGTTGAAAGAAATCCATTAAGCGGGTATATTCTCTTTCATTAAAGTATAATTGGAGATACAAATATGTAAAAGACAAAATTAAACCAGGCCTCTTCAAATGTTAATTTTGTGTGTCTCACACTCGCCCATATCATTAATTCAATTATAATTGTGCGCTTGACACAGTGCAGTAGCTCTTTGTCAATTACGGAATCCAATGTGGGAAAAGCGCCATCAGAAAACCCATTCGGTGAAAATGCATCCCCGTGCCCAGAGCGAACACATACTGTAGGGTAATCAAGTTAAATGTTCTGTAGTCTATATATTCTAGGCAGCCTGCATAGGTGACAGTAACTGTGTCACTGTTCATTGCACATAACACACTGCCTGCTCAGCCCCTCCTAGAACTGTCACCTCCTAAGCACACACATTCGCACACTCCTCAGATGACCCTGCACTCAGCATTTGCATGACATGAAAACTTTTAGCTCTCTGCACCACTGATCATTATCATTAAAAAAAAAAAAAAGATACACATCAAGGTAGGGTGCTCACTTAATCAGAAGTTTCTATCAACATCTTTCTCTTCTGTGCTTTTCTCTGGCATTAATTGTGCATTAGCAAAAATCATTTACTTTTAACAGTCATAGTTATTTTTTCTTGCCCTCCAGCAAAAATGCCTTGAAAGCCTGCCTGGAGGGCATCTAAATTATGTATCTGAAAAACTCTTCTGGCAAGGCATTGCAGGACCCCTACTTTCTTAAAATTCATACGAGCACGTCTTCCTGTTTTTGGGAAGGCATCAATCAAGAGCAGCAATATATGCCACATCCCTACATTAATATTTGAACTAATAACTTTAAAAAAAGGAAAGAAACAAGATCCGACTTGTGGCATAATCAAATGCAAAATAAATGAAGAATACGGGGACAGCACTGGGGCTTTATAGATGGCTGTGTTTTCCTTGCACATCATTAGCCTGGAACCACACGAAAGAGGAAAACAGAGAAGTGGAGAGTTTATGCTCCCCGCTGGTGTTTAAGAAGCCAGGGTCCTGGAAGGACATCTGGGAATTGCGCTGAGATGGGCTTTTTTGTAATTTAAGAATAGACATTCATTAGCAGTAAATGCCATAAATCCCATGCTAAGTAAAAACCTTGTCCAAGAAAGCCTAAAACAATAAACTCTGTGCTCAATGTAGCCTGAGCTCGCCGCTCCGCAGCTTCCTGGGGAATGCCACAGATGCACGGTTCATTCCCAGACAAGCTCCCTCCTCTCGCACTGGGCCATACCATGCCATCCTGCCCCTGGGGCCCCTGCCTCCCAATTTCAGGGTCTGCTGTGTGGGCTCCCCTGTACCTGTTCTTTTCCTTTCTCTCTGAAAAAAACCCTCAACCTTCTTTGACCAGAGAAGCAGAAAAGCCACAGCAAAGAGCTGGCAGATTAATTTTATTGACATTTCCATTTTCACTGCAATGCGATACCCTCCATCACATGGAAGAGATGACCCTCACTATTTACAGACTGACAGGCCACTTCATTACAACCACCCTGCCCCAAGGCAAAGCAGCTCCCTTCCATCTGCCCAAACACTAGAGCATGACCCCGAAGTTGCTGTTCTCTTTTTCTTTGCCGTCTGTTATGATAAAAAAAAAAAAAAAAAAAAAAACACGAGTGAGTCAAAGGAACCCCAAATAGTCAAAGAACTAATCAGAGTACAGGGGAACAAAAGGCATTTGACTTTTGAATACTGGATATATGGAGTCTACTCTTCATGTGTCTAGGTTCCCTGCACGCCCATGTACACCAAGGGGCCGCGTGCACAAGGACACACACACACACACACACACACACACACACACACACACACACACACACAAGCTCGAGCAGGGACACACGCAAACGCTTTCCACCACGGCAAGCAACTGCTGCAAGGCAAATTCTCACCCACACTAATGGCTTCTGACTGCTCCTTGGCAACCCTAGCATTTTAACCTGGGTGGATGTGCTCTCCGAAATACAGACACTGGAGCGATCTCATCAGCTGTTCATGTGACACAGATGGAGAGTGGCTATTAGGAGCCAGGCAGTGGGCCTTGGGGATCTGAGGTGCTGTTCTGTAGCCCGAGGCGATTTTGAAAAGCAGTACCCGGAGATGAGGAAAAAAAAAATTCCACACTGCAAGTGCAAGTTTGAAGTCAGTCAGTCTGTCTACCTACTATGGATAAAGATATCTTCGTCCCTTAATGGAAAATCTATGTGGGCTATCTGGATGTACATTTCAGATAATGTATGTATGGAATGGCTCTTCCTTCAATGTCTTCCAAATATAAAAACACATGCTGTAAACAATGCCTGTGTGTATATATTTCTTTCTAAGCACATATGGTTTCTGTGTATATGTTTAAGCTGAAATTGTCAGGATTTTGTTAAAATCTCATTTAGCTTTTTTTTTGATAGATTTTTGAATATACTTATTTTCAAAGGCTAATGGCTGAAATGAAGAAAGTTCAACCAAAAAAGGCATTTGTCTTTTAAACCCAATCAATGACCTTAAAAAACGAAGGGGAGCATTTCCGCAGAGCATTTTCTCTTGCTTAAAAGCAAAGAGAGCTAGTAACACCTTCAAACTATATGATTCACTATATTTAGCTCAAGGAAAAAAACAGAGCTAGATTGAACATACTCTGATGACTGACAAACTGGAGAAGACAGGAGCAATATATGAATTTTAATATCAAGCACTCCATTTTATATAAATGTAAACTATTTCAATTGGGATCCACTGTAACAAATAATTGTAAAGGAAAATGTGCCTATTTTTATAATAACTAGATACTAGACATTAGATTCTTAAATTAATATGAGTGTTCATAGCTCTATAAAGAGGAATTCCCCCCTCCAAATACTCAATAAATACCACTGCCTTTTCCTTCAGTGGGTTGTGAACCAACTCCAGCATAGAGGACTGACAACAGCATAAAGCAAAATTTTAAAAGGAAACTGTGTGATCTGCAACCTAAAATAAAATTGTGCCAATGACGCCAGAGTTAGTAACTCAGAAAGTGGGTATTGTTTTCTTGCTTTCAGGCTGCGTGTGTGTCTATGTAAGATAGCTGGCAATCCTTGGCCCCTGGGCCAAAAGAGTTTTTGTGCAGAAAAAGGGTGTGTATGCCAGGACAAATGCATGCACCAAGAGAGGTATAGGAGGTAACAGCAAACATCTCAGCATCTGAAGTTATGATTCCAATGTGTGGAATCCCTAAGGACAGGAACTGTTTCTGGTTTATCTTTTTCTCCTGAGAGCATACCTCCATGTCTGGCCCAGAGCAGACACCCAGTGATGGTTGGCTGAGTGAATGACTGAATTTAACACTGGGCTTCTTCAAGGGCTCACTCGCTCTTTGATAATCCCAAACTGGACGAAGCACATTCATTACAGTACCCAAGGGGCTGACTGAGTTGCCCTTGTATACAGAGTCACTTCTAAACATGCCAGGAACGGTGCTTCTTGAAAGAACTCAGTGCCCATTAGGGCCTTTCTGAGGGGCTGGTCCACAGGCCATTCCACCATTGCTGCCCCCTCTGATGAGGAAAAGCCAAATAGAGAAATACTGGACATGCTTCTTTTAAAAGGTTGCTAATCCCTGCACTCAGGGCACAGTCCAACTTTTGGGCAAAGATACTCCAAATAGCCGTGTAGTACCAGAACACACAGTTTCTGACCACGGGGAGAAATATTCAAGGCCTGGGGACAGATAACTTTGAAGTGGATTAAATCATCGGGGAGATTGTTTAAATCACAGGTCCCCAGGCCTCATCCCAGACTTACTGAAATCAAAATATCCTGGGGCAGGGACAAAGAGTTTGTATTTTTAACACGTTTCTTGAGTTTGCTTATGCAATCAGCCCAGCACTGGTTCTTAAACTGCCTTTTGGAAGCCACTAACCTAGATGATTTGAAATAAAATGCAACCTCGGTTAAAATTCTATTTTCCTCTCAGGACTGGTGTTAGTGGTCACGGTGACCACCTGCAGGCTGGCTTGGGCCTTAGTCACCTTTCCTGGCCAACATAATGAAGCCCCATCGTCATCTCCTGCTGGTGAGGGTTAAACAGGAAGAAAGAAGCTGTAAAACATCGACCCTCAAAATGGGGACCACTGACGAAGACACTGTGAGAAATGCAAATGCTTGGACCTGCCCCAGACCTACTGAACCTGAATCTCCGGGAGTGGGCTCTAACAATCTGAGGGTCACCAAGCACCCCAGGTGAATCTGAGCCCCACTCAAGTTTCAGAAGCACTGCTGTAGAGCATAGAGGCTCCCCGCAGCCTGCCATCCTGGGGTGGTTGTCTGAAGGCCTCCCGTATTAACACCCGGCGGGATCTAGGGAGCATTTCCAGCTGGATTTACACCCACGCTCTGGAGGAAGTCATACATCCCTTCCACAGCTGAGCACACTATGCTCAGAGCAGGGTTTCCAGGTGGAGACAAAATCCATATCCGTAGCTGTGCAGCCAGTGAATCAAGGAAAGATAAGGGCATATTATGAGAGGTTCCTCAGATGATTCTAAAGCAGAGATTCTCAATACATAAAATTCTTGGTCATAAACACTACCCAGGTCAAAGGACGCCACTTTCTTTCATTGGCATATAGTTTTATTCCATCTAGCCAAAACTCTGTCTATAGGGTAGTCATTAACTGTTTGGCTCAGAAGAAAGAAATGATGCAAACGGTGATAATGAGCTATGATGAGTTCAACCCCACTGGGATATGGCCTTCTTGCCCTGTCGGAAATATCATGCAACAACCAAGAAGATCCCAGTCCATCTTCTTCTATCTGCTCCCCCTTCCCACTCCCACAAAACAAACAAACAAACAACTCAGACATTTAGCAGTGAAGAAACTGAGGCCAGGAAGTTAAATCCTTGCCCAAGATTTCACAGTTACATGTGATCAAGGATCAACTGGAGTCTGGGCAATTTCAAGGCCAGTGTTACTACCATGGGGATTCTCACATTAGTGTTGTAAGTTATCTTTTACTTTCCAAAGCACTACCTCATTGGACCCCTGTTATCAGAGACTGATCTAAGCGAGGCTTGATCTGGTAGGTAAAGTGCAGGGGAGAGCGTAGATCTAGGGCCCAGGGGTGGGACTGAGCTAGAGCTGGACTGCCTAAAACAGGTTCAAAGAGAAATGTGCAAAAGTTTTCTCCCCAAAGTAAGCCAGTGCCTGAGGGATTTAGATATATTCGGGCAAGAGTCTTCACGACTTGGGGTTTTTATAATGGATTTATTGTGGTCCAAGTGGGGACCCTTGCATGGACAGTACCAGAACGACTTTCAGAGCCCAGAGATGCTACAAATATTTGAGAATGTACTGTCCATAGAGTCAATATCTCACGGGCTCTGATGCCATCCCTGTGCAGTGCTATTAAATACTTCACACAACTGCAGTTAAAGTGCTACATTGCCCCTGCCTCAAGGTCACTTTTTCAAAAATGTAATACGGTTTCTATGACCTTTTGGTACACTCTCAAATAACAAACATCTAAAACTGATCTCTCAGTCCTGTATTTTCAGAGAAATAATTAGGACAAATGAATATGTATTTGGGTTAATAGCATTTGTACTTCTTTTGGGTAAGTTGGTGGTGCGTTATTTAATCCTCACTTCCCCAAGTTTTGGACCACGTTTAATAGTTCAATACATTCATAGAAAATACATGCTTTGAAAAATATCTCATCTGGAAGAACACAGCTATTTTCCCTCTCTTTTTTGATAAATAGAAATTCACTATATTCATTATCATTTTCAGTTTGCACAATGTAAATTCACTAACTTCACACACACACACACACACACACACACACACACACACACACACACAAAATCTTCCAAACAATCTATTTCCAGGAATTAGGTATATTCATGAATACATAGATATTGATATATGTGATTATAAACCTGGTTGTATATAAATTAAATTGTATCTTTTTCAAATAACTCACCAATTTGTACACCAGTGTCCAAATATATTTGTACATGAACTGCATATTTTAACCTGTAGCCATATATACATGTGCATACACAGTCATACACTGATTACAGAGATTTTAAAATGTTTTTATTTCATGTTAAATAGCGTGGTCCCTTTTCTATACCATGTCGCTATCTCTAGAATACAGGGTCCTGTTCTTCATCAATGCTGTTATCACTTTATCACTATCATCACAAGTAACTTTCATTAGGCACCTGAAATGTTCCAATCCTCATTTAATCTGCACAATAAATGAAGGAAATCACTACTGTTACCAATTGCATTTTACAGATAAAAAACCTGAGGCTCAAAGAAATTAACTTGTCAAAGGTCACACAGTTAGTGGCAGAATGGCGGTTATCCTTCAAAAACCAAGTTCACATCCTCTATTTTCTCCCTTAAACTGCTGGGAGGACAAGCTGTAAAGAGTGAAGCTAGATTCTGGATTAGTCCTCACTGCTCAAGAGACAAACCTTAAGAATGAGGCCTTGTATATTCATATATTTACACCCCAAAGAGAGAGTGAGTGACAGCATATTTCACAATAAATATGAACCAAGAAACAAGCAGATACATATTTTTATACAAACAGGTATATCCATTAACTATATAGAATCATTATTGTTCTCTGCAGATCTAAAGTTCAAATTAAATACAATTTTGAAATGAGAGCATCTGTTGAATTTCAAAGACTTTTCTGAGGCAAGGAATCTTTCAAGATTCCATGTAGTTAGCCCTTTCCCTTTGGCCTGGAATGCCCTTTATCTTCATGTTTTTTCTTTCCCTCCTTCCCAGTTCATTCTTCTTTGCCCAGGCAAACTCCTATTCAACCTTCAAAACCCAGTGGGAAAAGGACCTCCTTTGTAAAATATTCCCCAGTTCCCATTAACAAAGTTAGTATTATACTATGCTTTCTACTTCTTCAGCAGTTTGTCCTTGCCTTTGTTATATTTACTCTTCTGGTTTGCAATTTATCTGTTTACTAATTTGCCTGTCCAGCTTTTTCAAGGCAGGAGGTATGTCTTATTCATTTCTGATTCCCAAGGTTTGACACAGAGTAAATATTTAAATGTTAGTGGAATGGACAAATTGGTAGTGAGAGCCTTTAGACATATTATTAGAGTCCTGTAATAGAGTCCTTCAACCTACTTTGAAGAAAGTGTCCCTGGAGGACATTACCTGCTTCTGGTAACCTGTTCTAATAACCAAGCCTTAGGCTCCCACACTCCCCTCTCCCTGCCCTGGAGGCATTGGGTATATCATGCCCAGTGTTTTACTCTTCGCATAGGTGCATAGCCCTCTTCAAAAATGGTCCTTACACGCCTGAGACATGTGTCATACATTGTTCATGAAAATGGTGCTCCATCTCAAACCTGCCTTATCCAATGCGAGAGAGAGTGCTAGAGAGAGTGGGCTACCCATTGCCCAAGCTGTTCAGATCACTGAAAAGATTCCAGTTAAAAATGAAGTATCAGAATGTATGGCATAGGGAATATAGTCAATAATTTTATCAGATGGCTGCTGGACTTATCATGGTGATCACTTGTTTAGGTCTACAAATGTTGAGCAACTATGCTGTACCCCTGAAACGTAATATTGTATGCTAGCTATATTTTCATAAAAATTCTTTTGAAAAAATGAAGTATTATGCAGCTATGGAACGGCAACACACCGTTCTTTGTGAGCTCTTTTTCTACCATCATTTCATCATGCTTTTTTTCTCTTAATATAGTACTTTGAAAAGGATTAAAATGCACTAAGAGTCAAAAGACATTTTCTTTCAGGGACTACCTTCCAGGACATTAATTTAGGATATCCTACCAAGAAATCTGCATCAGGGTTTCAAATCAGATGCAAAAAAAAACACAAAACAACAAAACCAAAAACAAAATAAAAAAACACACCAAGAAGCAGCAGCAGCTACTGCAGCCTTTGCCTAGTTCTGTTTTAGATGACAGTCTTGCAAAACTTGCTTTCCAAGAACCATCCTCAAAGTAAATCTGTTTCCACTTGCAATTTACCTTTCTTCCACATCAGATCAGGTTGGGGGAGGGGGAAGCTGCAGACCCAGAAATGTGGGGAGGGTGAAGGGCGAGAGGTGGGGTGCGGGGCCAGCAGTGAGACCTGCTAATTACTGATCTCTTTTACTCTCCTGCTGTGCTTAACTGTCTGGACACGTTAAAGTGAAATTTTTCTGTGATTTTTCAAGTGACTAGTTCATGGCCCACTAGCATGGAGGGAAGCAGAAGAGATGAAATGCTTTCGTTTACATGCAACATTTACTAACTGTGTGGGTTTTCCGACATTAAAGAGAGGACAGTGACCCAGGCCACCTTTTTCACACTCAAAAGAGCACTGAAAAAACAAGTCTTCATCGGCTTACCTCAGGCTTCCCTGGTCCTGAACACCCTCCCCCCGGGGTAGGAGCAGAAAGGGAAAAAAAGAGGGGATTTTATGCTCCTTTCTCTTCAACTTTTCAGGCGGTATAAGCAGCATTTAGCAAATTCAGCCCCAAATGGCTCCAAATGCTCAGAGCTGCAGGGGCTCATTCTTTGTTATCCTCCCTCTATTTACACAGGATTTATGCAGGCTCTCCACTGAAGAGACCGAAAGCACTTCCATTCTCACCGGCTCACCCTGGATTGTGGCCCCGGCAGCTTCACCCTGGCCTGCATCGGAGGATTTCTACAACCTGGCGAAGGCAGCAAACTGTGCCCTAACTGCGTGATCCCCAGGCAACCTGGCTGGTGCAGGCAGCTGCAACGCGGAGGCCTGGGAAAGATGAGCTCACCTTCCAGAAGAAAAACGAAAACCCAGCCAAGGCTGTGCAACTGTGTGTCCAGAGACAAATAACATGCACTTTAAAATATGCATCTATATAATATAATGAAAAGTGGTGGGTGAAAAAAAAAATTTAGACTGCAGCTTGGATGAAAACCACTTCACCCACTGGTTGGAAAAATAAAGTGTAAAAACAGACAGATGGACACATATGTAAATGTGGCTGTGTTTTAGGCTTAAGCTGGCAACGCGAGTGTCGTAGTATAGTTTTGCACGCCTGTATTTTCCATATCATGTTGAATCCTGTTAACTGTTGAACAGAAACATCCTCATACTGGTCCTTCACCAAATCAGTCCCCTGAATTTACCCGTCAGGAGCCATAAAATGGCTTTGTTTATTGACTGGAACCCTCTAATCCTTTACAGCAGAAATGAACGAAAGCTTCCAATACTCTTAGCCTACGGTTCACTTAAGTTGGTTACTCTCGTTTGAAACATATATTTTACTTGAAATTTTTTAAATATTTCAAGAAAGGATAACTACTCTCCTAACCTCCCACAGAATTCTCTAAAGGATACTGACTGGAGCCAGTAGAATAGTATATTCCTTTGCCATTATAATTCAGCAGATTGCTTAATCTCCGTGGTGGAGGATAAAAGAATGTACTTGTTACTCAGTTACCTGATAAGCACATATAAAAGTACAGAGTAGGTCCTGAAGTTATTCACAGTACATCATAATAAAGCTCTTCTGGGAACTCTAATGATTCATTTTTAGTGATCTCTCCAATGCCCTTTTCCACAGTTAACACTCAGATTTTATTAAGGCAGAAAGCAGGGACAAATGTCCACTCAAGTCCCAGCTCTCAAATTTGACTCTACTTGTACTGCACTATCTACAGCTAAAGCTTTTTTAATGTTCTGTTCACCTCCCCAGAGTGGCATTTCAGCTAACAGAGTTCACAATCTTTCAGCCCTAAACACAGAAGGCTGCTATCTTCAAGTCATCCTAGGAATGTGCCAGATACCATCATCTCCCTCCTGAGATACAAAGAACGAGAGAGAGAGAGAGAGAGAGAGAGAGAGAGAGAGAGAGAGAGAGAGAGAGAGAGAGAGAGAGAGAGAGAGACCCCAAGAGAAGACCAAGCTGATCAAGTTACCAACAGCCCAGAATGCCCCTCTCAGAGGGTTAATCTTTGAACCAGTAAATGTTATAATTAGGAGCCTTGAAGTTGGGCTGAGGCTGGCCATTGAAAGACCGACCCTAAAAGAGAAAGTATGAATGGAACACATCTCTTTTACCTAATGGTTTGACACAAGTGTCACGATTTTTATGCAAAATTACACAAAAATGAGTTATGATATATGAGTCTCTTCCCCACATCTCCTACAAAAGAAAAAAAGGTGGCTGGGGAGAGATGTCTTCTCAATTTCACTTAGCTATGTTGCTGTACAAATTGTGAAAATTATGCAAATAACAATTTTGGCACCTTTGCTAGAGGAAAACATTATTAAATTATGCTCTAAGTATTTTGTCTGCTTTAGTAATTACTCTCATGTAACTGTAAATATAAATAGCTGTTATTCTGTTTAAATTTTTAATCATGCAAAATATTGTCACACAAAATGTCCTTCTGTTGCAGTCTAACTGGGATTTTCTTTTTTAAAATATCCATATTTAACTGAAGTGGACTATTTTTAGCATTGTAAAGTGTTTTAGTAAAGATAGCTGGCTAACATCTCTGAATCAACAGGTCTTTCAAGGAAAGATATGGCCTTTATATTTGCAAAAAGAATTTCCTACAAAATTCCTTTTACATAAAATGTATTTTTAACATTTTGTACTAAAATTAGAATACAATTAGTCTGCTTTGAAGAACGTGTTAACTACATCAAACCTGTATGTTCAGTATAGTCCAGTTATATTCTCATTTTATCATTAACTATGAGATTTTCTATCTTACTGTCTCTTTTAGCATACTTTTATGTTTAATGAAACATTAAATATCAACCAATAATAAAATTTGTTAGGAGGAATAAACTAAAAAGCAAAGTTCTATCCGTAGCAAAAATTATTTCATTCAATTTTTAGGATCTTTACTTCATTATCATAGTTACTCTCTAAAACAAAACTAGGGACAGTACATTTTTATAATAGCAAACATTTGATCACTTTGAACTCTTAATATGGTATTTCTCTGTGAATTTGTAGCAGCAGATACTATTTCCCACAGCAGGACAGCAAAAACAAAGAGACTAAATATTTCTTCTACTCTCTCAATTGTTAAATGAAAATAATAGAATGTTTTAATAAAAGTGTAATTTTGCAACTGACCCTGTTAAATAACGCAAAAAGAAATCCTTTGTCTTTAGCGAAAAGATAGCCATCTCAATAATAATAATAATGCTTACTTACTAGAACAACTAGATTGAGATATCTACCAACATTCCCTCTGGGAAATTTTCAGGAAGCTAGGCACAGCTACATACAGAAAAAAGAACAGTAGTGCCTATGAAGTTGATAACTGGTTTTGGGTGAATACTTTTTAAACTATTAACATGTCAGAATCGGAGCATGTTTGTTAATTATTAGAAAATTATATTGTGTACATTTTTTTAAATAATATTTTCACACAACAGAGTTTCCTAATAAAACTCTGGATTTTTATTTAAGAAATTTATAAAAAAAATATTAATAACATTTAAATAGTAGCTACTGTGCGTTTTGGTATTCTACTTATTACAATGTCTTAAATAAATCTACTATATGATTTGAGAACAAGCAGGTATGTTTTTGTAATGTAATGCAAATGGATATCCACAACGTATATGTAATAGGCCTAAGGGAAACAAATAATATGACTGCTTAATAAGAATAATCTAAGTTAGCATAAATTGATTTTCTTTATATAGCTTATGTACTAAAGAACTATAGACACAGGGGCCCTTTGAAAGTTTACTTTAAATGGAGAATGACTGCTAGTGAATGCCGAGTTTCTTTTTGGGTGATGAAAATTTCTAAACTTCATCATAGTGATGATTGCACAACTCTGTAAATATACTGAAAATCATCGAATTGTACATTTGGGTGAATTACATAGTATGTGAATTATATCTCAATAAAGCTATTATATATTTGTTAAATGAACACATTTTGGCCTCCTTATACAAAAAAGCATGCTGGAAGAAATATCAAATCCTATTAACTGAGGTTGAAGGTATCCATAATCTTTTCTGAATTGCTTCAAAACAATGTGATTTCAAGGCCACTTACTAAGGTCATCTCAACACACTTCACATAAAAAAAACAAAAACCCCAAACAAAACAAACAAACACAAAAAACATGTACTCAAAAACATTTGGGATGAATTCTATACTGTATACATTACAAGGATATGCATTAATAAAAAGTAAATTGACCTTAATACTGAAATTAATCTTTCTTCACTCTCATTTCCATTGCATTATAGCAAAAGCCTAGCCCAAATTAGTTACCCTTTCAAGGCTTACTTCAACAACCAGAGTAACTCCAGAGATGTACACACACAGGCACACACACACACACACACACACACACACACACCACTCCTACATTTCTTTTACATTTCTTCTACATAAGCTTCTTCAAGGCAGGAACTACATTTTTTTATGTCATTCTTAGAAATGAATAACATTATGGGTATAGTATGTACCTCATCTTTTATTGAATGAATGAATAGATGACTCTCATATTCCTTGGAATGTTTTATTTTTTAGGGTTTATATCTAAAACTTGGAAACAGAAGCTATCTGGAATTTGATCTCTTAATGTTAAAAACTGGCCATAGCGTTGATGTTTCATAAATTTCAACAACATCAACTTGTAAGATAAACTGTTTAGAAGAAACATCTTGATTAAAAGAGACAATTAACAACAGAGGTGTCCTATTTTTGAGGAGTGCCCTACATACTTGATTCACCCTTGTTTTTTAAATTTCTGACTTTATTTCTTTGAGCAGCTGTACTACTTTATAAAGTGGAGGGTCACTTCTGACTTACTCCTTGGCCCTCCACTCTGTACCTCCGCCCCCTCCCCACATAAGTGCACATACCCTTGGGGGGAAATGATGATGCAATGGAAAAAGCATGAGCTGTTGGATAAAACAGATCTTGTACCGAATACCCAGATCTATTTCTCACTGGTTGAGTGTAAGCTCAGTCAAGAGATTAACAGTCTGAACATCAGTTTCCTTATCTATGAAATGGGAAGAATTATACATACCCAATAGGTTAATTGTGAAAATTAAATGAAACAACAAATGTAACAGCTATTATTTGTTAAATCGCTACCTGTACCAGGCGCTTTACACTTACTAACAAGCTTAGGAACTTTATACAGGACATCTAGCTTCACACAGCATCTGACACAGCAAAGGTGCATCAATAAATGTTAGTTATTTCCTTTCTTAAAATGAACTAATGTGAAAGGATAAACAAAATGTGGTATATCCATACACAGAAATACTACTCAGTATTAAAAAAGAACAAAGTACTGATGAATGCAACATGTTACATCTCCGTCCTTATGCTAAATGGAAAAGGTCAAACACGAAATAACTGCACAATGTATGATTCCAAATATATTAAATTCTAGAAAATGCAAACTAATGTATAATGACCAAAAGCACATCAATGGTTGCTTGAGGACAGGTACTGAGGGAGAGATGGACTAAAAAGGAGTACGAGGAAACTTTTGGGTGCTGATGGAAATGTATACTAGCTAGATTATCGTGCTGGTCTCATGAGTGTATGTAACTGTCAAAACTCATTAAATTGTATGCTTTAAGTGGGTGAAATTTGGGGATGAAAATTATACCTCAATAAAGTTCATAAAATAATGGTAAACAGATTAAAAGTAAATCTCCATAAACCTGTTATTTGGCATTAAACAGGTTTTAGTGGAAAGTATAGTATACAATACAGGGAGTGGGAGTGCAGATTCTCACAGTTATCCCAGTGATGGTCTGTTAGGATGGAATGATTTAGAGCAGCATTTGAAAGATGCTGTAGAGAGAAGCCCAACATGATACTTATAAACCTGTTGAGTTAATGAAGACACAACATGGATGGTCAGAACACACTTTGCAGATTTTACTGAAAAATATTTTTCTCCATTGGCCAAATCCCATTACGAGAAATATTATTAAAAGATCTATTCAAGTTGCCAAAAAAGTACCAATAATAAAAAAGGTAATAGAAATAATTCTTAATAAGCTATCTTTAAAAAACTCTTTGGGGTAATTCAGTATTAACCCATTCCTCCTAATCTTAAAAAGGGTCTTACACTGGAGATCTTAGTCAATTTCAGGGGAAAATGACGCCACACATGAAAGACTTCGAGCACCCTTAAGATTAAAAATGGGAACTACAGAATTAATATTAACCCTTGCCAGACAGCTCCATGTCTTCAGCTAATCCCTGAATTTATCATATGAATACGGAAAGGAACTAACATTTGTGGAGCACCTAGAATGTGCCAGCTATTATACAAAAGATACCTCATCTGCAGGACAGTTCAGAGTTTGATATTTTAATTACCATTAGTATCTTCAGAAAGTAAAGCCACACAGGTTAAGAAACTTCTCTGAAGTCCTGTGGCTAGTCAATAACAAAGCTGCATCTTCAACTCTCATCTCTGAGCTCAACTGCACCACACAGCCTATACTTCTATATGAAGTGGAATTCATATTTTAAAAGAGTAGAATGTGGGGAGAGACAGTGTCTTCTGACTTTGAACCTGGGTAAATGGTATTTATTAATGCCTGATCATGGCCAAGTGATTCATCTGAATTTTGAGATGTGTGATATTGGCTGGTATCAGATAGTCAATAAGAGTGAGTTTCATATCATTCTTACTTTTTACTTCCTCCTTTCATTTCTCTTTAATGACTCATTCACATGGGAAACAATGAAAACAGAGTCACCACTGGCTGAAAAACACATTTGGTTAAGAAAAATCATGTTTTCCTCCGACATCAAAAATGGCACAAAGCAAAAGGCCACATTTGCCACTATGTAATAAACCTCACACCTGATTGTCGTCCATCTAATTCTAGAAAGACAAGGAGCTGAAAGCCACAAAATTATTAGTTTGCCATTGCACACCCCCATAGTCTATCAGAAAGACAGACAACTCAACTCAAGGAGAACCATCATAAACTTTGTTCAGGCTCTGTTAGCTGATAAAAATGGGAGCTGTAAAGGTCTTTGTTTGAGAGGAAAAGTTGTTCAACCATCTCCCAGGAGAAAAAGGAAATGGTTTGTTCTCTCAGTAGGTTTATCCATATACCAGTGCAAACCAGCCTATGAGAGAACTGACATCTTTGCTGTTAGATCAGATCTCAGAGCCACCAATCAAACAGCAGTCCAACCTTAATATGCTGATGCAGTGAATTTCCGGATCTTGATCACACTAGGCTAGGGAGTCATTCTTCTCAGTGATAAAGTCGGTGAATGCACTCTTGAGAAGATAACAAATTAAAAACCAGCTGACTCGACACCATTTGAGTGAGGAATTCACTGCTGACCCAGTACAACACAATTTCTACCACCAGTCAGTAATCACAGAAGAGGTGGCCAACTTCATTTCATAATTGTAAAACTATTCCTAACAGAGGATCTTAGCAGAGCTAAATGATAACTGTCCAATTTATATCATGCAAATCTACCAAAATTAGTAATGACTTCCTCAACTATTTATATCTTGAGTCTTACTTTATGTTAAAATTCAAAGATTCTAAAGCAAATTAGAAATTCCCAAAAGTGGTGTATTATTTAAATGACCAGAAATGTGAAAAGAACTGCATAAATTAGAGGATTACTCCATTTTGGAAATATATTTTACATCTATACAATTCCCACCAAAACACCTAGTTTCTCTTATAGTTGATGTATTATTCTGTTGGAAAGTGAAGTTGACATCAGTCACAAAATAGTAGGAAAATAATTACCTGACTGGTTGTTGTGAGACTTATGCCCTACACTTAAAAATATGAGATCTTGGGTTAAAATATCTTACATTTACGTAGTGATTTCAGCTTTCAAATAGTTTTTTTCCAACTCCTAGTCACCACAACAAAGTGTAAGCGTCATATACTGTTATCCTCATTTAACAGATAAAGCAAGTACGGTTAACATTTTGCTAACTCGTTGCCTTGCCTGAAGCACTTTCCATTACTTATGGTCTATGAATATTATTAGGTTGAACCATCTGAAATTGCTAATATTTGACCATTTTTAACCTACCAAAATGGCAATTTCATAAAGCAATAGTTTCAGCTTTTCTATCAATCATAATGTAGTTGTTTCTTTTGATTTTTCTATTTTTCATTCTGTTTTTTCTATTTTTTTATTCTGCTTGTTTTTAGCAATATAATTGCTAAAAACCAACCTCACTCTTATAAAGCCCTTCAATTATTTTCTATTTCCATATTGAGTCGATAAAAAGGTAAAGTGTAAATAAATACTAATAACAGAAGCCCTGACCTATGAGAAGCCAAAACATTGCACATAAAAAACTTACCAACAAACAATTAGGAGATGGGAGACTGCTATGTTTTTACATAGAGATGTAGCAAAAAGCCTGCTCGTACTACTTAGAAAAAGGAGCTATTCTTGTCAATTCTAATTTCAAACTTCAACAATGATAATTAACATTGATAAAAGGTTAAAGTATATTCTATCATATGCCTCTGGAGAAATTTTCCCTCTAAATGTTTCCATAATAACAACAGCAACATTAATAAAAAAAAAAAACAACAACACAATATTTATCGAGCACTTACACCCTTCCAGCCACTCTGCTAAGCACTTTATATGGATTACCTCATTTAATTCCCAGTATCCTATCAGGGTTGATTTTCCTTTTACACATAAAGAAACTGAGGCTTAGAGAGATTGAGCAATTTGCCCAAAGTCAACAGAGTACTAAGTGGCAGAGACAGGGTTCACATCCATGCCCTAAAAACACTACACGACACTGCTTCCCAGGACAGTTATCCCCGAGACTGCAGCGCCCATCTATTCAGAATTTTCCATCCTCATAAAACATCATAACATTTCTATACCCTATTAAATCATTCAGTAAGCTAAAATTTCTGGGGCCTATTAAGGTAATAGGAAATTTACATTTTACCATGATTGTAAGCGTCATGAGGACAGGACGAGGTCCATCATATCACTCGGTACTCCCAGCACACAGAACAGTGCCTGGCACATAGTAGGCACTGAAGAAATGTTTGATAAAAAGTAATATATCATAATTCTTCCCTGTGGGCTTTTTTGTTTGTTTGTTTTTTCCATCCCTGGAGCCTTACCTTCTTTACCTGTTTTCTTTGTAAGAAAGAAGAGAGCTCTCAACCACTCCCATTCTAGACATGACTCGACTTTGGATACCTTTCACCGCTGCCAATGCCACCACCACCTTTAACCTTGCTGTAAGAGTTAAAATTGATTCATCTCACTGACAAAAGTATGATAAAAGAACTCCAACCACAGAAGTGGAGAAACCACTCCTTCCTCTTGAACAAACGCTGCTTTCTGATGCTCAGGATTGTTTTTCCTCTCCTCCCTCGCTAAGGTTCAGTAAGTTCTGAAAGCTGGGGCCCAGTAAATATGGGTCAGGTTTGGAACGTAACAACTCCACCCCTTTTATTACCATGGAATCAGTTAACAATCCTGCTGGCTGTACAATAAATAAATAAATAAATAAATAAATAAATAAATAAATAAATAAATAAATAAAGTAATTGGTCCCAGTGGTTATTTAGGTGCTGCCGAAGTCTTAAAAACACTATTATCTCCCAGAGTGATTTGCTACCCTTTTCATACACCAACCAGCACATTGGGACTTCTAAATTACATACTGTAATTGACATAAAATATCTGTCCCATCAGTGAATATCTTTATTAGCATCAAAATCACTCACAACTAGTGTTCCTCAATGTTATTAAACATAACTTGTTCTAGGTGTTGCTTTACTAATTAGTCAGGATGAGCCCGAGGAAGAAAATCTGGGTCATGTTAAATTAATTGGAATGAGCATGAAAATTAGCAGAGCAAACTGCATCAATTTTCTATAGAGAGTCTTTCTTCATGTTGAGAATAAAAATGGATATTATGAGGAATTAACCAAACTGCCTTCTGTGACTGCCAAGAGGTGTGTTACAGTAGCCCAAAATATCATGCTCGCAGATTTTCAGAAGTTAATGAGACATTTCCAGGAATGGTAAATACATGGTGTTAAAATGGGTGTGCCTCTGATGGGAAAATGCCAAGTCATTTCATGTTTATTCAGGCATAACAAGCTCTTCAAAATGAGCATAATTTAAGAGGTGAATAGTGCAAAGAGGGCTAACATTCAACTAATTTTCCTACAGAAAGAAAAGATTAAATTGAACCAAAAAAAAAAAAAGAAAGAAAAAATGAATTAAGAGGTTTACAAATCAACAAGTCAGCCACCAGGACGGTAGCCTCTGCTCGGCACCCGCGCGGCAGCCCCTGCCACCAAGTTTTCCAAAGATGTCCCGAAGGCAAGGAACAAAGCGAGCAGAACTGATTACAGCCCCTCTCACCGCCTCGCCGTCTCAACTCTGTTTGGCTTCCTAATGAGCTCACTAAAAACCTAATTCATCTCCCATAACCCTCCTCAGCCCTCCTTGATATCCTTCGTTATGGAAATCGCAGATGAAACATTTCTAGGCTGGCTTCTCATCACCAGTGCGTCTTCAAGAAGCCGGGCCCGGACCCCCCTCTGCCCCCCACACCTGAACACAGAGCTGGGGTCAGCCCTGAACCGCTGCCTCCGCAGCTTGGAGAATAAAGAGGCCCAGCAAGGTTAAGACTCTTTCTCAGGGTGACAGTGATTTCCGCCTTCACACGCTCCCTCCCAAGAATGTGGGCATTTCGTGGGTTCCACCGTACATAAAATACAAAGTGGAATGCAGGAGAGGAGAAATGAGTTGTACGAATGACAAATAGCTGAAACAGGCTAATGTGAATTCCCAGCCTGTTCATGAGGAAACTCCCCGGGTTCCTCATTACATAGAGTCAAATCCTCACGGCACCTAGCCTGTAACTGGAAGATTACTGAATTGATGGATCCTTAGTTTAAAATGCAGCTGTTTTATTCTGCTTTAGTAATTAATTCTTTTTCCAATACTCTATTGATTAAGCGTAGACCCTGATAAAGTTCAAACTGAGGAGAATCTCTCGTGGCGTCCTTAGTTGCTCAGGAGAGTCAATGAAAACTTCCTGCAATTCCACCTTCCTCCTCAGAGTGCTGATCCAATGAACAGAACAGTTTTTTTCTCATAAATTAGTCAGGCCATGTGGAGCTGTATTAGCTGATCGTTGCTTTTGTCTCTCTACTTGCTGACTTGCTTTTCAGTTTTGCTGGCCTTTGTGCTGTCACACACAAAGTCGGAGTGCAGCTGCCATTCTGAACCCAAACCAAGGTAAAGAACAATTCGTACAAACTACATTTCCCCCCCATTTTATACAGCTGCAACTCCCTGAGCAGTACAGGGCTCAATGGGGCCTCCTGGGACCCAACTAGCTGAGAAATCAGTGCGAAAGCATGCAGACACATTGTGGAACTGAAAATAAAATAAAATAAAATAAAATAAAATAAAATAAAATAAAGTAACCTCTTTTCTTCAAGGCTTTGCCAGGCTTTTTTGTCCTTTTTTTTCCCCTCCCCGGCAGAATTTGTGTTATCCCATTTTCAGCAATGCTAAGCTCCCTATTACATTTTTATAGAGGACATCAAGGAATGACAGAAGACAGAGTAAGGAGAATAATCAAGAGGCCAAGGATATACAGTCAGGTGGCATCAATGAGTTCCGGAATGCCTATTAACCGAACGGGCGTGGAGTGTAACTATATATAAATGGTCATTATAAACACAATGGTATTTAGTAATAAGAGGAATCACCAACATGGTGCTCCTTTTCAAAGGGTCACATGTACCGAGGATCAATGTTGGTGAGTAGAACAAGTGCAATAACAGAAAGTTTCTCAGATTACAACCCTGCACAATGGATTTTTGTTTCTACAAAGATCATGGCTACTGGGAATGCTTTTAGAGCAATGGACTTATTCTCTACCTGCTCTCACTCCATCCCCCACACCCATCTAAGGTCTCCAAGCCAACATCCATAGGCTTCCGTCCCCGTAGGAAAACAGGTCAAAGACATGTGTTCTAGCCCATACGCTGGTGGAAAGAACACAGCTGATTTCTCAAGCCACTTGCAACATATGTTTGTAGGAAAACTCCTGTTTCAGATGGTGGAAGTAACAATAAAGGTCTGGAATAATTTTAGGAGAATCCTTCAAGTTTTTATTGTCTTATACCAAAGTCATAGCTAAAACCAAGCTAGGATCTTGTAAGCAGAGGGCTGGAACTGTTTTCCATGTTCTGGAAGTGGAAGGGGAGGGTGTGGGGGGGTGCCCCCTCCCCAACCCTGGGCTGAGAGTACATTCTCCACCTTCACAGCATTCCTTCCTAGGTCAAAAGGTCATCTCTCACAGACTTCTCCAGCAGACACCCAGTTGTCAGAAGGTTGCATCATGGGATCTGGGCAGTCACTACCAACAAAGCTCTTTCCTCCTTGGGAAATAAACTTTACATGTCTAAATAATTTCCAAGTTAAAATTGTGTTTTCCTCCCTCCACGCCTACTCTCTTCAGTTTCAAAACAATGAGGACAGCAGTGGGCACCAAATTTATCAGCAAAGGTTCCACAGATCCCTTGGGTAAAGATCCCACCACTTTTACTGGACTGTGTTATGAGGTAAGATAACTGCCAGAGGTGTTGCTGATTTCCTGCATTTAAAAAGAAAACAGAGGTGTCCCTTTTCCAAGGGATTTCTTTTCAAAGGAAAATCCCATTTTAAAAGCAAACACCTGTATTTTGAGTAACTTGCAAATAGAAAAATTAATTTGAAAGAAAATATCAGAATCTTTTGCAAGAATCATTCATAATATTAAGATGACTTTTTTGATTAATGTATATTCAATTGTGTGTAAATGACCAACAATGTACATAGTGCATGACAAGGTACAAAAACAAAAATGAGGGGTAAGAAGTATGCTCATTTGCTTAACGTTCAGAACTGACACAAGCATAAAGTTTGTTATAAATAAAAGGTCCAAGTTACTAGGGGAGCAGGCTTTGCTTTTTTTTTTTTTTTAATTTCCTGCTGCCTAGATGAATAATATAACAATTTTCTCATTGTCGTGGATTGTTACTTAGAGCAGCTTGAATCTCTCACATGCAATCCAAAATGAGTCATTTATTTCTAGAAGGGAGTCAAACAAGTCTATTAACATTGCTCCTATTTATAAATCATATATTTAAAAGTAAAATAAAATAGTCATGGCTGAAATATTACATATGGCAGATAAAGAATTAGAGATACTTTCAAATTATCTGCTATAGTCCTAAGCAATCGAATCTAAGGACACTGATCATTTCTGTAAAAACTAAGCAATTTGTGTTTGTTTATTAAAAAAAAATTAAACACACTCAGAAATGGGATTCAAGTTCTTACATGTCTTTAAGATACTAAGGTTTGCAGACATATAATGTTTTCCTAAATGCACTATCATTTTTTTTTTGGTTTTTAATTATCAAACTTCCCAAAAGTACATTTTTCAAAATTTAGCTTTGGGGCTTTCAGGTGTCCCCTTTCAGCTGCCTTGGGATTAACAGGAACTGACAAGAGACATATTCTTAAGAATGTGTGTCATTTCACTTGTTAGAATCTACTAACTTTAAAGAACCCAGTTTCACAAGCTTTTCTTTGGGCAGGTATTTCAGTGTTCTAAAAACAGCAGTACAGGCTATTAAAATAAGCACGTGTTCTACATGGACATTTCAGTTCTAGGAAGTTCCTGTGTCAAAATTTGCCAGTTTAGTATCTGTAACCCTGGGACATGTATGTATGTGTTCTATGCCTTTTTCAGGGGGTGTTTGGAAGATAACTGAAAATAAATTAAACAATTATGACACAGGCTCAAATGGAAAAAAAATATATTACATGGAAGGTGAAATTGGTATCTGAACTTTTTATGGAAATTTGGGTGGGATCCAATGAAACAAGGTGAATAAAATTAACATGTTTATGATCTTGTAATGACTTATATCACCATTTCCAGTACTATGAATCTGATACATAGCATTTGGCATCAGCTCTAGAATGCAAGGATTCTGAACCGTTCTAACAATTGCAGACACTACCCTAAAAATAGGAACTTTTGGGCCAGATCATCTTTTATCTGCCATAGGAATCTGGGAAGAAAATAGGTGTTTAATAATGACGCAGTATGAATTGAATTATCATCTATTTTGAGAGTATCACACAGTTTGCAGCTCTATCAATCAAGAAAGGAAATCAACCAAAAAAGTTAAAAATTCCCTGCAGAGAATATATGATTCAGTTAATAATTTTAAATAGGCATAGTAAAACTCAGGCACGGATCTGCATCTGATCCTCATTGCTGGTGTGACTACCCACATCTGCATTTTTCATTCCTATTACTACTTTCCCTGAACATAGGACTCCAGATCCCGGTGCTCTAACTTTCAAGTCAAAACAGACCTTCCCACTAGATGTACACAAATATTCTTCTAAGTGCCACAATAGTGCAAGGAGTCAAACAGTGGGAGATTGGGGCTGAAGGGACTGGGGTGTCTTCTTCAAAGAAGCTGTGCTAGAGAATCGCAATATAATCAGATACCCTAAGAGAAGGTCACCCAGGCCCACAGTAGAAGTGTTCAAGGGAGGAGATGACTAATTTACATCTCGCCCAGGAATCAGATCAGTCTCTATAATCCAGAAAATGCTACATGCAACGATGATGCACTTGAATCTATAAAGTATCTTTAACACATAGGTCTTTAACACATAGTCTTTACCAAACTACTACATACATATCAGAGTTCTCAACTGCAAAGGTATCCACACTCAAAATACATCAATAATGTTTCAGAAGTAGCTTGTTACTTTGTTTACCTTGTCAAGTCACTTATTTGGGACATAGGCTGGCATCAAATCTTTCAATACTTGGAATTAACATTTAAAAAAAAATCCTAAAGTGACCAAATTATTTCTTTGAAACAAATTATACAAGGAGGCAGGAATTCTAGGCCTTTTGGGAGATGGTTGGAGAAACTTAAAGCTCTAGTCATTGAACCAGTTTTTCTAAAACCCTTTTCATAAGAGTACCATTTCCTCTTAACTTTTGATATTTGGATCTTCACTATAAATAAAATAGCAGCCATAAAACATCTCAAAAGAATGTTTAAAAAATCATAAACATGCTTAAAAAAAGCAGGCAGGATGTAAGAGAAATCAGTAAAATTATGTAAATTAAAATAAGGCATTTTATTTTTCCAAGTGAATTGCTTAATTTCATAGGAGAAATTACAGCTGAGACTAGAATTTGCAGCTCCAGACATTCCACTGTCAGTGATCTGCTCAGAAGCCTACTACAATGTTTTTACTCTGTCTCCACAACAACAAGTTATAACAAAAGGCACAAGAAATTTCCGAAGACCCAGATGCCCAGGATAAGTCAGTGTGACCTATGACTCAAAGGTCTCTGATCTCCAGTTCAATATACTTTGCATGTGGCACTAAACTAACAAGTTGGCCCTCCCTTTTACTCACACCCTTGGGATAATTCTGATGTCCACCTGGCGTAAGAATGCCAGGGCCTAAGTATCATGACAGTCTGACATATTCTAACTTGTCTTCTTAGAGAGGAAGTAGGATTGCTAAAGTCGGCCTGGAAAACTATTTGAGAATGTCCCTCCTTCAAAGTCAAAAGTTGTAATAATAAGCAACAGAAATCAATAAAGAACCTTAGCTGCAAACACATAAGGCTGTAGCAAGGAAGACAGACCCCAAAGATGGGGTCAAAGAGGCACAAGGGGAGACCCTTCACCTGGAAGACTGGAAGGTGCAACTTTAGTCTCCTCTTACTTTGTCTGTGATCTTGTCCTATGACCATGGAGAGTGAACAGATTAATAAATATGTAAAATCTGCAACTACCTGGAAGAAATTCCAATGAGATCCTTCACAAATTCTAGTTTTATCCCAGTAAGGACAATGATATGGTATGAAAGCAACATTTAAGAACACTTGAAGAATTTATCCAAATTGACCGTCTTCTATTATATGTTCTATTATATGTCATAGGGACTTTATAATAAGTATTTGGTTTTCAATTTAACAGATCTGATCATATGTTCATTGAAATATCTGAGAAATTTAGGAACCAGTGATGTTTTCACCTTCATCACATCCTAGTCATCAACATAATGGCTTAGTAAACTTTGTTTGGTCACCTGACTTTTGAAACAATATCAGAAAAATGTTGGAGTGCTCTGTGTGGCCTTCAGGGAAGGTGGTAAGATGCCAATTCTATATACTACCAATAATTTCCCAAGATTATACATGGCATTAGAAATCTGCCACCAAATCAGAATTTATAGGCTAGATTTCTAGATATGAATTTGATCTCCAACGCTGTTAGGCTCTATGATGAATGAAACAATTTAGAGAAATGTCTGGATATGTGACAGAAAATATCAAAACCCACTTGAAGTTTTCAGAATGGGGTAAAACACCTTCAGCCCCAATTTCTGAGCTGATGGAAGGTATCTGAAACTACCGACACCTTTTCTTGTAGACAGGCCAAGTGGTTAAATGCCTGGATTTGGGGGTCAGACAGACCTGAGTTAGAATCTTGGCCTGGCCACTTTCTAGATATTCGAAGAAAGGAAAGTTACTTAGCTTCTCTAAGCCTCCATTTTCCCAACTGGAAAACCTACACAAGGTTATAAAGATTCAATCATACTAAGTAAATGTAGCACAATATCTGGCCTAAAATAGTTGTCAAATATTGGCTGTGATAATGATGATGTTTCTGTTATTGCTGCCAAATTTGGGCAAATATATCATAGGCACTTTTCCTTGATTTAGCTCTTTTTTTTTTTTAATCCAAAAATGGTAATAATCAAATTGAAGAACTGGGTGTCGGTCTACAACAAGGATGGCATCTGGAAAGGTAAAGATCAAATCCAAGATAGTGTGCTTTAAAATTCTTAAACAGATATTAGCTCACATATCACATTAGTTTTTCTCTTCCATAATAATATATGACACATTATAAGGAGGTCATAAAAAATGAACTAATATAAAGAGAAGGACGGTCTCCAACCAATGGGTGTTGAATTACAAGATCTGAGCTAAAACTCCTGCTTGAGTCAAACCGTTCTTAGACTAGCACTGGTCAAGGTATGAAACGAAATAATGTGTTTAATGTCCAATATATGAAAAACTTGATCAAAGGGACTTCATGGTAAGTTAGGCAGTGGTTTCTGAGGAGAGGATTTAGTCTATAAAAGCAAAGAATAAACTGATATCAAGGTCCAGCGATGACTTGCTCTGGTATCTCAACCAAAATAAAATGTTATTTTTTTCTGAACTTAAGAAATCAAAAGAGAAAAATGTCTTATCTGTGTCTCCACACAATATACTATCAAGTAAAGAGAAAACTAGGAAATTAAAGATGCCAATACAGGGGTACAATACTGAACATATAATGCTGGTAAGAAATCTCTGTTTGTCTAATTGTGTGAAAATATAACATAAATTGTTAGACTGTAACTATCCAAAATTATGAACAAATAAAACTATATCATTTATTAAAATTTAGAAGTAAAGAGACATTATGAGGCATATTGGGAATCCTTACAGTACATGACACACTATTACACACATTTACACTGACACAGTGAACTGAGAAATTAAAACAAATTTAGGTTAATTTCTTATTAGTATGGAAAATAAAATATTGATTTTTATTTTCATTAGTCAAAATAATTGAATGATTAGTCAACTCTCAACTTAATTTTAACTGTCTAGACACCATCGACATTGTCCCAGAACTTGAGCAAAAGAGGGTATAGAAAATTACTTACGCATGGGAAATTTTATTGGATTGGAGTATCAAAGGCCATTGTCTTTAAGAAATCCTGAAACTCTATAGGTTTTAAGAAAGTCAGGATTAACTTCTCTTTAAACTACAAACCCAATCCAGTGAGTAAAAATCAACAAACAAGTACAACATTTCTAAAGAGGGAATAAATTATCTATTCTCTGGTATAATTTCTTGGGGAACCGATTCCCATTGAAAGGTCGAACGCAAAGATAACTAGATATTTACCAATGTACTGTTTAGATCTTTATAAAAGTATAGAAAACTATAAACATAGGATATTACATGATTTTGAAATCATGCCTTAACATTCTCATTCCTATATTCGCTCATGACCTAGTATTGCCAGCCGCTTTCAAGACAGGGTCAGCTAGAGATTAAAACTACTTACGTGGTCCCACTTCAAAGTATAGCCTTTCAACAATGCATAACGTAAATTCTGGAAGCCCCTAGGCAGGCTGCAGTTTAAGCACTTTAGCTGGTGCATTGCAGGCAATCAAATGTGAGGTTATAGCACCTGGGCAAGTGGCTTCATGCTTTTGACACTACTATTGGCACTGAAATACATCTCTGGAGATTTGTCAGGAACAGCCCTGGAAGTCAAGAACTAAAGAGAGTGTCAAGAAATCCTTTAGAGAAAAAATATTGTCAAAGAGAAGAGGAAGCCCGGACTGGTTCTTTTTTATTCCATAGTAGGGCAGAAAATTACTTTCTCAGAATATTGAGGATACCTTTAAGTAATTCAGGAGCTCTGAAGAATTTGAACAATACATATGCCTGACATTATGACACCATGCTTTGAATATTGCAGAAGTACCTTTCAATTAAAGTGTGTGGTTTTATTTTACTGCTTTGATATTTTCAAGCCAGATGTTAAACCCATTTATAGCTAAAAAGAAATCATCCTGACTTAATTTTTTAAAGTCCGTCTAGTGAGTGCTTCTAGCAGGTTGCAGAGGTAATTAAGTGATGTTGGTGAACAAATTAAAAAGAAAATCGAAATGAATATTTTCAAGAAACTCTTCATGCACACAAAAGTATCTCTTAAAAAACCCACAGTATGAAATATTCACTAACACTCCAATTTTTTTTGATCCTGTCGGATATGTTACTAATGGAAATGGTAAATTTTCTTTGGGTGGCAGAATTCTTATTATCCCCAAAGCCAATGGATATTCGATGCAAAGAGCAAATAGTAAAATGCAAATAAGCATTATTACTTATATATGAAGTTGGTGACTATGAAATAAGAGTTTTGGCAAGTCTTGGAAGAAAAGCAATCTCATTGTTTTATAGCTCAGCACCTCTTATATTCTTTTTCATTTCTAAGCACAAGGAGCGACCTAAGCCTTTAGAATACGTCAATTTAAGTTGTGATCTCTCCTCTATCTACTCAAAGACTGACCCTATGGATCTGACCAACATACATTTTTAAAAAAATGGAAAAGAAATTACTTTTTCAAAGCATAAGTAACTGATTTAAAATTTTTAACAAGTTGCATGTGAGAGCTCACGGCTCCAGTTTAAGTTGAAGAAATAAAAATAAAAGGGTGTTATAAAGAAATAATAGAAGGGTGGCAGCCTTTTGATTAGAGAGATGACATAGAGGTTTTAATGACTTTCTCAGGACAGTCAGTTGCTGTCATTAAATTTTACACCATTTGTGAACTGAGTGCCTTTTTATGCAAAACACACTTTGCAAGGAAAAGAACAGGAAAAAAAGTTAAATGGACTTGTTTTAATTCTTCTGCTTCCTTTCTCTGTGCTGACAAATGAGTCATTGACCCTTTTCAAGGCCAAGCTTGCTGCCTCGTCCAGAAAATGGGGTTCAACCTGAGAATTTTGGGGGAATCAAATGAAAATTTATGTAAAAATGTATTAAGAAACAGAAATGTAAAATGTAATGTAGGGTATCATTTTGCAGATATAATTTGGATTTTGAATGATATTTAAAAATGAATAGATACATGTTAGAGTTGGAAGACCTAAGAATCCCTTCATAGCCTCATCCCACATAGATGTAAGGTAAGTTCGAGAGAGCTTACAAAAATGATGATATTAATAAAAACTAACATTTAATGGATGGTTATTACATGCCAGGTATACATGATCACCCATGCATTCCACAAACTCCCTTACAAAAGGTACAAATCTGGGATACAGGTAACTAAGATTAGAAGCGTACCCAGGCTTTTCTACTTTGGAGTTTGAGCCCTTAACCTCAGGACTTCACCAAACTGCCCCATACTATGTCTTCCACAGGATAATTGGAAGAGCCATATTCAGAATCTGGTCAGCCGAGCTCACTCCATTCTGGCCTTCAGGTAGATAATGAAAATTAGAAAAAAAAAAAAAATGGAGAGTGGGAGATAGTATTTGACGTAGCACAAAAGCATGGTACACAGGAAACAGAATTTTGGCCTCATATTTCTCCCAGATTTTTACCCCTGTCCAGAGCCTCCTTTGCCTATAAACCTTGTCTCTGTTTGTATGTCTGCCTGAGAGGACAACAACCAGGGGAAAATCGAGAAGCAAAGTATCTATTATTCTCATATTTTTTTAGAAATTACATTAGACTGTATCCTGAAACAGAAATTCAAAGAAAGTGATATGGCCTTAAAGTTCAAGTTACGGACCCAACACTAATAAAGAGTCAATGGTCATATGCTATTATTATGGAGCATGCTATATTCTATATGCCTGGTCTACCACTTAGAGCTTTGAATAGAGCTTTGAATACATAATCTAATTTAATTCTTCCAACTTTCTATATAGGTGTGGTAATCCTCATTTTATAAATGATGAAATTTAGGTTTAGAGAATTTAAATAAGTCACCAAAGGTGTGTGGGAGTCAGGATTCAGCACTAGGTCTAAACAAACCCATGCTCTTAAAAACAAAGTTATGAGCTTCTGAATTATAATTTCTCCATAAAGCATAGAAACACTACCCTTAAATTTGCAGAAGTTGGCAAGCTCCCCAGCCATGACCCTGCACCTGCTTTCTTGTATCGCTACTACTCAATTTTACCTAATAAATCCCTCATAGATTTGGTGACTGACACTTTGACAAACGCAACAATTTTTGCTGTGCTGACATTCCTCATGAAGCATGATTCCCTAGGTCAGTGCTAACCACATCTACCAAGTTGTTACAAATTATTAGGATTAGCCAATTGTTAAATTAAAGCAACAATTTATTCAACCAATGTCTCTGTATCACAAACTATGTGCAGAGTTAGGGATGAGGGCAATACACAGAGCTGATCTATATAGCCAGCGGGAGGTGAGGGACCCTATGTAATCAAGATTGATTTCCCAGCTTTTGTTTTCTTTACCTCCTGCTGTCAAGGACACCATAAAAACTCAGCAAATGTTATCAGATTACATGCCTAAAAAGAAGCCAGTAGGTAAAAAGTCAAGGGGAAAAAAAAAAGTACATCCATGCAGATGAAAAAATTAAAATGTCACAGCTTCAGAGATTACTGTCTCTAGAGTGATGTTTTTATGAGGCAAGAAAGATATCCATGAACTCAGGCCTTTCACTGTCTACCTACAAAGCAGCAGGTTTCAAGGTCCCCGGCAAGTTCAAAAGGAAGTTTCCCTGATACATCTGCCTTAAATGCCCAACATACAGAGCAACACAGCAATGTGGGCAAGTACCATTTTTTCCCTCTAATTTTTAAAAAGTCTGACACATTACTTTTCAGGATAAATGTATTTCAGCCAGTGTCCAATTTTTGTTTTGTTTTGTTTTTGCCAGCAGAAAGTAATTCAGGGTTTATATAGGCAGAAAATGAACAACTAGAATTCTATTTAGAAAAAGAAACATGGCGAAAACTCTCATCCATTAAGTGGCTGATAACTATGCTTGGGTGTATCCCTGCTCCTGTGTGTAGAAGCATCAAAATCTGGATGGATAAAGAACCGTCAAGTCGTGTTTCTACTCTCAGGTTTGCAAGTTGATTAATGATATTAAAGAGCATTGGGCTCTCCAAATATGTCCATGTTCCTATCTATAAAATAAGAACATCCTTTAGAAGTGTTGCGATTTTATGAGCTAATTGCTATAAAGAGTTCAAAATTGGGTGGGAAAATTTGGGTGGGAAAACTTCTTGACAAACAAGACAAAATCAGCCTTTTTCTCACCATACTGCAAAGATAGTTTTATCATCAGCTTCTTGCTCATTTCAAAGCGGGAGAGACAAGGAGTGCTCAGCCTAATTCTCCTTCCTGCAGCCGAAAGGGGGCGACACACTGATGTGCGTAAATAATCTCGCCACAACACTCAGGAATAGGACGTAGTATGAATGAAGAAGGCTTTCCGCTCACTTGAGGACCAAGAGGGACCACAATTCTGGACCTCCTGAATGCTCCGGAACTTCATGCCTCCCGGCACTCTCCAACAATACAGAAGAGTCAGGGAATATTTTATTGCCAGGAGATACAGCATCCTCCTAGTGGCAACCAGTTCTAACATTCTGCTAAACTGGAAATCCTGGAACAGCAAGATGTAAGCAGGTTGGGGTATTGCAGCTCTGTTTTCCAGAAACTTCCCAAAGGGTGGACAATGTATTTGGTCCATTGCTCACCATCTGAAATGAGGAGGGCCCAAGCTATCCACTCCTAAATGAGGAAAGATGGTTTTCTCTCCTTCCCTCATCTTCCCCCCATTCCCAATAAATTTACCATTCAGCCTCCACATCAGTGGCTATTCTAAAAAGAAGTTTGCTTTTGAGGAAGGAAAATACATCAGATGCTACACATCAAACTATTAATACAATTCACAACAAGATTCTGCTGGGATCCTCCTTTATAAATTTTTGAGGATCTAACCAAATGTGCTTGCATGGAGCCAAACACTCAAGGGATATTTAGGAAACATTGTTTGATTAATACAATGAAGTATAACTACAAGGATAGCTGGGTTAACAGAACATTCTGTGCAAGTATAGTTGAAGTCCATGAGACTACTGATCATAGAGGAAATTGCTTTTTACACTACTGAAAATTGATCCTGAGCCCATGCTGACCTACCTCTTAAATACAAGATGCAAGAAGACTCCCTAGGATATTAAACCCTCTCTGAAAGTACTTCAATGAAAGAAGCAGTCGAGGACAGTGTTTTTCAGAGTGTGTTCCAAGGAAGATTGGTCCCCAGAGATAATGCACAAAAGGGTTTCAATGGTTAAGTGAGTCTGGGAAGCTCTGTGTTTCTACCCCTTGCAGACTTAAAATGCACATTAGCAAATTAGAGGATATGAAAATTCCCGTACTAAAGGAAACCCTGCTCTACTCCAGCTTTCAATCTATTTAACCATAAAATCTTTTTTTTTAAAGTAATATGTATTTAAATATCCTTGAAACCATAGTTTTACAAATATTGAAGAAGATACATTTACTCAATCCTGTGGAGTCATTCCTAGTTGTTAATAATTATAACAATGCTATGAAAATATACAAAACTGTGTTCTTGTATACAAGTTTCAAGAATGATGTTATATACCTAGGACCTTTGCAAATCACAATAATTTAAGTGGTTAAATTACTTTAGAGAGAATGTGGAAGCTTTTTTAAAAAAAAAGCCACTTGAAATTTGCTCTTCCTTCAAAAGAATATCCACTCTTTCAGTAGACAGTATTTCAGGCAAGCATATGGGTCTGCTATTTTGACGGTGGAAGACACAGTGAAGAATTCATCGTTGGCATTCAAAAGGAAAGCGATTATGTCATTACCCCCATTCAAAAATCTTCAATAGGTCCCTATTACGTACCAAATCAAGCACAAACTCCCCAGTCTGCTATTCAGTATCCTTCACAATATGAACCCCACCTTTCTTTCAAAAAAAAAAATTATTACTGAAGGCCTCCTATGTTATCACAGCACAGTGTGGTGGTGGGAGGGGGGGCAGAAGAGGAAGACTGTCCTCAAGAATCTTACAGTCAAACAGGATAATAAATAAGACATGTAACCAATTACTATTGCAAAGGGAGAACCTGATTGTCAGAAGAGAGAATCAGAGAAATGGGCAATGGGCCTTCAGAAGAATTACTTCCAACTAGATGAACCTGGGGCTGGTGGAGGGTTTAGGGCTGGGCGTTGAGGAGCTACATGCTCTTCCAGCTTTATAACCCATAACTTCCCTTTCTCAGGTATGAATGCAGGATTTCATCTTTAGGTTCTTCATCATGAGGTCAGTTGTATTGGAGCAGTTTTCAGCTATTTTTTTTAACAGGAGGGGAAAAAGCTATTTTAAAGGCAACTATCACATAAAAAGTATGTATGATGTTTTATTTACTATGAACTGAGAAGAAGATTACTGTCCTTGCACATATATCAGGGCATTTAATCCCTACGCCCCCTAATCTGTTAGGTTCGATATTACGTATCCCATTTTGCAGATACAATATGGAGAGTTAGAGACTTGCCAATGACATGCAACAGATTTGACGATTTACAGGCTGGCAGACCGATGTCAAAGGCCACATCTTTCACCACTGTGCTACATTGCCCGTAAGTACTTATGCCCCCGACCCCCCCAAGAATCATTATTCACACAACACGCATCACAAATTTCCACTTTAACAGATTTGCACGTGCAAATACAATATTCTTCCTCCTGTTCTCCACTGGTAGATCCATGTCCATACTTTAAAACTCACAGCAGGGAAAAAGAAAACTCTCTAGACTATAGCACCTCCACCAAGGGACAGGCCTGTATTTTAGTTTGGCCTCTGTCCTCTTTCCTTCTTCCTGTAGGTCATCTCTCCATCAGTCCTCTCCCCTCCATCTCTATTGCCACTGCCTTCCTACAGACCCTCATCTGTCTTCTGGACTCTTAACCCTTAGTCTATCATTAGTCTTGTTTCCCGCCAATGTATTCTCCATGTTCATTCTGAAAGAGCTATTTTTTAAAATGTAAATCTTACCGTGAACTCCTTTTGCTTAAATTTCTTTAATGGCTTCCCCAGGTCCCAGAACAGGGTTTCCCCGGGGCATGCATTAAACATCCAGACTCCCAGGACTATCCGTGGAGACGCTGATTCTGTATGTCGGTGGTCTGCCAGGGAATCTGTATTTACATGCCTCTTTGGAGCTACTTATCCCCAGGAAAGTTTGGTAAACAGTGCTCTACAAGATTAAGTATAAGCTTCTTACCGTGGTAAAGGGGAATCTTCACATACAAGCCCCTACTTGCCTCTTCAGCCATCCTTTTCACCATGCATTCTCTCACACAAACAGAAATATCAATCTGGTTGTTGCTCTGAACATACGATGCTGCTTCACACTTCTGAGACTTTGCATTGTCTGTTCCATCTGCTCCCCCTACCCTCCTCCCTACCTTGCTCATCAGGAAACACCCACTGAAGGCCACCAAAACCTGTTACAACCTCCCCAATTCTGTGAAGACTTCCACAGATATTTTAGACAGAATTAATCACTCCCTCCTCTGAAATACTTTACTACCTACACATTACCCGCAACATTTTACCTTTCTGAGTTACCAGAGTATGAAGAGGAGAGGGACCACACCTTATTCATTGTGTATCTCTAGCACCTAAAACAGTGCTTGGCACCAATTATATGGTCCCTAAATGTTGAAGGAAGAGAATATTTGGGGGATTTCATTATTAGTCAGTCACCAACCTGGACTTTTTAAAATCCAATGTTTAATTAATATTAACAACTATCCTATGAGATAGTTATTCCTACGATTTTACAGGTGAAGAAACTACCATTCAGAAAGAGTGCTGCTTGGAAGTGGCAGGGCAACAATGAGTTGTCAGAGCTGCCACTGTCTCTGTACCACATTGCCTCCATGTCAACAAGTCTCCCTTGAGCCATATCACCCAAAATGAGTATCCGCCTTGCATAAGAGTTATTTGTATACTTGCCTTGGTGCCCCCTGCCTCCTGGGAGATGGTAAATTATTGAAGGCAGGGACCCTTGTAATTTCCACATTTTTTTTTCCAGAGTGCTTGCTCAATGAACATTTTTGTGTGTCGAAGTTAAGCAGCATACACTCAGAAGAGGTCTTGAGAAGTTGAGAGCTTCCTTCCACCCAGACAGATGTGCGTACCTACATATCTGCCCCAATGCTCAACAATCTGTCATAAAAGGACACTCACGAGGTAGGGTCGACAGCCTTTCAATAATCCATGATTTATCAACTTTTCTTCATCATTCACATTTAGTACATAGAAATTTTGGAGGTTTTATTTTATCGGATGGCATTTATTACAAAGGTTAGTTGGAAGCAGAAATATGAAATTTTACGCTCCTAGTCTACTTTTATAAATCATCAAACTTAAAAAAAAATGAATGCTTGGTTTTTGAGGAAACAGTAACACCTTTAACTGGTAGCCAGGGTTAAGGAATAAGTGTTTTGGTGAAGCAAACACTCTATCGACTACAAAGGGTCATCCAGCTACATCTTGTGTGAATTATTAGTCTAAAAATAATTAGAAACCTATAAAATATATTTAACTGTAATATTCTCTTGAAAATTACATAGACTTTTTGTAGTTATTTGTAATATATTTCAGAAAAAAAATAGTTTCAGCCTCTGTAATGATTATCATTTAGTGTTCTACATGTGAGGTATAGAAATTCCAACACAGAGAGGTTCTAATTGATTAAATCATGCATAGGTCAGGAGGGCAGGGGAATAAAGGAACTAACAGTGGCTGGTTCCAGACAATGTTATGCACTTAAAACATGGACTCTCACTTAATTTACTCTCCAGGACAACCCTGAAGGCATGCAGGTTTTCCCACATTTTGCAGATGGAGAAACTGAATCTGGCAGATATTGAGTCGAACTGGGATTTGAACCCATGTCTCTCTGCATCCTAAGTCTGTGCCCTTTTCAATACAAGCCTGACCCTGGAGTACAGGCCTTTCGACTCACAGTCCAAGATTCTAGACAAAAATCCCCAAGCAGATGAAAAAGAGCTCACTACAAAGTTTTGCTTGCATCACCCAAAATAATTATACTTACTCAAAAGCAAACTATGAAAAAAAAACTGGAGGACATATGTAGGAAATCAACAAAAGCATGCGGGGCCTAAAAATTCAAGAATTACTTCCAGACTTTTTACCTGTACGTGAAGACCAATGACTTCCTCCAAGGTCAATATCATCCTAAACAAGGAGTATAAGCAAAATGGACCCTGAGTTCACCATGGGAAACTATTTGCCACATTAAGCAGTTTCCCTTATTAGGTTCACATTTACATTAAAAACAATATATCTATACACTTACTTTTGTATAGATAACATCATAAAGAGTAATCCCATCTCCAAATTCTGACCATCTGGACATAATTTAAGACAACATTAAAGGGCAAATAAAACATCTCATTTTAAGTATTATCCTAAACTACTTCTTAAAATAAGAATCTAAAATTTAAGAACCTACCTATAACCAAAAGAATTCTAAATTTTTGAATTGATGGTCCACTGACTTATTTCAGGCAGTGTTGTATAAAACAAAAATTTCAGTAAAAGAAAACCTCTATTAGCTCTTAAGGCTGTAATGGAATTTCATTGAATGTATTCATCTGTTCAATATAGCTAATTCATGTTCAAGTATACACCATAGAGTTGATAGGCACAAAGTTTTGATCAATTTTTCCACCTTAAAAAGAGAAAAATGTAAAACCTGTGGGTTTTGTTTATTGATTCAAAAGTGGGCCTACTATTGTTAGATAGCTGAATAAGTGAATATCCCTGCTTTGGAAAAGCAGGGGACAAGAAACCAAATGATTACAATGCAAAATGTGAAACATGCTGTAATAGAGGTACAAAGTGCCACCAGGGTGCAGAGAAGTAAACTCTGGTCTATACCTGGGCAAATCAGGAAGGCTTCACAGAGGAGATGACAAAAGAGTTCCCTAGGCAGAAGAAAATCTGGGACACAGTCACTTCATTATTTCCTTCTTTTTCTACCCCTAGGACACTGAGGAATCCTATCATTGTATAGAAGGGAATACCAAAACAATTCACTTTCATTTTAATGAGAAACTAGATTTTAACGAAATCCTAGGTTTTTTTTTTTTTTTCCTTGCTGGTCATTAGAAAGGGAGTGAGTAGTTCAAGACTACCAAGAGATAAAATTGGTAGATAAAAATGGTTTGTATTGTAGTCTGCTGTTGACATCAACATATTTTTAGAGGCCAAATTAAAAACAAATGTCAACATAGGAAGATGAATAAAAGTTATTCTCCCATTGCCCCCCCCCCAAAAAAAAAACGAAACCAATAACAATTTCAAGAAACTCTGTGAGGGTAGAAATAGAAAGAGGAAGGGGAGAAAAATAACATGGCATCATTATGGACTCTTCTTCCACAGGAAAGACAAGGAAGAGAAAAAGAGAACACGTGTATTACAACGTATAGCACCATAAAGCTGTGTTTGATGCTCTGGAGGGCTTCAACAAGTACTGTTCAGTCAAAAATCAATTGAAAAATCAGCATGATAACAGAGCATGAGTTGCCCTATAATAGCCTTAAGACCCCCAAGGCTATGCAAGTCCCTTTCATCTGCCACACTGCACTGACTCTAGGGGAATCTCACTTCCCCTCCCTGAGTACTGTGCCTGGCTGTATTTCTAACCTACTGCTTTCACCTCCCTTAGAAAGGGAAGCTGACAAGTACTGACAATGTTTTAAAGTGTTTCTTAAGAATGTTTTCCTTTTGCTTTATCCTTTATATTTTCTTGACATGTGCACTCAAATTCATCCTATAATATCAGTCATAGATTATTCCCACAATATTAAATGGTCAAGCATAATCTCTGAAAAACCTAGAAATAGTCTTCTATTTTGAATGCCTTAACTAACATACATTAAATTTTCCCTTACAAAATCAGAGTTCAGGCTTATACAAATGTGACATGTAAGCAATGCACAGCATTATTATAACTATGCATATATATAGTCCATTTCAGGATTTCATCTCAATATTTCTTCGATCACTACCTCACAATGTCTGGTTTGTTCAATTTATATTTCTATTTGGCATGTGGTACAAACGCCCAAAGATAAGATACATCTGTCTCTTAGTGACAAATCTTGGCATTTTTAACCTTAACTCAATCGTGAAATGATTGGTTGAAAATTACCTTGCCTATTAGCAGGATTTCTTCATAATAAAACATTTGATTTTCAAACTTTTGAATATGATGTATCAACTCTGCAGTGACTTATCAAAGCTGAAGGAGGACATATAAACACCCTGATCTGTGTGAGGGAAGGAAGAGCTAATTGGAAGTCAGCTTCCCTGTGATTATCAGCTTGGTTATGGGGAGGGAGGACTCCTCTGAATGATACTGTAAATTCATCCCTGATTATGGTATTAAAACCAAAGCTTATTTCCACAGGCTCCCCGAAAGCCCCCCACCCAACTCATTTTGTTTAGTTACAAAGGGTTGTGCACTGTTTTCAGAGAATGACAGTTTTTCATGCTTTGATTTTCTCTAGTTTCAAGAAAAATTAATCAGTTGCACAAGCCAGTTGTCAGATTTCACTTCCCTCATGGCAGAAAGCACACATATTCATTGTCTGCTATAAGAATAAATTTTAGTAATTTTTCCCCATGTCGATATGAATATTAGACTGACCCAATTAATATGAAATGCTTCTATGCTGCTGGAACAGACAGTGCTACAGAAAGAGCCATTTGCACAACCTGTTCATGATTATGGGCCATAAGGACACAAAGATGGCACACACATTTGTGGACCATCTGAATTCTTATACGGAAAGGGGAGGGGGGAGGGGGAGCGGCATGACGTTAGCTTGACTGTCGTGGGTCATGTTTTTTAATCCAGAGTATTGGACATGTAACACAGCAACAAGAGCTGATCATTTTGTTTAATCACCTTTTGGATCTTTGCCAGATGGTCTCTATTGAGAGCGCTGCAAACAGAGAGAGATGAACTGCATCTAACACGCCACCAGAGCTTTCCCGTAAATGTCTGAGAACTGATTCCAACAAGAATTTAGTCTCAGAGCAGAAAGGGATACATTTAAAAACTATGTGCATTAACTATACTTTTCCCCATAGAATCCTCACTTGGCATGAATAATTTACCCACTCTTATGCTAATGGAATCATGAAAGTATCCCTCTGTCTTTAGTGCAGCTATTCTCAGCTTTCAGTAATTACCCCACCCAGTGAAAATAACATGGCTTCTGCATTGAACAGCCGACTAGTACCTGACAATTAGAAAGATCATGGCTGACAGTGGAAGGGTCCAGAACTGGACAGAGAAACCCTTGTAACCCAAGGAAGAGTACAGACATAAAGTAACGCTGGTCGTTGGGGCAGAATGCATGGGACTGGAAAGCAAGGGAATGGGTAAAAAGGAAAACTATCCACTGTCAAGATTTCCTTTCTCCGACTTACTATCAAGATTTTACTTAAATAGAAGTATGTTCCACTTTACATTACTAAGTATAAAAGACATCATGACAAGATTAGTTTTGAAGACAAAAAATAAACAGTATCTAAGCAAAAGAACTAGAGTTATCTTTAAAGCACATCTGCAGTAAGTATTTATTTTATCAGAATTTAAAAAAATCTAAATTGTGGGAAATCCTCTGCCGTTTGCTTTTGGGAGGGAAAAAAAGGATTACAAAAAGAAAAAAAAAAGTTCATTCTCGACCTCTGTCCACAAAACTCCATGTTAGGTAGTTCACTGTGTAAAAATTATCAGGCTAAAACATCTGGGAAAGAAAGCTATGAAACAGCAGGGAACGTGGCTGCTTTATTGTTTATCTTTTGTTTATGAGGCAGTATTCAAGTTTAATTACTACTCTAAATTAAACTCTAACTGGCATCAGGAGACATCCCTTTACATGACTAAGTTGAAAAAAAAATCTAGAAATCCCAACTCTGGTTTTTCAAGTAAGTTGATACATATAGGAAGAAATTACTCAAAATTAACAGCAATTATAGAAAGCTTTTAAGCATTTATGGGCACCATTACATGCTCCTAGAGAATTTATTTATTAGAAGAGTTTCATTTTATTTCTAATGGTTACTATTCTAAAATGTCCTGAGAAAATCAACAGAAATTACCTGGATGTTTACTGATAGTTAAAGGATAGTATGTATACATTTTGACTTCCTTGGGGAGGGGGCGGGAATGAAAATGCCACATAAATATTCCATATACAACAGCTTCTTCTGTGACAATGTTCAATTATCATTTACTATCTCAGAGAATTTTTGATACAATTAGGAGGACAGGACGGAAAAGAAATGTCATTGTATTTATCATAAGAGTAAGTGACCAATTTTGGATGAACTCAGCTCTAAGAAAAATAAAAGTTAAAAGCAACTAGCAAAAGATTATGCCAGATGGCATCTGTCATATTGTATTTAGGGTTATTTTAAAGAGATTGCCGCCACTATGAAAACATTCCATTGACAAGAGTTTTCCTAGACTGAATAAGAAATCCCAGTAAAACATATTCGGGACCCACCATGAGTGGGTTTGAGATTTTTTTTCCCCCTCCTTTAAATATGTAACTGGACTATTTTGGTGGAGGAGGATACTATTTTATAACTCTAACGTGGATTATAAACTCAGAAGCATAAGACTATGTTAGATGCTTGCTTACCTACAAATACTTACATCCAAAATAAAGGGGGATATTTTTAGCTTTCAACACCATGACTGTTAAAGAACTGTATAATAAATAAATAAATATCTAGCAATAAAATTCTAGCCTCATTACCTGGGTGATGGAGATCAATAGAGAGGTTTGGTAGGTGGCAGAGTTGGGAGGAACCACGTTGGCTTACACAGCGCTGTGCCCTGATAGATTGGAGGCATACAGATACTAGAAGGCTACAGTGTTTAGGTTAAACTGGGTCTGGCAACAGTATAGTTAACGTGCGTGTGGTGTGCAGTGTGAGCTCAGCAGTTACTGGGCCAACTGTCTCGGTATTTCTGGGAATCCTGCCTATTCACAGTGCAGGGATTGTTCAATTGCTGCAAAATGTACAAAATGAATTTTACAAAAATGAATTGTAAGGAAGGCCCCATTACAACGATTTTACAGCAAAGATGTCAACATCAATTTTTCTTTCATGCATAGCTAATGATTAAAACAGCATATTCCATTTGCCTAAGACAATTCATTTCATATTGGCACATCAAAATATTGAAATACCAAGTTATCTTTACTCTCCCCTTTTTATTCATTGCTGCTGAACCCATACCATTGTTCAAACCAGGAAAAATAAAACAAACTTGGCACGAAATACTTAAAACAAAGGCTCATCAATATTCTCCAATTTGTCAACATCTCAATTACAGCACTGGAAAAAATGTAAATTTCATGTGCTCTAAACACTGAGGGGTCTATTCTCTTGCCAATTCACATGCGTAACTCCCATCAGCACTAATGGGAGTTACACAAACCCATCAATAATAATAATACTTTGTACATATATTGTGCCTTTCATCCAAGGCTCTCAAAGTGCTCTGTGAACAAGGGGGCTGCTTCCTAGTCTTTACACTAACAAAATACACAATGAAATACAAAGCAGCTTTTGACTCAGCAGGTACAGAATTAGGGACCCCAAGCCTTATTATCAAGCCCCATTTTACTGATGGGAAGCCAGACACAAAGAGGGCCAGTTACTTCCCCAGAGGCCCTAGTCTGCACCCTAATTCTATCCCAGAAAAACCAAATTTCTTTCTTCATTCTAATATGCCTAACAAGACACACTCCTTCTCTTTGGCTGCTTTTAGCAAAAGAAATCAGAGTGAATGAAAGTCTGGTTCATATTTATATAGTTTACTGTTAGGCATGTGCTGTTTGAAAGATACAGCAGAGTCAGATTCTACATTTTTACCAAGTTTGCTTCTTACAAGATTTTGAAAATTTGATTTTTTTCCTCCTTTCAGTTTGCTGCACAAACACTATGGAAGAAAAAAATGACCTTTCACCTGTGTAACTGTAGCTTGTTCACTATCAAGTCATAAAATGAGGTATTTTTATGTTCCAAAGTAAAAATTTGCATAAATCATTTTAGTAAAAATATTCACAAAAATTATAAAGCAATATAAATGCATGTATTGTTTTATAGCATATGGCTATTAAAGTTTAATTTAAAATGTGTATGAAAACATTGTATTTAGTAGAATTCATCCCTATTTTTTCTGTTTATCATAATTTGTTTTGAAACTGAATCATTTTACAGTTTTCCATATGCTTGTTGTGCTAATAAATTATGAATAAGGAAGAAAACTCTTTTCTAAACTACAAACTCGATTTCCAATGAAACATTATAATATGTTTAATACTAAGAACATTAATTTCCCTCTTAGGTCTTCCATTATATATCAACCCTAAGATTTAACCTAGGATAAGCATATGTGATTTCAGTCAATATCTTTGTTGACTTTGCCCTGAAGCAGATAATTAATCTTTCCTACAGAAACCTACTCTGGACAATTCTGTGGGACAAAACACCAAAATATCTTGAAAACATGTTTAAAAGACTAATATGGGCACAAGTCTGTCCCTCAAAATTTAGAGTCTGCTGTAAAAAAGAGAGTACCCTTAAACATGAGTTTTGGAACCACTGATGTGGGAAGCCAGGTAAGAAATTATCCATGCTAAAACATTCTCCATTTTATTGGAATCATAATGGTTTTTTAGTCTCTCACAATTTACTACAGTAAAATGACTGACTTCCTGGTACCCATACATATAAGCTACCATGTCCATTCTTTACTCCCATGGAGATATGATTAAAGGAATAAAATCCTATGAGGATCAAATCCTTCAACATCGGATAAGTAGGTGCGGCTACCAATAACATTGAAGTTTGTTCGTATCGTTTTTTACCCAGTTTGTCAGTCTCAGAGGTTTTCTCTTTTTTGTCCAATAAATAAATAAGCAAGCAAACAAACAAACAAACAACAGAACAAAATGATAAAACTCCATGCCTTGCCCGTGGCTGCAACTATTCCCTGCTCCAAACCCCAGGGTCTTCTCTCTCCCTCTCCCCTTTTCTCTGGTCCTTTCCTGCTATCTCCCTTGCCATAACTCAACCAACCCAACAGAACCAGTCAGTTTTAAATTTCAGTTGGGACCTTGGTGACCTGTTAATGAATCTACAGAGAGGAGAAAAACTCACAGTGTTGAGTTATGCCTGGTGTTGCTAGCTGACTTGGAGTCAGAAATGCTTGAAGCGTTAACGTAATTGCAAGAATGTGAAAAATGAAGCGCTGGGCTCCTGAGCAAAGTGAAAGGTCAAAGCGAGCCTCACACACAACAAGTCTTTGGAAGATAGCCTCATTAGACCACTAAGTCTGCTTCTCCTTTTCCCCTCTTTTGTATAGTGTTTGGGGTGTTTTGTTTTTATTAATAGATACATTTTGCCCTTTACGTGGCAGCAGTTGGGGTGGTAAGGAAAGTGGCGTCATAGAAAGCTTTCCAGATTTAACCACACGGAGAAGTCAGTCCATCACCATGACATCAAACTACAATTAAGCCATTGCATTGCAGATACACTGAATTTATACACATGTCATCTTCAAAATGCCTTATAGTTTAGTTGTCTTATATACAATCTAACTGGTCTAATAAAAAAAAGTATATAAAACCTCAATAGTTATGATTCACAAATTCTTCTACAATGTACCATCTGATAGTATTCATTTCTGTGTCAGTTGCAACTTCCTTAAATCTAGATTAGAATTTGGACCCATTCACAAGTGAACGGCATCCTAGAAGGAACATTTTCCTAGACTCTTCTTGAATACCAGGATTCCAACATCCACAGCCAGAAACGTGGAGGAGTGAAGGCACTCACCCCACATCAACCACCCTCTTTTAAATGGCATATATGACTACAGCTCAAGCTGTTAAACTGTCCTCTACTTAAAAGACTGTCTAATACTTAACTATTGTGGCCATAAACATAGTCATAATAGAGATAAAATAGACCTAGGAGATCAGACACCATCTAATGTAAAATATTAAAAAGTAAAATCTATATACTTTCCTGGCCCACATTCAATGCATCTTTCTTTAAATAATCATTTTAGCCATAGAAGAGTCATCCCTACCAATCTGTAATTGCTTTCTGTGCAATAGGTGAGTTTTAAATGATAAAATGTATTCTAAATTACACTAGGCTTCCTTGTCATCCACAGTTGATGTCCTCCTTGCCCTCTGATTACTTTAATTTTTACGACTTGTCTGCTGAATGGAAACAAATAACCTTCTAAGAATTTCAAAATCTGTCTTCTCAAGATAAGATTTCATATATAATTCGTCCAGTGCTTCCAGAGCTAAAAAGAACAGCTTTTTGCATCTTGTGTGCTTTAGAGACATCATTGCTTGATTACAGAGAATTCTCATAGTGGATATTACAAACAAAATATCCTGTTTATAGTATAATTCAAACTATTGCATCATAGCTGCCAACGAGATCTGTCATTCTACTTACTCTCACACACAGAAGTGTAGATAACGAAATTTGTAATAGAATTGGCAGAACAAATCAATTGTTAGTGTAATGCCTACTTAAAGACTAGACATCTCACTTTGAATTTTTTTTTTTTGAAGTAATGTAAGTTAAGGAGAGGAAATACTGTCTCCCTAAATAGCAGCTGATGATGATCCCTAACCTGCCACTCTCCTGTTTACAGGGAGGCAAATGCACTGGTGATATAAAATACTGAAGTTATTTTAGTCATGCCTACTTTGCACGAGGAAAATGTTTGACCTTTTACCTTGCTCACTGCTGTTGTCTCCACTCTGGGATGCATGACCCCCACTGGAGGGCCCGGGGGTGCCTGCCGAGTGGGTGGAGGTTGCATCATCATGATCTCGCCAAGATGCCGGATTCTGATGTCAGGATTCCAAGGGATTTTTCCACGGTTACCATTTCAGCCATAAATGGGGAACCAAGAAGAAAGGCGCAGAGAGAGACAAAAAAGGTGTGCATATTAGTATTTGTGGAACTAGGCACATATATAGATACCACACTACATAGTACGCTGTCTTTTCAGTGATCGGTATCAAAAAGAAGAAAAGATGTTCTAGAACCTTGATGAGCTGAGGGCTGCAGCAATGTATACACATTTGTTAAAACTAATTGAAATAGATACTGAAAATGGGGGCATTTCTATTATATACAACTTATGCCTTAATAAAGTTAACTTTTAAGTCAGGAAAAAAGCTTGCTTAAAAATCTAAGTCATTTTTCCTTTTGCCCTCTAAATTGGGGTGCACTCTTCCAAGAAACAGTTCCAATGCTCTTGGTTACTAAATACTTCAGACTATTAACATCTACAAAACTCAGTGACTCCCTTAAAAAAAAAATACCCACAGACTCAAGAATGTATGACACAGCCTTTCACACTTTTCAAATGCATTGCGCTGATGCACAATCTGAATGAACTCTCAAAATTATCATAGACTGATTATACAACCAACAGACACCGCATCAATACCTAATAAATGATAAGTTTTGCTTTACTTTGCACAAACAACAGTAACAACAACCACCAAAAAGAAACACCTATAAACTGTTAACCATCTAATAAACCAGACAGGACTTTGACGTGAGCTCCACGGGAGCTTTACATTCACAGAGCAGTATCTTTTCCTGGAAGAACGAGTTGTTTCCAAGGACATGAGAGGCAAACCGAGAGTTACAGCTCATGCTCCTTTGCTGAGTGTATTCTTCTCCTGTTCCTCCTCCCCTTTCCTGATCATTCCCAATACCCTGCTGTTGCTTAAAGGAAAACAGGAATTCTAATGTACAGGAAGGACTTTATCAGCACCACATGAAGGCAGGCAAGAGATGGAATTTCCTCTGGCAGAAACAGAGAGTAGGAACAGCACATGAAACAGACCAGCCTCAAGGCCAGAGCTGCACACTTGTCACCTGTATGCGATGACTTCAGCGAAGCCGGCAGACCTACCGGCAAGCAAATTCTTTGGGGGAAACATTTTAAAAAACAACATCAATCTCTCAAAGCACACTATTTCTTCTTATAAGAATTGGTAACTAAAGATTCAGACAAACTGACAATGCCTGTAGGCAACATGCAAACATCTTGACCATCTGAAAGCAATCTTGCCGTGTTGTCATTACATATAGTTTACCAGAAAGAAAATCAGTCTATTATTCCTCCCAATATCAACTCTATAATGTATATAGAACGTAAGATTTTACCAAAATAAAGTCAATAAACCAAGGGGAGACTAAATAGGGGACTACTCTTATTTGAACAACAACGGAAAAACGAAAAACAAAAAAACAAAACAAAAAGTACCCTGATTTTTTTTCCTTTACAGATCTGTTACAAACTGATTGTACGTTCATATTCAGCATTTTTGATAGGTGATGAGATTATCCAAAGCTCTATAGATTAATAACATCTACATCAAATAATGCTACCGGCGTTACCATCAGGCATGCAACTGATTCAAAGTAAAAACCCTAAGCAGAAATTTTGTGACTGTAAATATGGCACATATCTAGATCTCTAAAATAAAAATGTTTTAGGAAGTGGAGTAGGGAGTGACGTTGAGTAAAATAAAATGAAAACCAAGGATCTCTGCTGTCTGTATCAAGACAAAGTCATGCCTGCCCCGTCTCTTTTGATCTAAGTCAGAAACCACTCCAGGAGCTTCAACCTAAAGGCAAAGAGAACACCGGCTCTTCAAGCTTTGCAGCCTCTTCGCGTCCTTCAGCTGTTTGCTGGATGGTACTCAGGTAAGAGCTAGAAGAATTACACGAAAAAGAGAGAAAGAAACAATAGCATGGCGTGAGTGTCAGCTTGCAACAACACTGGCTAGAGGCTTCTTTTAGAAAATACAATAGCTGTGACACCTTCACCTAAGCTAAACTTTTCAGCGTACACAGAAAGTGATGTTAATTTTATGCACTGCAGGCTTTTTATGAAGCCGGCTGCTATAAAAGCTCCTTACCCCTCATGAAAATTACAATAATTAACCACTAACACCTCAACTATGTTTTAAGGCAAATGTCGTCCAATAGCTATTACGTCATCGTTCAAATGAAGCTGGAGGGAGGCTTTCTGTTTGGGCACTATGGTGATTTGAAGGGATAGCCCCAGAAAGGTTTCCTGCAAATGAAAATTCTGATATGTCCCTATCAGTCAAACCTGCACTGAGTTTTAAAGTCAGGCCTCATTAATTTGTAATTCAGTTTATTTTTTTCGATGGTTTTCTGGAGGAGGTATTTTCTAAAGTAAAGGGTTGTGAAAAATAAGCCACATAAGCAAATATTACTTTAAGAGCAGCTGGTTCTTCCAAATGAGTTGGGTCTTTGGTTGTCAGCCCAGACCTGAAATTGGCTCAAGTTCACTCTCTAACCCACCACACCCCTATCTCTTCCCTCTTTTCTCCCTCAGATCCTCAAAAATGCTCTCCTAATAAAGTGTCACGTTTATTTCCATTGAGTGTCTCAAGTATTATGATCTCGTTTGAGAGACTGACACAAACTGCTGAGCACCAGGATAGTCAGCTAACTTGAAAGTAGGAAAAACAGGTAAATCCATCTGGGGTTTCAAGGCTGAGGAGTAACCCCCAAGGTTGCCCAGATTCAGCTACACCCCCATGACGTATGTGATCATATACAAAGACAAATGTTGATAATCTGGTCAATAAAAAATTGTTACCTCCTTGGTCATAAAAATTATAACCTATGTGGACAGAAAAAATAGAACCCATTACCCATAACACCATTTTTCTCTTAAATTGAAATATTTGTTTATATCACAACTCCCTTCTTCTTCTTTTCCCTCCCTAGATAGTTTCCAAGTTTACATCTTTCAAGAATAACGGCCTGGCTTTCTGCCAAGTTATATGCAGGAGTTTAGTGAATCTTGAACCCAAAGTGGCACATGAAAGCATGTAAAACACATGATGTACGTAGGAAAATAAAGAGAAATGCTCTCTGTGTGCAAGTGTGTGAGTGAATATTCAGGTATATGCATTCCACAGTATATGTTCTGTTCTTCAGCCAAAAGTATCATGAAGACACCCGAGGGCAAGGAGTGAACATGTTTCTATTCCCAGTGGCTTTAATAATTGGGAGTCAAATATGGTACTCTACTTGCTCTTATGTAATTGCGTTAAAGAGCAGTGTTAGCAGGAGAAAAGCCGTGAATACTGAGTGGAGCACAATAGAAGGAGATGGAAATAGATACAAGAAGCTAGGTCTCCAGGGGCAGTATTTTCTATTTGCTGGGCTACAGACTCACAGCTGATAATGCAACTTGTAATTAATATAAAAGCAGGAGACAAGATGGGGAGAGCTTGTAGGAGCCGGGCCACAGGAGATCACTCTGCTGCTCTCCTCTGTTTCTCATTTACACACAGTTTTCCCTAGAAAACACAATTCTGCCAGTGTTTTCTCCCTTGAAAGTTAAAACACACACACACACACACACACACACACAAAAAAAAAACTGATTTAGAACCGTCACTGAATTTTGCTAAATCTAGGAAAGAGTGCATAAACCACAAGAGTCTCTGGGCGTAGGAAGCAAATCATATGTGTGCTTCTTTTGTTGAGTTTGCAGATATGGTGGAAATTGTAACATTTTACACCATTATGACATTTCTGTGAGGGACCTGTCTACAGGATACTCTTTAATAAGTCCTGGTGAATTGGTGATATTTCCCTGTTTAAGTGATTCCATACAGTTCATGGTTCTTCCACCCAAAGAGACAATGGAGTAAATAAATGTATGAGGGTTTCTAAATAAATTAAAAACTGATTGGGGAAATAAAGTATATTAGGCCTCAAAGAGAGGGGAAAAAAAGCCATATTACACACAAGTTCTACTTAAAATAACCTGAAACTCATCTCAGACCCCAAAAGAAAAGGTAGTTCAATGAATGTGATACAGAAGGGAGAGTATTAGATTGGAATTAAGACTCTGGGGTGCCACCTCTAAGTGATCACAAGAACTTAAGCAAGTGATGAGCTTCATTTTCCTGGAACGTGTTTTATTTATATCTTTAAAATTAAGAAGTTAGACAAGATAATTCCTTAGGTCACTTCCACCTCTTATTTGTACTATTAAAAATACTTTACAATAAGCATTTGATTTTCTAGAACCTGTACAATGAAAACATGATATACAACACGGAGTCGAAAAGTATGAGCTTGAAAAACACAGTAAAGTAATTCAGAACATGTGCTTGGAGAAAGTAATACTCAACATATATAAAGACATTCTAATCAGAAAACGCAGCATACAAAACTAATTTGACTTGATATGTTTAAACAGCAAAGGCAAGATACACTTGTATTAGCACACATAATTAATACTGTTAACATATTTCCTATGACTTTATAACATTTTTACTCCTAATCGACATTATGCAACAATTATTTTTAAAAAAAATAAGATGAAAACTCCTATCATGAGGTAGTCAAGCCTACAAAAGTTTAAAATGTCAATTGTATGGTGTGAAAAAATGTTGGAATTTCAACTTCAGTATTCTGAAGTTGACATAAGAACTTGGGAGAAGTGTTTGTGCTGTCAAAACATGGATTCAATCTTTAAAAATGTAAATAGAGCCAGGATCTTCCCCTCATCTTACTGCTTCCACCCCTCTATTAAGCTTTGGAAATTAATATGTGAGCAGCTCTCACAGAACTGACAAGTACTCTTTGCAAATGACTCCTCCATTTAATGGAGCAACTTTTAGAGAACATAGAAACTTCTTGTATTGTTGGTGTAATGTCATATTATGTCTCCTATAGTTTTGAACTGTGTTGGAATATTCCATAGAACATGCAGTCTGAAAAAGAAAATGAGGAAATGAATTTTGAAAATAACCTCTTAATCTGATAGTGAATATCTGTGATTATGAAGTACATCTTTGTTTAATGTCCTCATACCAGTTACACTGAAAATATACTCCAACTGCACAATCTAAATGATTTAAATAATATAATTATTATTGATGGGAAATTGACAGAAAAACTATCAATCACCAGAAATTATGCAACGACAATAGCAACCCATGCCCTCAGCCACGTCTCCTTGAGTTGGTGAACAGGTCTGAAAGGTAGAACTTTACCCAGAGAGCTTGGATAACACACCAAGGCCTAATCGTACACTAGAATGTAAGAAACTATCTGATAAAATAAATCATTCATATCATTAATGTTATTATAGAATCCCATTATTTCCCCCTTGATATTCTATAGACCAGTCACTTAAACCTATCCCTCTTCTACTCTCTCTAATCTTTCTGGTAATAAAAGAATTTGCCTATAGACAGTTGCTCATATTCTGTAGGAAACAAGGTTCTGGGAATTCTCCCCTCTGACTTAACCCATTTCTTAAAACTGTAGTGACATAAATAAACTTGACATATTCAGAGGTGTAAAAGAAAATAGCAGCATAGCTTCATTTACGTTACAGATTTCAACACAGAAATTAAAATAATTTTTCTTTTATTAGTCACATTATCAGAGCTAGACAATTCTAAGGCATTTATTGCTGTTAATAAATATAATTGTATTTTCCTCCCTATACTTAATTCATCCAAAAAATAAAATGTAACTCCTTGTGAACATTAATTAGGAATAACAATAAAACTGTATGCACTTCAGGCAAAGAGAACTTAGCTCAGAGAATGTATTCCAAAGAAATATATTTCTTTGTCTAAACTTGATCTAATGATATGTAACACCTTTATATGTAAATATAAAGATACATTTTCGTTTATCTGCACTAGAGCTAAAGAATTGACCTAAAATTATGTAAAGTAGATAATGTGGATATCACCTATTATTCAGAAATACGACAGTCTAGGAAAAGCATAATTATTCCACAACAGTTTTCAAGTTGAAACTTTTGTTTAAAAAGAATTGGCTTCTTGACATGTTTATTTTAAACGTGATAAATTTGAATGTCTGGGAAACTTAACATGAACTGCAGCTGGAAAATAGAACTCTATTTCCTTTCACCATCATAGTTTTTTCTCCCCGATATCCCAAAGAATACTTAATAGCTGTTTTGTATGTATAACGATTACTCTTATAAGAATAACATAAACTACATTATAATATTAAAAATATAAGCATGCATTATAAATTTATTAAACACACTGAAATAGTAGCCAATGTTGCAACCTGCAATTTTCCACTTAATTACAAACATCCCTTTATCATTGCCTATCAAGTAAGTGTTAATAATAAATGAACAAATTCCATATCTTTATTGACTGTCACATGGAAGAGAAGACATTACAGTTGCCTTCTTTTAATGCATCTATGTTACATCGGCTTATTTACATAAAATTGTGGAAGGTGAAATCAGCATGACAGCAGCTTGACTTACTAAGCAATAGTTTATAAAACTCACTCCTAAAAGTCTGTCCAAAAACCTGCTTTCCATATAGTTATATCAATTCCATTTATTCATTTCTATTTTCAAAATTTTTAGTAAGAAAATTGAAAGCTCTTTTGGTACCTAGTAGTTTCCTAGTTTCCTCCTGATGCTCTCTGTCTGCTTTCTACTATACAGAATTACATACTTGTTCTCTCTCTCACTCCTTCGTTGCCTGCTCCTTCCTTAAACACACACACACACACAAGTGTAGCTTGCTACCACTTAATAAGAATAGAGGTGTATGTGTTTTGGGGGTGTCAAACAGCTGTCACAAACTGTCACCTCCACAAGTGAAACCTTGGCACACAACAAATTAAACTACACTTCTTTTTTAGCTGTCATTATTCATAGCCAATAAGTTGAAATGCTCTCAGCATTTCATGTGCAAATAAAACCACGAGGAAGCACAGTAGATCAGAATAGTGGGCCAACAGATAAAACAGAGAAAACAACACGCTGTCTAGATCCTTCTGAAGTGGCTCATCATCACCCCTGCACCAGCATGCACCAAATGAGATCCAGCCTGGGGCAATGTATTAAATATGCATATCAAAGCAAATGAAAAAGTAAACCTGGAGATTCAAATTGGACACATTTACATGCTGAAAATGTCCCACTTGTACCACTTTTCAGGTAGTGGTTCTGTGGTATTTTCACTTTTTTGTGGCTGGGGGGTTGAGGGAGGGTATGCGTGCAGAAGAAGCTAAAGCATAAAGAGACTTCGCTTTGTAGTGGGAGGCCTGGAAATGAATATAATCAATATACTTCTGGTACAAAAGTAGCAGAGATGGTGAAAACTCTCCAAGGTTTTCTCTCACCTCCTGCATAAAATTCAAGTCTGTGGCAAATCTCACTATTTCCCACTCAGTGTGTTGGTGGAACAAAGTATTGCTTTCTTTCAAAACAAATAGCAGGGGGCTAAAGTAAAAATGTTATAGTTCAGATCTCTAGGAAATAAAAGGCTTTAAATTTTGATGCCCAATGAGGTGTCAAGCCCTCATGGGTTCAAAATAAATCAGTTGTCATATCTACTTGACTGGGGGCCTTCAAGAGGACCAACAAATATTACAGTTGACTCTTTTATCCAAAGATGATGATTGTTAAATTATTAAAGCATTATCCTCTTAGGTACAACTTCCTTCCTGAATATAATTTAAATATTACAATAGTTCCATAAATTGGCTTTGTCTATCAGCTAATACTCTAAAACAGTCTAGTTTATCTTACCTCTACAGTATAAACATTAGCATGCTCTAGTTTTTTACATCCACTTGAAAAACAGTTGTCAAGAAACTGTTCCAGAAAACCAAGTAGTTGAGGCCCCTGGAAATGTCACGAGCAAAGCTTTTTTGGCTGTAGGCAACCGTGAACCGCTCATTCTATAAACCACTTAACTAGATTCCTTCCCATTCCCCCAATAGTGCAAAATGCATATGAACTTAGAAACAGGAAGCAATGCAAATAAAGAAATAAATAACAACAACAAATATTTCTAAGGTCGTGTCATGCCTCCTGGACCACAACCACACATCACATAGCTACATACCAGCAAATAAACTTTCCAGAGCTGCTGCTGTACCCTTTTGTTTTCTGCTAATACGCTGAATAGTACAAAAGAGCTCCAGAAGTTGTCCCCCATCTTGCTGGGAGAAGCCTAGAGTAAAGACGGGCACAGGAGCTTTCAAAGCCACAGTATTTATTCTGTCTCAGAACTAGACATTCCGGACTGAGATAGTCTTTTCCTTTTTCTTTTTGAAACTTTTGTCCTTAGACTGGCTTTCCATACAGCACAGAGGCTAATAATTAAAATCTATAACTGCATATTTTCAAAACTTTTGGGGGTGGGGTAGGGGTGAGGGAGGAGAACCTCACTGAAGGTTTGTTCTCAAGGCATCTCAATTCGTTTCTCTTAACACCCAGGAATGGGGTGGGGGGAGGGGGTGGTGGTGATACAAACTGCCTTCAAACCTCAATGCCTGTATAACTCCACAGAGTGTTAAATTAATATTTCAACCACTAAGTTATTAGACTACAGCCTATATCATTTAGGTTGTGAGTTCAATTGAATGCAATCTATAGACACCCTGTCCCCCGCCCCCAGACTTGGGTTCCTATAAATAAACTGCTGTTCACACCCACTCTTTAACCTCCACACTCTTGCCTTTCCTACCAGCTGCAATCCTTTTTCTCTTTGCTTCTTTTTCAAATTTTCAATCTCACTACATATGCTTTTTTTAAGCATCAGACTCACTAGATCAGTTCCAAAATAGGATTAAAAACAGAGAATAGAGAGAAATCTCCCTTCCTGGCCTGACATCCACAGTTGCTCCTTACTCTACTCTTCGTCTTCCTTCACCAACTGTTAAAGTGTTAAAATTCAACCACTAACCTACGGTTACTCAATCACAATTCCCTTCAGCTTTCTGCAATACATTGTTAATAATTGTTTCATCAAGGTTACTGTCTTTTATTATGAAGATGCTTCAGGCACTTGGCAATAAAGCCATATTCTGACAATAAGTTTCTATAGAGCAAAAGCTCTGAGAATTGTAAAGTGTTCACTCCTTTTATTTCTAATGCAAGGCAAGAGTGCCAATAATTCTCAGGATTGTCATCTCTGTGAATGACTACGAAATCAGCCCCCTCCCCAATTCTCTCTTTCTCTTCTATCCCCTCTTCCCCATCCTGTCCAGCTAGCTGTCTTGCCTCTTTCCCTTGCACAGAGTTGAGAAAGCAGAAAAGGCGGCGGTCATATCATATCAAACAGACAATTCGCTAACACTCAAGTCACCAAATCCAGGAAACTTTACACATTAAGAGCACAAGTCACTCTATCAGTTCTCAGGGTTTTCATTTTGGTTTTCAACATAAATAAGGAGGGGGGGCAGTGTCCAAGAAAAGGGGAACAGGGAGAAAGAGTATGTCAGAGGTAGTGAGAAAAGAAGGGAAAAAACCCCAAAGAGACCAAATCACTTAAAAAGAAAGCTGAGTGGAGCTTGATCTTACACGTTTTTAAAAATGTTTTGCCCAGTGGTCTTAAAAGAATGCCAAAGGCTCATAGACTTACATGGTCAGCGAGATTTGTGGAGGAGCCTGAAAGTTCTTCGTGATCTGACTTGGAGCTGCCGTCTCTTTCATCAATGACGAGGTCGATGGGCATCTTCCCCTTCAAACAGCTAATGTACCGGTGGCAGAAGTTATCGCACAGTTCGTGGACCTAGAAGGAGGGTCATGGTAGAGGGTTCAGCTCACATTGTTGCTGTTGTTTTGTTTCATTTTTAAAGGAAAAAATATCAGGTTGCAAGGTTACATTTGGAAAGAGCAACAGTGAGATGTCTTCCAAACTAAGTCTAATTAATGAGTGTAATAGTTGAGGGCGAGGAAACAATAGAGCAATTGTTGCAGTAGATATTATTCTCCAGAGACTTCCCTGAGCAACAAGTTACAATAAAGAGAGAAGAAATAGGACTGGAAATAACTGGGTTCAGACTGGGAATCTAAGGAGGAAAATCCGATTTGATGATAACATCAAAATGTTAGAACACTGGAACTGGGAACAGCATTAGCATTTGCGATTCAATAAGCTAGGAGGTTTGCATGTTTCCAGGGAAAAGTGATTGAACTACACAGCAGTGTAAAGACAACCTAGCGAGGATGATTCCCTCTGCTTGTACGTAATACACGTAATACACGCTTTGGGCCGAGGGTGAGCTCAGCTAATAGAGACGCAAGCAGGCTGAATGTCCAGTAACACAAATGGTTTGCTGCATTTCAAAATAATCCTGAATGGGGGGGGGGGCTACTTTAAAAAACGGGGCTATCCTAAGTCACCCATCCTCTGAGCCCCTGGGTTGAGAAGCAGTTTGAAGGAAGGACAAGTAATACGTTGCTCAAAATCTCCAGGTGCTCAATCTCTCAGACAGGAGGCTTGTTAAAAACATCCCAACTCAGCTAAGATTGGGAAGTCTAAATCAAACCGGGAGTGTCATTTCCTGCTTACCTTTTCTAACTCCAACAGATGAAACCTTAATACTTGTATTGCTTGTATCATCTGCAAGAGAAGTTCAGAGTGTGGAGTTATGACTCTGTGACTTGGGGGTGAGGGTGGTAAGTGGATTGGGCTGGTGAGAATAAATAGGCTATTGGCCAGGCAAAACCCACACTTAAAGAAATCGTCAGAAAAACCCAAGTGATTGCTGATCAGCTCTGCCTCATTGGCCACGGGATAGGAATCTGACTCAACCTGAGCCCAAATATTTACTATCTTTGCCCCTCATGTTCAGTGAGCTATTTGTACGGACGGCTTTCTTAGGGCCAGGCCTTCTTTCTCTGCCTGAGCCCTCGTTAACCGTCCCCTCCCTCGACCTCAGGCCAAATTAAAAAAAAAAAAAAAAAAAAAAAAAAAGTCGCTTCTCTGGAGAGAGAAAGCTTTTTAGAACAGCACACACAGCGAAATCCGTCCTCACTAAAGAAGGAAATACTCAAGATGAATGGTGAGGCAGGGCCTTTGAAAGAGGATTTAGGTACTTTTAATATTGAAATCGTGCAAATTAGCAAAAGAATCGCACCTAAAAGTGGCCTGCGCTGACCTGCCCCCTCACCCCCCTCCCCACCTCCCTGGCCTGCCCTCCGCCGCTCCTAACTTCCTTTGGGTTAGCTGCCCTGGGCTCCGCCGCCTGCCCCGGCAAACAGAGGAAATAACTCACTTCTCGTAGCCTCACTCCCCGGGACGAGACCTGGGACTCGTCCCCTGCTCGAGCGCTCGGCGCTGCGTCCCCGCTGGCTGCCTCCCTGGGCTCTGCTCTCCCGGACGTCCATCCCGCCCCTCACTCCCAGCGCTCTGGCGGGGTCTCTAAGCTACTCCCTTGCTCCCTGTCGCTCGGGAGCTTCAAAAGGGGGCTCTGCTCCAACTCCCGGGAGCTCCGGGAGAAAGTGGGTGCTTCTGGGCAAGGGAGAGGGCTCTGGCTGGGGAAAGGCAAGAAACAGTGAGCCTTACCAAATTGTCTAGCTCTGGATTTGAGGAAAAAAGTGGCTTTTCGGCGCGAACCTATAAGAAGCAGGGAAAAGTCAGCATGAATTAACACTCCATTTAAAAGAAGAAAAATCCTGTCACCAACTAATCTGTAGTGTGATTGGAAATGGTGGAGGGGCAGTGGCAGAGGAGAGGGGCTTCGGTAAAAATAATTGAAAAAAGCTAGTGCCTTAAATTAGTGGGGTCAGCTGAAAAAGATTCAGGGCCTTCTGGTCCTGGCCCCATTGCGGGGGAGGGGGGTCCCTGGAACAGCTGAACTGTGGCCTGGTATACAGGGTCGTGCTCTGGATCCCGAGTACCCCCTTATCCTGCAGTCTACGGAGCCGCAGCTCTCAGCCTCCGTCACCTCCGCGCCGGGCGGGGACCGCCCGGAGAGGCGTCCAGCTTCCTTCCTCCTGGGCACACTCGGGTCCCTCACAGCCCCTATCCCCAATTCTTGTTCAAGTAGCTGCAGGCGGGGGAAAAGGCCAAGCCCTAGATTAGGAGCAGGTCAATTTTAATTCGAGGGTCGAGCCCCTGTATTCCTGGCTGGGGGGAAAAACAAACACCCATATTTATCTCCGCTTCCAATTCGCCTCCAGGCTCAGGGATGGGGAGGAGGCGTAGAGCGCGGACTGGGCCGGAGAAACAGATCGGGTGTCCCTGCCTTTTCCTCCTCTTTCATGTAAACCTCGAAGGGAAGGGGAGGGGGTGAGGGGCTGCAGAAGGGTGAGTGGGTCAAGAAGGTTGGACCTGCTTGGCGAAAACTGCGATGTCCTCGTTGAAGGAGTCGGAGGAGCAGACGTCTCCGCCGGCCACTCCGGGTTCCCGGGGAGTGCAGGTCGCCAGCTCGCACTTCTCAAAGACCAGAGCTAACAGAGGAAACAACGGGTGCCTAACGGGCAGCGCCACGCAGAGACACACACACGGAGACGGGGTGCAGAGGGGAAGGAGCAAGAACTGTAATCAACAAGTTTGGAGGGTTCGGATTCCTTCTTTAATACAACAGGCACGCATCACACTTTACAACCCTTCCTCAGCCAGCCGAGCCTGGGCCAGAAACAGAAAGGAAAAACGGCCTGGCCCTTTCCCTCAGCTCAGGAGTCCCTCAGATCTGCTGGGAGAAGCCCCTGGCCACTTTAGCCCGCCAAGTAAAAAGAGCCTTAGTTGGAACGTAATGAAACATCCAAGAAGCTCAGGCAGTCTGGAGCCTGGAGTGGCTCCAGACCCACTCCCCACAATACAGAGGCCGCCGAACCAACCGGTGAGACCCAGCCCTGACCTCCCAAGAAAGGAACACTCTGTGAAATAAAAAATTACCTTAACTCCGCATTTTAGTGGGCATTTCAGAGGAGGCCGAAGGCTTCACCTACACACACACCCGAGGTGCTACTTCCAAAATCGGAGAGTGCTCTTCTAACCTCTCCACCCCCTTGCCTTATAAACTTGTTTGCTCTACTTCTAGTAAACCCCGGGCGGGCGTGGGGGCCAAAATAACAAGAATCTTAAACGCCTAGGAGCTTCCTTCCAAAGACACATTTCTCTAGCAGGCAGAAACAAATCGAGTGTTAAAAACTTGGATGTGTGCGTGCGCGTCTGCCCTTTGTGTTCCTGCCGGCGGTTTAACTACACTTCGGGATGCCTGCGGCCTCTTGTTTCAGACTCCGTTGCTGTTGACGGACTGTCCCCTCCCCTCGGTACCCCGCAGGCTTCCCCACCTACCCTCATCTGGGAGAGCCCAAGTGGTACACGCTTGGACCTTGCAGCCCCATGCCTCCCCGAGTTCTCCCAGAATATAAAATAATTTCCAGCCAGCTCCCTTCCTCTCCCCAAGAGCGGTTCTATGCAAGCAGCAGTCCCTTCCACCCGGCTGCACTTCAAGGTCTGCCCCCTTTATTTACAGAGAATTAAGAAGTGGGTGATTAGGACTTCCTGGCCAACAGAAGCAATCCGGATCCCAGCTCAAGCTGCACTCAGTGACTCCCAGACTCTCGGTAGGAAACACCAGAGAGAAAAAAAAAAAGTTGCTCCTCATCGCAGGGAACTTTCTCCTTCGTCAAGGCCTCTGTTAGGGGGCCTGGAAGGACCAGCTCTGCGTCCCGTAGCCAAGAATGCCGTCCTTGGGGAGAAGGCCCTGGCAAGATTCTGAGGACTCAGTCACTCCGGGCTGTGGGGTCCAGAGTGCTCGGGCCGAAGGGGTGGAGAAAGTCATACCTTCCAGAAACTTACACTCAAGGGGCAGCAAAGCAGGCCCCCTTCACTGTCCTTTCCAAAGGCAAGCGCCCCCCCTCCCGCCCGCCAAGCATTAGTAACTCCCCACTTAGCCGTCCAACCCCTTAACCCCCACAGAGACAAACGCACACTCACACACAGTATGCTGGGTCGGGATGGGGGGGTTGGTTTACCCATAGATCGCGTCCTTGTCCCGCTTCAAGGCGTCGTTGACAGCCGATCCCATGCTAGCCGGCATGACATTGGGGTGCGGGGCGTGCGCTCCGTAGTGCTGCGTGGCGTGGAGCGGCGGCCCGTGGTTCAGGTGGTGCACCGGCGGGATCGGCCGCGGCGCGTGAGGGTCTCCGTACATGGAAGCAGGCACCCCTACTCCGTCCATCCCGCCGTAATGGGGCAGCTCATCGTACTGTCAGAACCCGGCACAGGGGAGGGGAGCACAGGAGGTGAGAGCGAGCGAGGAAAGCCGAGAGGGAATAGAAAAAGAAGCAGGGAAAAGAGAGAGCAAGGAGAGAAGTGGGAAGGGACTCGAGATGCGAGAGAGGGAGAAAGACGAAGGGAAAATGAGAGAGAAAGAGGGGGGAGGCATGAGCGGGGGGAGGCAAGAATGAGAGAGAGAGAGAGAGAGAGAGAGAGAGAGAAATAAAAATAAAAACAAAGTCAGAGAGGAGAAAAGTACTGAGCACGAGTCGAACACACAGAAACCAAACCAGCCGAAACCACGGAATTGAAAGTTGGGGAAAACGTTTTTAAATTTTAAAATGAAAAAGTCTGAACCGAGAGCTGCGTTTCGAGCAGGGAGCGGGGGCGGTGAGGCCGGGGACCGCGGGGGCGCCGGGAGGTGCCGCTCGGGCCGGAGGCAGCAGAACCGTGGCGAGCCAACCGGGGGAGAAGTGGAGTTAGTGAGAGGAGGAAGCCCCGGATCCCACCCCCAACCCCCCTTCGCCTACTCCAGAGGATCCAATAAATCAAAAGGCGAAATGAAACAAAATAAAGAGAAGAAAAACGCTAAAAATCAGGACGAGAACGCCGAGGACGAGGGAAGACGGGGGCCGGTGCCTCCCCCGGGGAAGGGAGCGGAGGGTGGGGGTGGGGGAATAACGTGAAAGTTACCAGAAACATTATTTAGCAGCGGATTCCCTGCGTCCCGGTCAATTTCAGAGACAAAACAAGCAGCCCAGGCTAGTCTAGGCGGCGGCGCAGCGGCTGCGGCAGCGCGGCCCCAGCGGCGGCCCCGGCGGCGGCGGCGGCTCCTACGCAGCCGGTGCCCGCCCGGAGCCGCGGGAGCAACGGCGGCAGCGGCGCGGCAGCGGCAGCGGCGGCAGCAGGAGAACCCGGGGAATCGCGCTGCCGGGGTCAAAGCTGGAGCGAGGCGAAAGCGTGTAACAATTGCACACGCAGGCACACACACCACTCACACGCACTCGCCGCCCGCCCGCTCGCACAGCGCTGGAACACGCGCGCCCAGACACGCACACACGCACGCACACACACTCGCACACACGCAGAGGCACGGGGGGGAAAGAAGCCGATGAATAATTTTGCTGCTATTTTTTAAAATCCTGGCCGCCATCATCAAGCAGCGAGCAACAGCAGCAGCGTTGAAGGGAGAGGAAGCATCGGGACAGGCCCCTCTTAGGAGAGGATTTATATCTAGGTAAGTGTTGGAGATTTAAACCTACCCTTTGCGCCATCAGTCTGCGCTCCAATAAACTCCTGGATGTGTCGTATATTTAATATCCCAGTCCGGATAAGAAAGTGATCTAGGCTGAAGATTCCTGTTTTTTTTGTTTTTTTTTTTTTTAAGTCCAAACCAAGGAGACTTCTCCCAATTCTCCAATATGTTATTTTTAGGGAAGGAAAAAAAACAAAAAAACAAAAATAACAACAACAAAAAAAAAGCCCAGGCAAGACAACGAAGTTTTTTTTTTTCCTGTGATATTTCTTCTTTTTCTCTTTTTTCCTCTTCTTTCTCCTCCTCCTGATCTTCCTCCTCCTCCACCTCCTCCTCCTCCTCCCCCCTCCCCTCCTCCTTCTCTTCGGTCCTCCTTTCCCCCTCTTTCTCTTCTCTTCCCCTCAGTTAAAAAAAAAAGAAAAAGAAAAAGAAGAAAAAGAAGAAAAAAAAATTGTCAAGCCCCCGAACTGAAGGTTACGAGCGGCCCGTCAGCAGCCCACATGTAACCGAACTGTCGTGTTTCATGGCTTTTTGCCACTCCAGCTGTCAATCAGAGCCCGGAATGTCAAGGTAGTGAATGAATGATGGTTGATGATGATGAAGAGGAGGAATCTTTCAGACCCGTTTTTTTTTTCTTCCAGTAAAACTCCGCGAGGGGTTTCTGCTTCTTGAATTTTTCCTCCCCCCTCCCCCCTTCTTTTAGCTTTGCCCCCGCGATATCTCTAATATGATCCTCTCTCTTTCAAGTATCGTTCAAAGAAAGCAGGGGGGGAAAATCAAGAAAAAAAGAATAGTTTGCAAAAATTGGACTTCCTCCCCCCCCCTTTCCTGGTAGGTATTTTGTCTCTCCCTCTCTCTCTTTCTCGCTCGCTCGCTCTCACTCGCGCTCGCTCTCTCGCGCTCGCTCTCTCTCGCTCTCTTTCTCTCTCTGGGAGATGAGTGAGTGTCAGTAGGTGTTGGCAGGTTGGCTGCTGCCTGGCTTATAGAAGAGCCTCAGTTTGGCGGCGCGGGTCGGCGGCGGGAGAACGAAATGACGGAACCCGGAAGTCGTGGTGGCCATAGCCCGTCGTACAGCGGAGACACATCTCGGGAGTGGGGAGCGGGAGCGAGGAGGAGCGCGCCGCGCGGAGCCTCTGATATGCAGCGAGTGCGATCGGACGGCCCAGGCTGGGGGGGCGGGGGAGACGGGGGGCGGGAGGGGGAGGGGAGGCAGAAGCCGAGCAAACCGGAGCAAATCAGCAAGCCTGCTCCTCCGCGGGGACAGCGGGGGTTGGGGGGGGCGGGGAGAGGATTGTTGTGTGTGTGTGTGTGTGTGTGTGTGTGTGCGCGCGCGCGTGTTTGTGTGTGTGTGTGTGTGTGAGCGCGCGCGCGCGCGCGCGTTAGCGAGAGAGGAAAGAGCGAGAGAGGGAGAGAGAGAGAGAATGAAGAGGACAGGGAGAGCGCAGAGAGGAAAACTGGAGAAAACCACAGGGAAAGTACGGTACAGCCTCAGATCTTTTAAATTGTTTTAAAGAAACTTACTTCTAGTTTATTTTCCCATCACTCCGGCCTCATGCCTAACGGGGTCGAGTCGGGGACGTTTGGCATGGCGCTCTTGCTTTTGTTCCTTTTTAATTCCGCGGGCCCTTACTCCTCTGCCAGGCGATTACCGCGCCCCGAAGGTTTTCTGCTGATATCTAGGGGCAGCAGGCTCTGCAGACTGTACCATCGCCGGGCTTGAGTTGTTCTTGGTTTTGCTTTTGTTTAACTTTCTTCCCTGTGCAGATCCGGGACCCTTGTTGTCAGCATTCATTTTTTTTTTTTCCAGGACAAGAAGAGACCAGCTTAACTCAGAGAGCACTCCCTCCTAGCGAAGCGGACAAGGGTCACCCTGGAGAGTCCTTGGGGGCCGCGGTGGAATAGGGTGGGAGGAAATGGGGAGGTAGTCGTTTGGGTGTTCGATGTTGTCTGATTTCGCTAAAGGGGTGTGTGTGTGTGTTCGTGCGCGCGTGCGGCACTGGTGTGCACCTCTGAAGTGGAGCTCACTTAGAGCTGGTAGCACGGGAGGAAAAGGCAGGGAGGGAGGGAGGGAGAGAGAGGATGCCAAACGAGGAGGATTGGCCGTCACTCGACGCCCAGCTTTGTTGTAGTCGCCTGGGGCACCGAGGCCCCGGCGCGGCCACGCCAGCTAATGGCTGTGTTAATCACACGGGGCAGTTTCGCTGGATCTGGAAGATAGGGCCGACTCTGAATAAACTTTTCCAAAATGGAAAAGCGTGTGCAGGGGTCGCAAGGTAACTATCCTACACTGTTTGTGAAGAAAGTAGTTCTGGCCGGTGTGTCGCCCAATCGCTGGCCGGAGCTGCACCCTGCCTTACCTCCGCGCCGTGGGTTTCCCGGCGGCCGCGCGTCAATCACTCTGAGCCGGAGTTAGGGGCGGAGCTACGGTCACCCAGCGCGCGCGGCGCGGCAGACCCCGCCGCCCCTCGGCTCCAGGCGGCTCAGCAGCCTGGCCCGGCGCTCCCAGTGAGCCCTCTTCCCAACTTCTCTCTCTCGCCTGCGTTTATGGTCCCCTGCCCAGAGAACCGAAAACAGACTGTTCCTCAACAGCCGCCTCCCTCTCCAACTTTAAATCCATTCTGAAGAGTAGAAAGTAGCATATCTTCCGTGCGCTGGTTTGACCCGACTTCCCGGGGAATGGGGGGCGCGGCGAGAATACTGTGTGTGTGTGTGTGTGTGTGTGTGTGTGTGTGAGAGAGAGAGAGAGAGAGAGAGAGAGAGAGAGAGAATGACAGAAGGGCGGATGAGCTTTTTTTTTTTTTGGGGGGGGCCCTTTTGCTTCACTGTAAGCTTCTTTCGGGCTACAATCAACTGAGCTTAGATCGCAGCCTGCAGAGACTCCAAGTGGAGTCGGAGAAATTTGGCCCGGTTTTAATAGGGCTGGGGAATGAGCTCCGGAGGTCAATAAAGCCCTCCAAAAATGATGAATGATTGAGCACCTGTGATGATAATAGTGATTACCAGAGCAATTAAACAGTTTGATTAAATGAGCCATCATAACAATGATGTCTGCGGGAAATCGGCCCTCACATATAAAGATAGTGCGGAGGGCCTGGCAGAAGCGTGGGTAGTGCGACTCCAGGGAGCGGGCTGCGGACCGTGAGGTATTTTTCAGGGTGGCCTGAGCAGTGACCGTCGGGCGCGCGGAGCTTGGGGGAGGAGAATCTAGTCCAGGTTTTCAGCCACTCTTCTGCCAGGCTTAAGCCTGGAAGAGCCGGTAAGAAACCTGTAGGTTGGGGGAAGTGTCCTTCCCCCTCCACCTCCTCGTTTTTTTTCCTAGAAGAACTCCAAGATTAAGCATTCTTCTTATTTGTTGCTGAGTTGCTCGTCGACATATGAGAACAGGTGAGTAACAAAGAAAAGAAGACGCAAAAGAAAAGAAAAAGTTGGCTTCCAGAATTTTCTTTCAAGCGGCAGTTAAGCCTGTTCAGTTTAGCCGGGGCGGGACGGATGAGAGCGGGGGAAAAAAAACCAATCTGGTCTCGCTGCGGAGCGTTTTGGACTTTGCAGAGGTCTTGATATTGGTGGATCCAAGTTCCCGGTGCAGCGCCGCTAGCTGAGAAGTTTGTACTCAGTTTTTCAGTTTTTACTCTTCTAATTGTTCTTATTTTCAATCGTGCGTGTTTATTGTTGCCAATAGGATTATTGTTGTTTTTAATGTCCCGTATAGTAAGCGCCAATTACTTCTCTTTTTAAAAACAAACTCAATTTCCTTGATAAACACTCCTTTTGTAAAGATCAACTTCCAACCGAACCTCAGCATGTCAGAGTTTAAAGATTCGGTGTTACTACCTTCTGCTGCTTTTGCCACCGCTTTTTTTTTCATAATGATACTGTGGAGTTACATCTACAGCCTCTAGAAAAACTGCACTAGTATTTTTTTAACTGTTTCGTCCGAGGCAGTGCATCCGAGTAAAAACAATTCAGACCGATAGATGATTTCTATATTTTCAAACAGTTGTAAAGTTTATGATGAGTTGATTACTCCGTGATAATCTTGGGTTTTATAAAAGAAAATATGTTTAACATCTATTATGTGTTTTCATCCATTGGGCGATGCAGAAGGCATTTAAAACCTGAACACACACACTCGCTCTAATATTTTGTAACTTCTTTTCCATTTTATTGAATACATTAAAGCAAACAACAGGGGCAATCTGGTTTGATATAAAGAGGAGAGAGAAATAGGACATTTTAAGATACTATTAAAGAAAAAAACAATCATCTTCAACTCCAAAGACTTTTTAGTTAAGAGTGAGAATGTTAAAAGTAATGCATTACTTTTAAAAAGAGGAAAATCTATGGCATTTAAAAATTCACCAATTGCCAAAGGGAATAACCTCGAATTTCATGCGATTTAAAGAGATTTCACTTACCTAGTTGCATGTCATTTGTGAAACTGTTAGTTTAAAATAGCCTCGCAGGGCAGTGGATTACACACAAAATCAAGTTGGAGGTAATGCAGGATGTAGGTTCTCGGTCAATCTGTTTAATTCAAAGGACTGTTACTTTTAATCACTAACTTGCTGATGTTTTATTAATAGAGCTGAAAAACATTTAAGAACTTCCTGGTCCTCCCCCCACCCTCAATTTTGCAGTCCAATAGAAGCGTGTGCAAAACAGTGAGGTACGCACACTTTTTGATTTCTAGCCTGATAATACATTGCTGATGCTCCATTTTCATCCTCCGCACCCTTACCCAGGCTGCGATGCTCATCTGCTCTCCAACATTTGGGGTGAAGCAAAAGTAGGTGGGGCAGGCCCCGGAGACAGGCGTGAGATGAGGGTCTCAGGAGGCAGCACACACCTCCGTCAACAGTCAGCTCCTTTTGCCCAGGCTGGAAATGGTTTTAACAGGCGGTAAAATTTCATCTTGCGGTGTCAAATTGGGGTCATTTTGGGGTTAGAGTTCTCAGTGTCCGAGAGGAGCTGTCCAGCTGCGTGGGGACTCATTAACTGCAAAAGATCTGTTTCAGTAAAAACAATTCAAAGACAATCAGAAGGCTAAAGACCCTCTACAAATCGCATTGTACAAGTGCCCCAGAACAAATATGGATGCTGAAACCTATTTCTTCAGAATCCCAAATCGGCTACTTAGCTCTGGAGTGGGGGTGGGGGCACTGCATAAAAAAGGAGGTGAAAGGGAGGGGACCTGATCGGGTGGGGGTGAATGGCAGGGGGAATCCAGCCTCTCAAATTTAAGAGTCTGTTTTTAATCACTTCTTTCTTATTGAAGCATCCCCAAGACTTCTGAGAACTGCTTCTTTTCTATTTTTCCTTCTCTTTTTTGTCTCAATGTGGAATGCTATTATAGGTAACATTCAAGATAAAAAAAAGAGAATAATTGAATCCCGCTATAGTTACTCAATTTAAAGGGTATTGGCTTCATGAAGAGTATTTAATTTGAAATGAGTGTTATGAACCTCGACTCTATTTTAGATGAATTCGCCCACCTTTTCTAAGAAGCCTGTGTGCCTGTCTTTTCACCTGTTTTTCTTTCTGTTTTTTTCCTAGAAAGTTATAGGTCTTCTGCATAGATAACTCCAAATTCCTCAGAACTGTGAGGTCTGAAGTGTTAATCTGTGTATTAAAATCGCTGGCTTTAAATCCTTTTTGTCTTCTTACAACAGTTAGAACAATTGATGCCTTACTAGGGGAGCAAATAAATCCAACCTTAATCTTATTTGTAACTTCAGTTAATGTTTTGCATTGAAGTATCTGAGATTAAGCAGATTTTTTGGACTCTGAGGTTAATTTTTATTTGTGGAGGTTCTGTTTGTTAGTTTGGAAGAAAGATATTAATTATTACTTTGATTCAAAAAAAGTCCTTCAGACGAAAGGGAAGTGCCATTTAAAATGAGAAGCTGGATGTGTGAGATGCCAGGGGTTTTCGTATAAAACTAAATCAATACTTTAAAGTATTATGTGAAAGAAGTTTTCTTTCTTGCATTACTGACTTGAGCACAGTAAAAAGGATCAAATTATTCTTCCCCTCTCTCTCTTTGGATTCCACCTCTGTCAAGAGGTCTTCTCTCTTCATTTGCTTCACTGTTCTTTGGGTTCGGAGTGCAACAGTGAATTTTTGTGGTCTAGCTCTTCTCTTCAAGCTTCCCAGAGTGTTTATAAATTGTTATTCAAGGAGTTTGATTGCAGCCCTGCAGAAACCGCCCTGAACCAAGCATCACTTGGACAAAGGTGGAGGGGCTCTTTGCTGCTCCAGACCTGCTAGCTGACAGTTGGAATTTTTGATATATATTTTATTTGGCGTTTCCAATAACATGTTTGCCTCTCCCTCCCCACCCCCTTGCAGCCATCTATTACTTTAAAAACATCTCTTCTCTATCAACCTCAGCTCATCCTGGTGAACTGTTTTTGACCTTCTTGTCAGTGTACCAGTAGATCAGAAAGCTGGACTGGGAAGAATTCCACTTGCTTCCTTACCTGATAACTCTGCTTACTCTCTTCCTCGTTTGGATCAAGAGAGGGGAAAAGGACCTTTGTTTTTGGTGTTTTGGTCCTTCCCCCCCACTTAGGCTTTCTACCGTATATCCTCCATATCATAACCCCCAGTTAATAACAGTAGAGCACCCCACAGTTTACCTTCTTAAAGAAGATAAGAGTGGAATCATTGTACTTTCTTTCCTTTTACTCTGACTTGTTTCTTATTTCTCCCAATTTTAGCTGCTTCGTTGGCAGAAGGCAAGTATTTCAATAAATAGCCCTCTAGCGCTATCTGGCGGGGCTCCAAATGCGACGTGCGCTCGCTCTCGAGGTCTCTGGCTCCTTAACGCACTCTCCTCCTCCCTCCCTTTCTTCTCTTTCTTTCTCTCTCCTTCTCTTTCTCTCGTCTCTTCCGCTATCTTGGTCCTGTCTCCTTTTCTCTGTTCCTGTTGCCCCTTCTTTAGCCTCTAACTGCACTTCCAGCTCGTGAGGGTTTGAATTACCGGGTCAGAGGCAGACACCGCGGAGCTAGGTGATACAACGGCAACCGAGCTCTTCTAGGGCTTCCCCCTTCATCCAGCGTGGGTCCCCCACGTCCTTTGCCTTTGATTAGCATCTTAATAGTGCTGAACTTGTTGCTTAAGTCTCAGCGTCTCCGCTGGCGGTGGTTTGGAGGGGCTTAAAAACTGTATTTGTGAAGTTGGGAGGAAAGAAATCAGACCTTGGGATCCCGGCTGGTGGAGCCCAGCTAAGTTTTAAGGGCAGGAGGCTGAGTCTCAGTGCGAGTGAGAGGAAGGGTCGGAGCCTCCCAGGGGTGGGAACAGCACAGCGTGGCGCTCGGCTTTCGGGAGAGAGGGGAGAGAGCTGGAGTGGGGGAGCCTGCCCGACCCCGTCCCGCCCGCCCGCCCCGCGGGGTCCTGCAGCACGACGAACTGTTCCAGTTTGTATTCTGGGACTGTCCAGGATTTCTTTATCTTTCTTTAAATGAACTAGCTTCATCCTAACCCCACCTCCAACTACCACTACTACACCAAATTTGGAGAGAAGTGGAGGGAAAGTGGGAAGACGAAAGCTCACAGGGCAAAGAGGAGAAAGCCAGCGGTCAGGGACTGCGGAACGCACGCGTGAGGATGCAGTACTCACCAGCATCTGCCCTACTTGCTCGCAGAGATTTGTCTGATTTCTTATTTGTGCCTTTTATTGAAAAAAAAAAACAAAACAGTAGCCTGTAAACCCTTAATCCTATGTGGGGAGCGGTCGGAAGGGATGGGGCGAAAAAGAAATTCAACCCCAACTGGGGGCTTTAGATACTCTTAAAATTCTCTCTTCTCCTCCCTCTCCCTTTCCCTCTCTCCCTCTCCTTCTACTCCTTCTTCTTATTCTCTCTCTCTCTCTCTCTCTCTCTCTCTCTCTCTCTCTCTCTCTCTCTCTCTCACACACACACACACACACACACATACAGCCTTCGAGGACTCTCCAATCCTCCCTTTGAACAAATCTCTTCCATTTAGTCCTTGAAACAGAGGAAAAGATATGGGGCCTGGGGGAGGGTTAGACTCACGACCTTGCAAAGTAAAAGTGAGGACGCAGTCAGTGGTTACTTGAAGTGAGGGGACTTCAGCCTGCAGTGTCTGTGATCATTAGACAAAGACCCTTTCCTAACTCTGAAATCCTAGAATAGAAAGGAGCCCGGAGAATGACACAATCAGAGATTCTGTTCTTCGAGAACCCCCCCCCCCCACGCTGAAGGAAGAAAGCACAGTTCGGGTGTAATTAATTGAGGACTGTTATTAGGTCATCATTAACCAAGGTGCAAATAATTGCAGCCCATTTTTACTTAAAATTGACCAGCCCCAGAGTTATAGATCGATTCGGAATATAAAAATGATGTATCAAAACATCAATGTCGATTATTTGAAATATTGTAGTCGAATTTTTTTTATTGCTTCATCGGTTAAGTGTCTGAAAGTGCAGTGTTCAAACATATATTTATGTTGTCAATACTGTCAGAACTGTCAGTTTTACTATACCGGATTTGTACTACATTTCGAATTTACTCATTTACATAAAATGTCCACCCTAGGATTCCCCCACGCCCACCCCACCTCTCTCTTTCCTCCCATCTCTGGAAAATCCGTGTCAGTTTCTTCAAAGAATTCAGCAATCTTTGCCTAAGCTAAAGTGTGCACTGCCTCTTTTACTCAATTTTCCACATCGGATTACATGTCTTTTTCACCATTTGTAACTTGCAAAGGGAGCCGGCTTTCCTCCTTTCTTCTCAACTCTGCCTACTCCAATATTTCCTACAAAATAGTATGTAGCACTTGGAAAGCTTCAGGTTTAAATATCCATATCTCAGTTCCAAATAAACCATTTAGGTAGAAACACGGAAAAACCGGACTTCACTGTACCTGTTTGGCGGTACTCGTATAAACCCGCTTGCATTGGACAGACATTCTCACACGTATCTGGGTCCATCATCAAATTTCCTGGAAGATTTGAATTTGGAAATATAAATACTTCTCCTTTCTTTTTCCTTCAAAGCCGTGATAGGAGAAAAAGAAATTATACATATAAATGATCAGCACGTTTTACCTTTAAAAGCTTTTGAACTCAACGGAAAGACACAAGTTGGAAGTAGAATTGACAGTTTTAATTCTACCCATTTTCACCTGGCACGTCAGAGACGAGGCAATTATTTATTTTATGGGGGCTGAATGGAAAAGTCAGATAGAAAGCGTGAATCCACTAAACCCTAAGTTTTAGGATAGTCTCTGGTCTGAAAATCACAGGGAAATTAGACACTTACTGAAAAACAAACATTCCATCGCTCCACAGTCTCAGTTTGTACTAATTGAAATTCATAAATTCACATTCGGCCTAATTTTATGCTTTCCACCCCCCTAGGATTCCCTCCAACTCTGATAGGAAAGACAAGGCCACTTCTGGACTAGCTCTAAGGATGTGCTTTCATGTCCATAACACAGAACTTTTTATAAACCTTTTAATGTATTTAAGTAAACCTATTTGGACATTGAGAGAAGCTACATCGGCAAAGATAGATTGGTTTTATGCCGTCAAGCCCAGCATTAGAAAAAAAAGAAAGAGAAAGAAGTCCAGAATCCAACTGAGAAGCTTGTTCACATCCACAGTTGCCAATAAATAAATAAATAAATAAATAAATAAATAAACAAATAGCAAAAGAAAGTTTCCTGCGTGCATCTGTGTGTCTTCGTGTGCACGTTTATAAACATCTCCCAGTTCGTGTTTGCGTGTTATCTCCCTCCTGCCACACACTCGAAGGCAGAGGCATCGAGGGATTGCCCCCAGAGAGCTGTGTTTACTTGGTTTTTTTAATCTCTCCGCCATGTATGACAAGTGTTACTTCAAGAAATTCATCAACCTTCCAGTTTTGCTGTAATGATCTGCAGAAGAGAACTGCCATCACTTTCTCACATCCCAAGGTGTTACAGGAACTCGGAGAAAGGGGAGAAAGGCTGAAACGCTTAATTACAGTAGGGGAGGGAGGGGCGCGAAGCGAGGGAAGGGGAGTGAGGAAGGTCCCTTACCTGGCGGATACCTGGAGAAGCTCTGAATCCTCTTGGCGAATATCTGGGGTAGGTAGGGTAGCCTTTTTTTTTTTTTTTTTTTTTAATGCCTTTGGGGAGAAGTGATACCCTTGTGTAACAATTAGCTCAGACAATAAAAATAATTGGAAAATCAGTTGGAATTTCTGAGTTTTTAATTACGTTTCATTTTGTGCTAAGCCGTGAAATTACAAATGCCCCTCAATTAAACACTCTCCTCTTGTAAAGCGTTTAACAACAATTATTCCTTAATCAGTCTGAATGTGGGTCACAAACGATGCTTTTCCACATCAAAGGGACGTCCTTGGACATTACCTTTTCGTCAGAAGAGGATTAATTCCTATAATTAGAGGGATAAATATGTGCATAAATACATCCCTCACTCAATCCTTTAAAAAAGAAAAAAAACCCCAAACAAAACACTTTCATTCTGTGTGAGACGCGGCCGGCTCTGGTAGGGTAGTAGGTTTTAGTTGTCTGCCTTTGCCCGATCCCCCTTTGCTGGCGGGAGACGGGAACCGAGAGGCGCCGGCGCGCAGCGCAGACCCCCAGAGTGACACACAGGCGCACGCGTGTACACGGAAACGTACCCACGCGCCAGGCAGGAAGTGCAAAGGCCGGTGTCCCAAGATCCTCGCCAATCCCAAAGTCATCCTCCCAAGACTGCAACCCACTCCCCACCCTGGCCCCTGCCTAGAGCATCCAGAGAGCTCCCTTCCGGTCGGTCCACCGGTCCGGAAAAGCGGGGTCCCTGCTCTAAGCCGAAGCTTCAGGTTGACTCTGCAGGTTACCAATAAAAATTGAGCATGACCTTTTAAAGCTCCTGTGTGAATATCTCATTTACCTAATGACTTTATGTCACCTAGGAAGAAGGTCAATTTCCTCTTAACCTTTCCCCCCCCCCCGCTGCTGCAGTAAGCATTCTTCCCTAATCCATGGTGGCTGGAATAATCAATTCCCATTTTATGATCGCTGACAAACTCCATCTCTGGGCGGGGTGTCAACACGGCGGGGCTCGCTCGGGCTGGACAGAGGTCTCTCTGGTTACGCCCAGCTCCGCCCGGCGCCAGGCGAAGCTGCTCTCTCTTCGGTCGAGTTCAGAGACCTTGGCAAACTTCCCTCCCCCAACCGCCGGCGTGACTTCTGAGTTGTCACTAATCCGAACCTGATATTCACCAGAGCTCCTTCGGTCACCGACAACGCTCCCCGCTGCTGCTGGGCCTCCCACCCGCCCCATCTCAGCGTGTTTTCATTTCAAAGTCTGCAGGCTGGGATTGCCCCGACCCAAAGGAGTGGGGTGTGTGTGTGTGTGTGTGTGTGTGTGTGTGTGTGTGTGTGTGTGTGTTTTAGTTTCATTTACATTTAAAAAATCATTTTTGCCTTCTTCATCGTGGATCTCAGCTCATTCACTGTGTCAGCCGGGCTAACTTTGCATAAACAAAGCAACAACAGAAGCAGAGTGGGTGGATTCCTGTGGATATGAAGTTAACTGGCAGAGTCTCTCTGTTTCTCTCTTTTTTTCTCTCTCCTATGTTCTGTTCTATTTTCCCTCTCTCATTTCTCCTCCTCTTCTTTTATCTTCCTTGTTCTTCAAGGAAGAACCCCCCCCCCCCCCCAATAACCACATATCCTAAACGATAGGCTTATTAGATGCCACTTTACCCCTATTTTCAGTTTCCCAATCTGGGGAAATTACCAGAAAGATTACTAAATCAGCCAATGTAGAAGCGAATTTGGAGCAAGTTCACCATTCTTTACCTTTGGAGGGCCTAAATATGAGCCCCTGTCCCCTCCCAATCTCTCATGTAGTAGAGGTTGGCTTTTACACACACAAGGCTTGTTTGAACAGGGATTGCTTAGCAGGTTCACCACCTGTCACGGGGTTTCTGCCCCCTTACTCCATCCCAACTCCATTTTCACTCAATACCAAGACATGGTGAAGCTGTTGATGAGTATCAAGTAATCTAAAAACCTGCTCAGCTAGGGTTCAACGGTAGGAAAATCACTTTTCTTGGAAAAGGTATCCTATGCCCAGGTCTTTTTTGTTTTGTTTTGTTTTGTTTGAGATTTCTTATGATTAACTAGCTAGTTAAAAACCAAGCACCGAACTGAACTTTTTCTCCTGAGAATGCTCTTTTGGGCTATGTTGATAGTCTTTGAGAAGGTAATTAAAATGGCCCTTTTCTTAACTTGTAGCACCTCATTACTCATGGGCAGACATTCTGCTAAAATTGGGAAGTTTGTCAAACAATCAAAACAAAAATGTAACTATTTTTCCTTAAAAGGTGGAATACAGGATAAATCATGTACTCTGGCGTAAAAATCAAACGAAAACGGCATTTGAGTTCAAGGTGAAGCACATCTGGGCCAAACACTCACTGTCCATCCATAACAGCTTCCTCAAGTCCTGTGAGTAACAGAAATGGCTAACCAAGCCACCACCCCAGCCAGCCTGAAACTTGAAGTCCCATTCTTGCTTTGGGCCTGAAGGCACTAGAGTTATGACCTCTGAGAAATAATGACAACACGCCCTGTGCAGGAGCTGAACTGGGATGGGGCTAGGCCAAGTTCTCAGTATTGTCCCTTCTTGCTTCATACCAGGAAGTACCTTTGCAAGTCTAGTTGAATTAGATTCTGGATTTAAACAGGCATTAAGGGCTGGTGCAGCCCTGAGTCACATTTTATAACAGCATGGCTTGTAAAAGATTTGTTTCATATTCCCAACAACGGAGTTACAGACTTTCTGGGATCACAACCTGTTTGTAGGTCAGGAAGTGCTTACGCGGGAAGAATTCTCCTTTATTAAAAGTCCCGAGTAGGACTTTTTATCTCTATTTGACAGAGGAGCAGACAGATTGGGGATGGGCCCCTTGACCTCAGATAATTACTACAGTCTTCCCTCTTAAGCAAATTTAATTCTCACACAAGGAGTAATTAACAACCTCTGACTACTCACTCTATGAGAATTTCCTTTCCTTTGCTTATCTTAAGGGCCCTCACAGGGATATTGAAGAATATGTTTAACACTAGTTTTTAGTTTCACTTCATTTAAACATCTTGCATTCTGCTCACTTCTTCCACAGTCTACTGGAACACATTTAGCATAGGCTTGGGCTATGTTCTAATTGTAGCACGTGAACTAGAAAAATTCAATCATCAATTTACTCCCTCCTCTACTCCCCACACTACACACTAGGTTACTCTTTGGAAAATAAAAATCTTTTAATTGTGCTTAATTCAGAGAGCATGTCAGAAGAAAGAGATTATTTTTTTTTTGTAATTAAAAAAAATGCTATTCTCTCCCTGTAACTGTCTAACGACTTCGTCCCTACCAGTTTTATAAATCAAAATTACATGTCAGGATATAAATCCTAAGTATAGAAACGGGAAGAAGGACCATATAGAAGACCACTAGCTTTTCAAAGGTGACTGAGGTCTCTGCAAAGCTCATGCCCTAAATGGAAAGACAGCTCTTTCACGCATCTGTAAGGGAGAGGGTTAAATTAGATCACTTCTAAGACTGTTTCTAATCTTCCACAGAAAGAGACTCTGGGTTGGTGAGCAGTCAGGAGCCAAGGCTCTGGACTCTGACAGGAAGGGGCTGACTCCTGGTTCTGCCCTGTGCTAATTGTGCAATCTTAAGTAAGCCACTTCACCTCTTTGAACCTCAGTAATCTCATGTATAAAATCAGGATAACTGTACTTAATGTTACTGGATATCTTCTGTTGGCTCCTGCTGATCCACTCTACGTATTTCCATCCTGCTCTCTGGTCTTGGAAGCTGGCATGCATGGTTTCAGAATGCCACTTTGGCTCTTGCTTCCTATTGGGTTTTCCCAGAATGGGTAGAGTGAGGTCCGAGTATTGATCCCAGGGTCTCTGAGGGCTGGCTGCATCCCCACCATAGCTCCAGAGCTCCCTTCACAGAACTCTCTCTCTCTTTCTGGGTTCAGGTAACTGCTTTCCTCTCCATTACTAGCCTTGGGGCACTGCGTTGTCCCTTATGGTTTCCTAACACCTTGCTCACACATTTTAATGTAGTTCCTTTATGAAGCACTCCTCAAATTATCCAATCTGATATGCACCATCTGTTTCTTGCTGGACCCTGACTGATACACCTTATAAACTGCTTGGATGATTAAAATTAAATGAGATAATGTATATAAAGCACACAGCACAGTTCCTTCCATATAAAAAAGGCTTAATAAACAGAACTTTTAGTTATTCTTTTACAATTGTTATCTGCTACAACCTCCTCTGTTTATATATGAGTAAATGGAGGCCCAGAGCGGTTAAGGTATAAATTCAAAGTCTAATTAACTTAAGATAGCAACAACCCTGGAACCAAGTTCCTGGACTAGCAGCTCTCAGTTCACTGCTCTTTTCACAGCAGCTTGTTGAACAAAACAGATGGGGGAAGAGGGAGATCTTTTTGTCATAGATGTTGGAAAAAGGGTTAGATGAGTAAGAGGCAGAAGTGTAGGAGACAATAAGCATCTTTCCATGTAGCCCTGGGTTTGCCTCTGCTAAATTATTGCTGAAATAAAGCATGTTGTGATCTGGAATCCAGTGATCTCACTAAGAATCAAATAGGTATGTTACAGGAGGAGCAATGTGTGCTTGACAGGTTAAAAACAAATTTATGGACGTATAACTGGAAGTTTTACCAGAGGGCATCATAATGTTTCGAAGGCATATAGGGTATACCAGAATTAATTTTCAAATAATGGCTGGTTTTGAGATTAGCAGTGCAGATTAGGTTTGAGCTTTATAATTCTTTACAATATACTACTGAGCTATGAATTCATATAGAACCAGAACACTAAGTTCTGGCCCACAGACATTCTGCAACTTGATAATACTAACAACGTGATGGAAATCATCCAGTCGTTAATTCCTACTTTCATTCAGTCATTCAAACAAATATTTGTTGAGCCTGTAATACTCTGCAGGAACTCTTCTGAGTGCTAACATATAAAGATTAATTAAATATATTCCGTGTTCCAATGGGTTCAGAGAGTGAAACAGAAGTAGGTCTATCAACAGACTGTGATATGAATAAAGGTGGAAATATGCCTAGGTCCCTGCAGGAACCTTGGAGAAGTTGAGCAAGGTGGGGAGCATTGCGAAGAGAAGAGGCCTTCCTGGGTCAGAATTGAGTCTTAGTAAAGAGAAGTCTGTCTCAGTCCAATTACAGTCTAGCCTTCCAAATCCTTGTAAATTACTGACGATATCAGTTTATTAATATTTAGCTTATACAAACATAAATATTAGCAATAAAACAAAAAGAAAAAAACAACATGTAATATTGTATTACACTTTACTGTGGTAGGTTGTCTGATGTATATGTGGAAACTCAGAAAATTTGAAATAATGTTTCTTTTGGTGACTAAAGTGTATGACAGGAAAAGAGGGATACATTTAAAAGATGATATTTTACACAGACTCCTTGGAAAATGGTACCTTCAAAGAGGGTTGCTTTAATGTACTTTACTGGTTAGGCCTTATTTATATAATGAGTTAGACCAGGCTTATTTGAGATATAAACATATACTGTGAAAAATGAGTTGGGACCTATGCATGGAGAAGAAAGTAGGGCCATTTATTTCAGAACCCAGAATACATTTATATATATATATATATATATATATATATATATATATATATATATATATATATATATATATATATAGTTGGACATACTGATAAATATAACACAACTAAAACAGGTTATTTCTACATTTTCATCACAAAATTGGTCATTTCTATTTCAAACGTAATTGATAAATATGATGCCTAAGTACAATTTACCATGGTAATGCTGATAATTACTTGTATCTCTTTTTTGAAATCCAAACTAAAAATTTATACAACTCTGGCTCTTCTCATTCAAGTTACTCTTGCCACTGACCTTAAACATCTTCACTTGGTTCACTTTTGTTTGACCACTCCATACCAAAATCGATCACTATTCACATGTGTGTGCGTGTGTGTGTGCGTATGCATATATCTTCATTTTAGCCATCCACAATTACAGCTATACTTGGAAATCAAAATTACTTTCAAGATCTCAAATATAGATATTGTCTTTTTGCTTTTTATTTCTTTCTTCTTTTTAACTTGCCATGTCTTTATACTTTATTCAAACAAACGATTCTGTCTTCATTATGACCTTCATTATGACTTCTGGTTTCTTGATCATTTTCTGCCAATCCATTAGTCACATTTTGATTGACTTGATCTTCCACCCAGTTTAAAGTATTAAGAAATGTATCTTTAAAAATTTTTTTTGTATTAAAAGTAATACATACTCACTAAAGACAATTTGACAAGGTGAAAAGTAGATAAAAGAAAAAAAATCATTGATAGACAAAATATACAAACACAGTTGCTATCACAATTTTAGTGTATGTTTTGCATTTTTTCTATGTATAGTTCCTTTTACAATAGTTGCAATTGTACTTTGCATAAAATTTGCATCCTAGTTAAGCATTCAAATTCTTTATGACTATTCATCTACATGTCATTAATTAAATTAAGTATTATAATTCACTTTTCCATTACACTATTATCGGGCACTAATTTATTTTTTAACTTTTATATACAATTCTGTAATGAGCACTTTTGGGAATAAAGGTTTTTCAAAACTCAGGATTATTTTCTTAAATGGACATAGATTGAAGGGTATGAATGTATTTAAGTTAACATCCAAAGCCTCTCTTGCTTTTTGAACTTTTTGTCATGATTTTCATGACAAATTCTATCTTATCCTTAATCATTTTCTGTTCCTCTGGCTGAATAGTCAACTTTTTAAAAAAAATTAATTTCATTAGGGTAACATTGTTTAATAACATTACATAAATTTCAGGTGTCCAACATTATAATATGACATCTGTATACTCTATTCTGTGCTCACCACCTGAAGTCTAATGTCCTTCTGTCACCATATATTCGGATAGTCAACTTCTGAGGGAAGAAGTCCTGAATACATACGTACAATTCATATTTATGCTCTGAACGTAAGTCAGCCTCCTGAAGCTAGGGTGAGTCTTCTTTCCCTTTTCTGTGGAGACACCTTCCTTTAACAATAACTCCCTGTCTCCTCTAACCCGCTGTCCATTTCTCTTCCCTTCCTTTTTCTTTCCTTCTTTCTCTGCAAACCACTCAGATCCCTAACTACTCTCACTCCTCTCATTCTCAGGTGATTTCACTTCATCCTTCACAGAAACCAAGGATTTCTGGCATGAACTTTCTAATATTTTCTCTTTACTATCTGTTATATCCCAGTCTCTGAGTCATAACATTACTGTTTTTAAGAATGACTACTTATTAGATTTTTGCTTTTATGTTTAGTAAAATATTTGTTACATACACAAGCATATGTGTAACATATTTAGCTGTTACAAAGTATAATAATAAAAGTAGCATTTGTGAATTAGCCACCCAACTTAAGAAAGGGAACTTTTATATGCTCATGTGTTCTGCTTCTTCTTGGAGTAACTACCATCCTGAATTTTTTAAAAATATATTTCTTTGTGTATGTGTATTCCTGAATTATATGCATTTTATATAAGCTACAACATATATAACATAGAATATATATTATTAATATATATCTTCTTTACCTCTCTCTCTACTATATATTTGTGATATATATGTATATATATGTATATATGTATATACATATGTATATATGTGTGTGTGTGTGTGTGTATGTGTGTTTGTGTGTTCATATATATATTCCTAAACAATATATTGTTTCATTTCTGGATTTTTTTTTAATTCATCATTGTATTTTTAAGATGAATTTTTGTTGTATGTGTAGTTCATTCCTTTTTATTTCTGCTTGATATTCCATTGTGTAACTATAACACAATTTATCTTTTATTGTTTAGGTTGTTACTATTTTTATTGTTGTTGCTATTATAAAGAGTGCTGCTATAAGTATTCTGGTATCTGTCTCTTGATGTTTATGTGCAAAAAAAAATTCTAGATTTAGAGTGAATATAAATCCAGAGAATTGTGAGATTTTTTGGTATCCAATTGTTTAACTTTCCAAGATAACGTGAATTATTTTTTCAGTGATTGTATTGATTTATACTCCTGCAGGTTGTATGTAAGTTATCCTATTATCCACATCCTCTCTAACACCTGGTCATTTTGTCTTTATTTGAAATGTGTTTTGCTGAACAGAAGTTTTAAATTTTTTTGTATTTTAACTTGCATATATTTTCTCTATGGCTTGTGCTTTTTCTGTCTTGTATAAAAAATTCTTTCATAGGCTAAAGTTATAAAGCTTTGTTTTTGAAAAATTCTTTAATAAATTGAATTTTTTTTCCCTTTTTGTACTTAGGTCTTTAACTAACAGGGAATTGATTTTTGTGTATAGAAGTGAGGTAGGAATTCATTTTCATTTTCTCTGTATGGACAACCCACATCCCAAGTCCATTACTTCCCCAGTGATCTTTCGTCCCTCTCTCTCATACATCAACTTGTCTATAAATTCTTTGGGCCTTCAATGTAGATAATAGTGTAGACTTCAGAAAATGACAGTTTTACTTCTTTCTTTCCTATCCTATGACTTTAATTCTTTTTTCCCCCCTTCTTTTCTTCTCTTTCTCCTCCGTTTCCACCTTCCCCACTCCAGCTCCCTCACCTCTGCTTTCTGCTCCTCCTCCTTGTTTTTCTTCTTTTGGTCTTATTGCCTTTTCTAGCACCAGATTTCCAGGACAATGTTGAAAAGAAGCATTTTTAAGTAGTGGACATCATTATGTCATTCCTAATTTAAATGATGTTTTCTAGCATTTCTCCATTAAGACTCCTGTTTATTGTAGTGAATTGAGAATAATCTTCATCAGGTTAAAGAAGTTTTTTTCTCCGCATGCCTAGTTTTCTAGCTTTTTTTTTTTTTTGATGAATGAGTGTTAAACTTTATAAAGTGATGTTTCTATATGTCATAAAATGGTCATTTTTCCCTTTACTCTGTTATTGTGGGAAATTTCATTTATAGTTTTTCTAATATTAAAATGCTCTTGTGTTTCTGGACTATATCCAAGTGGATCACGATACTATCTTTATTGTACACAGTTAGGTGTAGGTTAAAAAATATTTTGCTTAGGATTTTTGAATTTCTATTGATACAAGAGAAAGGCCAGTCTTTCCCTTTCTTTTCCTTAATTTTTTAAAAAATCATCTTTGCCTATTCTTGGCAACAGTTTATATTGGTTTCATATAATTAATTACAATTAGGGGAGATTTCTCTATTTTTATTCTCTAAATAAGTTGGTATGTGGTTTAAATCTCTATTTCTTAAAATTTTGAAAGGCTTTACTCTAAAGTAATATTCACTTTCTTTAAAAGATGACTCTTAACTACTGATTAAATTAATAATTATTATGTGATGATTCAGCTCTACTACTTCTTTTAAAGTCAGGTTTTATAAGTTAAAATTGTATACGAATTTATCTATATCATCTCAGTTTTCAAACTTATTGTATAATGAAGTATATTAGTCTTTTCATTCTATGTTTTAATGTCTGTTATATCAGTATATGTGTTCACTATTTTTATTACCAACAGTCTATGGCTAATAAGATTCTGCTGGGTTTTTTCACATTTCTTAAGTTGGATGCTTAGCTGGCCCTAAGGACCATCAGGAGAGGAGACAAGGCACTGTGGAAATGTTACTTGGATATAATCTCCTCCTGTTGCTTCCCTGTTGATCACGATTCTCAGGGATTCTTGATGATCTTTCACATATGATTGATTGTCAGCTGGTCTTGAAATATTTCTACAAAAAGAAATCCAATGATTCTCTTTAAGGATCTTATTTCAACTTTGAATTAAGCCAAAACTTTCAAACTAGAGATACCTGCCCTATAGGAGATCAGAATTTTTACTTTGAACTATTTGATTTCTTAATACCAGGTTTTTTCACTCTCCGTGTGAGTGTGTGATTATTTTGTCACACTGATTTATGAAATTCACATATGTATGTAAGATGAACAAAATATGAATCTATGGAAGTATGTGTTTCATGGTCATTAGTTATTGCAGCGGTTTAGAAATATATCACCAATATAATTATTCTCCCTTTAAAGTTAGAAAAATGGAAAGATCGAAAAATAATTCTTAAGGTACCACAACAAATTCAGGTAAGAACCTGAATTAGTTTACTGATATGTCCCTAATCTAGATTTTTAAAAATCTTCTATAAAGACCTTATATTTATAAATAGCCGAGGTGTCTCCATTGTTGGTTTCTAGGATTGATACTTGCTGGATGGACAAAAGGAGCTTCTCATACAGGGGCTGGAAATACACTTCATGTGACTAGTGGCAAAACCATAGTCACAACGGCCACCAGTATTAGTTGATCAAATCCCAGCATAAGAGGACCAATAAGAAAACCACACTGAAAAACCTGTATCTTCACTACTACTAGTTTTCATAAACACCAGAAAAGACAATTTCTTGTCTTTTAAGGAAATCTACAGCAAGATAAGCCAGTGACTTGACTTTCTATATCTTAAAATATGAAATGAATAGTGTTTTTAAATAACCATAAAGCTGAGATATGATGTACTTAGTTTCTCATGGAGATAAATTAAGCAACAAAGGGCTGCCTCATAGATGAAAATGAGTAATGTATTCATTCATACATCTTTGAAGAGCCACTTTACATGAGAGCCATCATAGTGTATGGCTGGGCTGAGAGTCAAAGGACTTGCTTCCAGCACTGTGACCCTCCGCACGTCTCTGGCATTATCTGTGCCTGGCTCTTTAGATACTATCTAAAGATGTCTCCAGATCTGTGGTTCTCAATCATCTAGGGTAATAGAAAACTACCTGGTCTCTCCTCTCACTAGCTATTCAAAAGGGTACTGGAACCCTTGAGAGCCCCTGATAAGATTAAATCATGGTTAGCTTGGGGCAGATGGGGTGGGAAAGGGAGGGTAGAAAAAAGACTACACTGATCTAATACCATAAAAAGTTCACTGTTTAATTTTTAGTTGGGAGTTACTCATTTTGATCCTACTACTCACTATCTAGGTTCCTTAGAGCTTAAGCAAACTGGATTTATCCTGATATGGAGGCAAAATGAAGCTTAAAGGCATCAATTTACTTTTAGGTTACATATTTCAGGGTAAATGGGTCAGTTAGAAGTAGGACCATAAAACCCTGTAACAAATCATAAGATAATTTTCACTAATGCCACTGGATTAGATGCATACGGTGCCATTCTCCTCTGGGTGGTGATTTTCTAGAAAGCAAAGAACGGAAAATTCAGAGGACATTTTTGAGCACTAAAATTTGTAACATGTGGATCTGAGGTGAGGTTACAACAGCAACCTAGAGACAGCCCCCTGGCCTTGAATTCTGTTCTTCCAAAAGCAAAAAGAGCATTTGGTGGGTTCTGCTGGTTGTTTAGGAGACTTAAGAAATCTTGGAGGATTCACTCTGATTTATTTTTCCTGTTTTCAGAAAGATAGACATATTGTGGAGATGTGGCTGGGACACTGACTTAGAAAAGGTAGGAGGGATTACATATTTGTTTGTGTAAACTTGGGCCCTGTATTGCTGTGCTCTGAGAAGGAGTGTGCTATGAATTAATATGTAAAATGCATGGTTTTTGGCTGCCTGTTTGAATCAGTTAGAATGCTTCTGACTGCAAGTAACAGAAAACCCAATTCAGACTGGTTGTAGCAATAAGGGAATAAAGCTATGCCACTGGCAAGAGGTGGGGCAGGCTTCATTTCTCCTTCCCTTCAGTTCTCCTGGCCCTGTCCTTTACATGCATCACCTATATCCTTAGGCTGATAACCAGACGGTCTCAGCAGTTCTGAGCCTGTCTTCCCACAACAACAGAGGAAGAGAACCTGTTTCTCTTTCTTTAGCTATTGTTAGAAGACATGTGCAAAAATATAATTTGAGAATGTCCCAGTAAAGTTTCCCTTACATCTCATTTGTGTGCCTTTGTGGACGGCTTAACCAGGCTTAACCAAGAATCCTGAAACAACCACTGATGAGAGGGAGGACCCAGTCTTGGAATTTGGAGCAAACACTTTAACTGTGTTACTGATACAAACTGGGGAAGGCATGGAATGAATTCTGAGAAGACAACTTTTTCTCAGTTTAATATACAATTGCCTAGCAACTAGGTACAACTTCTGGCGAACATTGGAGTTGAGGGTTAGCTATTCCACATCGAGAATTGACTAGCCAGGGCACGAAGTGTTGCATTTGGATACTCTCATTTAATTCTCATAACCTAAGGTAGGTACTATTATTGCCCATTTCTGATGTGAGGAGAGTAAGCCTTTCCGAGATTAGGCAACTTGCTCTAATTTGTAGTTGGTTAATAGGGAATCAAGTTGCACCATGCTAGAACCCTTGGTCCTAACACCTTTCTATCTCTCAAAGCAGAGTCCTCTGATTCATGGGTCAGAGATCAGGACATAATAAACCATTTAGTTATACAGACAATAGCATCCCGTTGAGCGATTTCCCTTGTAGATAGCTTTGGGTGACATATTATGGGGTCCAGTGAGTCTGTGATATTTGGTTTTGAAAATGGAGGGAATTATGATGATATCACGATCATAAGGAACGTGATAAAGTTGGGAAAACATTATGAACTGTTTTAGACAAAAGGCATTTGTTTAAACACACAAACAATAAGAAATGATAGCAGCAAAACCTTTCCCCAGTAATTAAAAAATTAGTGTTTTTAAGTGAAAAAAGATGACTACAAAAGAGATTAGTTAGCAATCTAGTAGCTTTTGTAAGGAGATCATATTACCTGAGGGAATATATCCAACTGAGGGGCAATGAGAAAATTGTAAAAAAGGCAAATATGTTGTTGGCTAGATAGGATACACTGAGATCTGTATCCATCCTTTGTGCAGAATTGTTTAGTGGATGTGAAGACAACTTTATTGTGTGATGGAAGGCAACAGGTGATCCATGATTTCTTTATAGATTAAAAAAGGTACTTTAGAAATCGAACATGATGCAAATTAAGGAAACACAGAGCTGTTGCATTGTAAATGTTATTAACTATCTTTGTATTTTAGCTGCTGGCAAAAAGCCATAAATATTGGAAAACATTTTCTTTTTCTCTTTCTTTCTTTCTTTTTTTTTTTTTTTTTGGCAAAGTAGGGCATTTGATTGTTTGGATGTTCTTAGAAACCTCAGTTGAGTCCAGAAAGCAATTACAAAAGAGGTGTTCTTTACTCCTTTTTTTTTTTTTTCATATGACACTTTCTATTTGTCCCTGAACAGGTTTTGCAAGAAGAAGAAACTCTGCCCATTCTGTAGGCAGGTGGCTCCCTGCTCTGCTGTTTCGGACTTTCAATCACTAGTGACATGCCTGCAATCCACAAAGTCCTGGGTGTCTCTTTTAGCTATCATCATCTGAAAGACATCTAAAAGGGTTTTTTTAGTGCTTGAGAGCATTAGGTTTCATTTCTTGCATTCCACAATGTAAGAGCAAAAGTTGATCCACACTGACATGAGGGGCTCAATTCTTTACAAACTTTTTGTGTTTCCACCAGACATAATCCTTCCTTTCTTTTTTTTTCTTGTAAAGCTCAAGTTCATCTAAAAATCGTTGGCTCTTTCCTAGATACATATAGCCCAGCAAAACTAAACCCATCTCATTGAAATTGACATCAACCAGCAAAAGCATGGCTGTTTTACTACCAGAGACACATTTGCATAATTGCTAAACTTGCTAAGTAGCAGCATATAAAGACAGTATACTAAGATCAAGAAGAGTCAGTCATCAACCACTACTGTTTTTTTAAATAGACTTACCATAATGCTTTTAGAGGGGCATTATTTCAATAAAACAATCCACAAATAAATACAAAACAAAAGGGCAAATGTAGAGACATATTGCATGTAAGCATGCATACCAAAAAGGTAAGTGCAAATTAGATTTGAATATTCATGAGTCACAAATCATTGACAGTTTGAAATAATGCAAAATAGCTTTATAAATGAGGTTAAGGCAAGGGACATCAAAGAAATACATCGTTAAATCAATAGCGATTTGATTGTGCATATACTTGTAAATTGCGGGTACAGTTTTGGTGACACGGGAGAAAAAATACTGTGTATCTGATGAAGGAGGACGACACATAAATATTCCTTTTGTATGTTATATTTTTCCAATTCATCATGCTTTTGGAGACCAGCCAGGTAGAAAGTGCTTGGACATCATATTTCCCCCTCAAGACTGAGTTTCCTTTTCAGAAACTGAGTTTCATACTATACCTTTGCCCTTGCTTGCTCTGCTAAACAGAACTCGAAATACACCAATTTCTACAGAGTTGCCTTCTAAAATAAAGGTTGCCATTAACAGAGAATGGCTCAACTCTTAAATCCCTTCATGACAAAATAACTTCCAGAGGAGATGATATAGTTTTAATACTGTTTTCTTTCTATTTAGAAGGAAGCAGATGAATTCAAAGTATAAGAACAACTTCTAAGAATATTTTCAAATAATTTGAGATGTAGGCAACTTTGTAATTTAAATAAAAATATATTTATTTTGTTCGGCAAGTAACTAGTCATTAATTTGTTACTAATTATTTTGAACCCGTGGCTTCAGGGATGTAGGAGTGCACACGTGTTCATGTGCCTGGAGAAATACTTGGAATGGCAGGACTTACAAATTAAAGACGTGTTTGGGACTTGCCTTAAAGCAGAAATGTTTTCAATTAATTTTTCAGAAGTTTCTATTTGGGTCACTGCTATCTGTAAGTTATGACGTATTTCTCCAAGCTGCTCACCTCTGCCAGACTCTTTATTGTGTTCTGCTTTCCAGGGTTATTGATGAAGTTGGTGACATCATGTGAAAATCGAGGCACATGGTAGCACTAATTTTGGAACACGCTCAGGGATTGTGGTCTGTTTAGAAAATTAATGTGTATCTTCTTCTGGGCCGTGTTTTAGGGCAGACATTTAGATTTGGGAGGTGAAATTCAGATTCTGTTTAGCAGAGCAAGCAGAGCAGTTAGAAAGAGAGAATTTTGCATTTTCTCCAATTTCCTCCTCTGTTAGGAAAGAAGCTAAGATGACTTCTACACTATTGATAGTCAAGAATATCTATAACTTCCAAAAGCAATGGCCTTGGTAATTTTTAAGACCTTTATGTGAAATCTGAAAATATAATTTGTCAGTATGGATTGAGCTCAAGCTGAGCATTATATTTGTAAACCATACTTTGTTATTTTGGTTCTATAGCTAAAAATGTATTGACTCTTGAAGTTATTAACTTATTTGATCATAATAAGCAACTATTTCTATTACTCCTTTCAGCAAATGTTTTATCATGGTATAGTATGAGAATATTTAGTTATCCAAATTTCTTTTAAATTGGTTAGCTACAATATTTAATTTAATAATTGTCAGTAGCAGGGGTCTATATAGGCAAACACTGTTTTTCCTCTATTATAGTTCCATTTATTTAGTTCTTTTATTTAGTTCCAACATTATTTTAGCTCCATTTGGTCAGAGTTACTAAAACTTTCTTGACAAGGAGGATAATTTACAACACGTATATATATTTGATTATTTTGATTAAGTCTTTCTTTATATATGTGTGTACATATATACATAGTTTTAAAAATTGTTTAATCGCTAAATTAAAACATAACATGTTGGACTAGCCAAGGAATCTAGACATTTCGTTCTTCTTCATTACAATCTTTAATAAGAGAGAAAAGTATTGTTTCTTTTTTGCCTTTTTAAACTGGGGGAGATAATACATCAAACTTTGATTTCTACAGCAGAAAAGTGCCTGACTAGCCAGTACCTTCACTGAGACGAACTTCCGTAACCATCTCCCTTATCTAGGATCAAGAAGTTAGAGGGCCTGGAAGCTGTCATTTCTAGTAATTCAATATCAAAATCAGAAAATATAGAATAAAATAAAAGACTTACCATTGATTCTGAATTACTTAACACTGACTTACTGAATTCCAATGAAGTCTTGTCTTATCATGAAAAAGAAACAGTCTCTCTCTCTCCTAGATGTCACTTTGGGAGCCCCTTGGTCCTCATGCTAATTTTGCTATGTAAATAGAATTAATTTTATCTTGAATGAGCAGTGGAGTGGCAGTTAAGGGATTTCTATTTCCTATTCTGCCACTAACTGCTGTTATGAGCTTGCACAAGGTACTTCAAATTCTTTGGATCTCTGTTTCCTCAATTATAAAAGAAGAAGCTGGACTAGAAGCAGCCATTTTCAAACTGTGCCTCTGAATCCCTAGGGCCCTGAGAAACCAGCAAGTTTTGATGGAGGAGGGAAGATTGGCCCTTGGAACTCAGGGCAAAGATGCCATTTTTTTCTCCTCATTTGCATACTGATCTCATAACATTTAATTTAAGGAAAGGGAAATGACTTAAAAAGTGTGAGAACACTGAATTTAAAAAATAATCATCACTACGATTTCTTATGGCTAGCTAATTCTGATCTGCATCCTATTTTGTTTCATAACTATTCCAGTGAATATTGAGGTAGCAAGAATTATCATGTTCTTGGCTTCTCCTTTTAAATATAGGTTGTAAAAAAAAATGCCTAAAACCATGTAAAAGGGAGGCATAGAAAAGACAAATGGCAGGTGAAATCTTGGTAAAAATTTAAGTGAACTTATATGTGATGTCCAGACAGCTACTGAACATGGCATTCACCAGCCAGGTTTGCTCTTTCTCTGCGCCACCTCACTGCACAACTCCAGAGAGCACTGTAGCACTGTAGTTTAACTGCATGATGCCCCTGAACTTGAGCAAAGCACTACTTCTATGACTATTCCAGGTTTGGCTTTTCAGCGACTTCTCTTTTCTAAAGGCCTACTTCAGAGATCCTAAGGTGGTCCACACTCTGTTACCATCTCTTGCCTTCAAGAATTCATTGCTCTGTGCTTCCAGAGCATTTTGTTTCTACCTTTTCTGGGATACTTACAGCATTGTATATAGTTAGTTGGATTTGAGTGCCTGTCTTCCTTGTTAGGTCTTGAGCTTTTAGCAACCAGCGGCTGGATCTTAATTGTATTGGAATTCACAATCCAACACTAGTCCTGGGACTTTGAAATACGCAAAATAATGTTCTTTGAAAAAATGAAGAGTAGCTCTCTTTTTGCCATATACGCACCTGACAATTAAGTTTGCGAACGCATCCTAGAAAAAGTACTACATACCTCATTGTTGAATATTACTATGATCACCTTCAAAGTACTCCCCTTGGGAAGATGTACACTGATGCCAGCACCTAGTCCACCCTTCAAAGCAATTTTGGAACTCTCTTTCTCGAATGGCCATCAGAGGAATGGCCATCAGAGTTGTCGTTGTATTACACTTGATGTCCTGAACGTCATCAAAATGTTTTCTTTTCAATATGTCCTTTATCTTTGGGTAAAGAAAGAAGTCACTGGGGGCCAAATCATGTGGGTAGGGAGGGTGTTCCAATACGGTTATTTGTTTACTGGCTAAAATCTCCCTCACAGACAATGCTGTGTGAGCTGGTGCATTGTCGTGATGCAAGAGCCATGAGTTATTGGCGAAAATTTCAGGTCGTCTAACTTTTTCATGCAGCCTTTTCAGCACTTCCAAGTAGTAAACTTGGTTAACTGCCCAGTTGGTGCAAATTCATAACAAACAATCTCTCTGATATCAAAAAATGTTAGCAACACCTTTGCAACAAGTTCTCGAATGTATTGTCAGACCTCATATATTCAACTATTCAACTCAATGCAACAAATACTGTGCTGATTGTGTAGTATTCTGCATTTAAGGTGGTGTCATGCATAAACCTCATCCAGGAGCAGACAAGTTAATATGACCTATACCCTTTTTTATTAAAATATGAGACAGTACATGATTAATGCTGCATTCTGAGCATGACCAAAGTGCTTTGGAAGCTCTAAGGATCTGGGATTAAGTGAAGGCTTGCACATAGAATCAGTACTCTGATCTGGAAGAGCAGTAGGATTCCAGGCAAAAATACAGAATGAGACAGGAACAAGGTAGAATATTGTAGGTGAAGCGGATTTCATATCGTTGAAAATTATTACATTTTAGGTACAGAATTTGCATGGATTTTGCAGTAGTTGGGGAGAAGGCTGGAAAATTAGGTAGAAGACTTACTTAAATGCTATAAAAGAGTTTAGTATTATTTCCACGGAAAATCAGAACTCAACAAGACAGAAGTAAAGGAAGGAAAACTCTGGTTTAAAAAGCATAGTCTGGTAATACCATGGAAAATGGTTTGAAGGGCAGACTTTGAAGACATGGAAAACACGCCAAGCAAAAGAGACTCTGAAGAACGTAGTTTTAAGGTGGCTGTGGAAAAAAAGAAAAAGAAGAAGAAGAAAAGAAGAGGGAATGAATGTGGCAGTAAGATAAACTAAAGGATAAGAAATTTAAAATATTTCTGAACTATACCGAAAAGATAATATATAAGTGGTATTGTGACAAAGATGATCACACAAAACTTCAACCTGCTAATACTAAAATTCAACACTCTTTGTTGCCATCAAGATTATCTAAAATGTTAAAGAATTTAATCATTAGTAATATTCATGTTTATTTTTTACTGAGCTGGTAAGTTTTCTAAATCTGCTGTCATACTTGTCACACTTACCATTAGGTAATCAATCTATCAAGGGTCTTACAATTCTAACAACTGACGCCTTAAACGTCTCATTTTTCCTATTTTCAGGTTTAGGCTTGGAATATTTCTTAATATCTTTAAACAATTAAAAACACCTTTGTTGATAAAATATGTGAATATTGGACATTCTAACTTTAGTACAAAACTAAGTTATCATCTAATGTTTTATTTTAAATGATCATAAAGTATACCTTATTGGTAAATTTTGACTTAGAATCTCCTAAATGCTAAATGGATGTCCCATCTTAAATTATAAAAAGGTAACTCCAGAGTCAGTGGTATTGATACAAGATCCAAAGATGGGACCTGCCTGTGTGCGCAGGGGAGATGTTTGGAGAGGAAAAAAGCAGCAGGTGCATACTTGGAGCTACTGTGCTGCTGGGTAATGATGACCAGATTCTCCTATGTATTTGTGGACTGACTGCAGTCCACATTGGAATGCAGGAGAAAAAAAGATGGAAGATGAGAGGGCAGGATGCCTCAGGGAGCCTCTGGTCTCATTCTATTATTCTCCAGTCCCTCCTCACAGAGGACCCCCGAGGCCATACTCTCCACTCCCCCTTGAAGACTTGCTCATCTTCAGATCTTGGAGGCAGGGCTGGTGGGGTGGCTAGGTCGTGTGAGGAGTCTTTTTCTTAATAATATACTTGGAAGTGTAATCATCAGTCATCTCAACCTTGATCCTATCTCTGGGTTAGGGATCATACAAAACTTCCAGGTTAAAAAAAACTTTTTTAAGCCTCCAGAAAAGGATACATAACATGTTCATTTCGAAATCCTTCCTGAAATCCAAAGCTTTTTTACTATAGGATTTGAAAACATCATTTATCAAAAGTGCAATTTATGTGCAGAGCACTGTATAGGATTTAAGTGATATATGTAAGTAAAAGTATTCTTATGTTCCATAAAATTTTGATTTTTTTTGTAATTGAATGCTAATAATACAGACCATCTTGATTGAATAAACTTTTTTAACGGATCAAAATTGTTTGTATGCATCAATTTCCTCAAATATTTATTGTATTTTTCTAAACAAATAGTCAACATCCCAAATCCCTACAAAGTATTTACATTATTTTAGAAAGAGAGACAGAGAAAAGCAAGGGGCTGATTAACATCAAATTCAGGATGATGTTATCTATAGAAAAAGGGAGGGAAGAGGAATGGGTTGGGGACTGGCTCAAGATTCCAAAAGTACTGGTACATTTCATTTCTTAAGTTGGGTACAAGATACACATGCTTACCTTATTTACGTACTTGTGCATTTTACCTGTATGCTATACATATTATTTTGAATTCATTTAATATTTGATAAAATTATTTATAGGAGAGAATAATAAGACATGGTACAAATAATGGCAATGAAATCATTATATTTAAAATGTTAGGGCTGTGCAATTAAGCAATTGACTGTTTCTCAAAGTGTCCTGAGTTTTCTGTTCCAATCTATTATGTAAATAGGATATTCAGTACCACAGGGAAAAGGGAAATATACAAACAGAAAAAGACATAAGTAGGTTGCTAAGGAATTCCAACTCTTCCAGAGTCTTCTTGCCTGAGTGGGACTAGCTGTGTAAACAGCCCATGTAAAACACCAACTCAGGAAAAGACTGCTGACGACTGGCAGTAGGGTGTGTGATTTGCACGGTTTTCCCAGAGCTCAAATAAAAGCAAAGGAATTCCACTGCATGATTATCAACCAGTTGTCTTCATTTTAAAGATAATTACCATGGCATCATCTCCTTTCAGAATTCTAGATTAATATTTATTGATTGATCAAAAGTAGTACCTGTAAGACCGGGAACAGTGGAAAACTGATACCCTTCTTGAAATGCTCAGTGGGGATACCAGTGAGGACTATTTCCTCAGGAATTCGCCTCAGTCCTTACAATGTGTTTGTTTCTATTCTTCCAGTTCGAGCTTTGTTTTTCTTTTAGCAACTATATTTGCTCTAAAGAGTTGGAAAAATGTCATAGGTTTTTTATGAAGTGGGATCCTAATTCAGGCTGAATTAAAAGTAAACTACATGCCCCGGGTATATTGAGGACTTCTGGATTCTTCAACCTGAAATGGAGTGGAATCTGTAGCCTAGAGGTGAAAAAGCCTGTAAATCCCTTTATTACCCAAAGCCCTATAATCTCTGTGTGTGAACCAAGTAGTATACACAAGAATGGTAACAGAACTTTCCAGTTAACATGTCAAGAAATCTCTAGCTCAGATAAGAATTGGGCTCTTTGCATTTACTCTCTGCACAAAATATTTAAAACCCAAGAGACCATTTGGGGATTTGTTTATTTTGATGACCAGATAGAGTCCATTGTTTTGTAAAAGCCAAAAGCCCATTTTGCCTTCTTAGGAAATTTTCGTTCTAGCACCCTGTCATTAGTTGCTTCCAAATTTCATATCTTTTGTTTGAAATATCTAAAAATAAAAGTAGTTGTTTAACTAATTTTCTATTGAGCTTAATTTAGCAATTATCAAATCACATTCGTCAATACAATGACTGAATCAGATGTGACCCAGATGTCAACAATTTAAAAAGCCTTTGTAGCCTTTTCTATTATTTCAAGTTATAGTAGCTACAAGCAAAATCTTGATTGGATCAATAAGAAACAAAAATGTACTCTCCTCTGTCATTTCAAAGTCATCTATTAAAACAACCCAAATATAAAATTCAACTGTGTTGGAATACAAATAGAATAGCATAATGAGGCTTATGTTTAGAAATGCAAAGAACATTTTAGAAAGTATTTTAGGAAGAATTAATCTAATTCTAACTATTAATATTCTTCCATCATTTGATATTCATTCTTGTACGCGTGGATATCATGAAAATGTTATTTATGGTTTATAATTCTTTCTCTTTCTCTCTCCTTTCTTTCTCATTCTAATGTTGATATCTCTTGCTGTATAGTGAAACACTTTAGGTAACCAGATTTTTCTTTCCTTAGACATATGAAGCTGATGTGAATATTGAAATGACATAGAGGACCCAGGAAGAATAACCCTTGAAATTATAATAAGTTAAGTGAACTCATATTTAATTAGGTTCTTGGTAAGTATGCAGTGTATTATTAATGACTGTTTATTTACTCAGGAACCATGTTTGTTTTTGGCAAATTAATTTAATGCTGTGATATGGAATAGTACTTAGCTTTCTGTAACTGCTGAAAGGTACTAGCAATATTATATCACGTGTTATGCTTCATGGCGATCGCTAAGGACACACAGAAATATGTATGATGGTTAATTAATGGCATTCTTTTGCCTTTACACTTAAGTTTCCTAACACTATAACATACCAAGGCAAGCTTAACAATTTTTACATGTGGCTGGAACTCAAAGCTATTTTTTGCCATCATTGTAAGGAATACTGTGCATCTTATATGTCTTGATATCCTATGTACAGAAAGTGACATCTACTGGAGAAAGCAGAACTGAATATTTACTTTCCAAACTACTTTCCTGCTAAACTTCCAGGCAAGTTGCACTATCCTCGAGATTATCCCAAATTTCTAAAACAAAGAAAGATTTTATTTAGCTCTGTATGGTGTAAGGCCTGCCCTGTTTTGGTTGTCCTTTTTTCAAAAATGCCCTTTGGGGAAAAGTGGTTCTGAGGGCCACTCATATTATCTCATAAGAAACGCTGTTGAAGACTTCTGGAAAACACAACTTTAGCACATTTCCCTGTGGGTGAAACTGAGGTTCTAAATAACCGTAAACCACCAAGTGATGGATTTAGACAGGATTGCATTGTAACAAATAGTCTGAAAACATGTTTGAAAAATGTATAACTCCTTTAAATGGTCTGAAATAGGAACTGTGAAACAAAGTATGGGATTAGAATATATAATTTTCTTGGATTCAAAGCCTTCTCCATGCTGCTTTGCAGCCTAATCATTTTTATTTGTTCGTGTTAAAAAGATATGTGTCTAACTCCATGATCTAATCAAACGGCTGTTCTGAGGGCAGAAGGGGATACTACCTAGCCGTTTTCACTCATGGTCAAATCTAAGAAATGACCCAGAGCTCTGAAAGCTCATTTCTGAAAGACAGAAATGACATCAGCTTCTTTCTTGTGACAATAATTCACAATCTTTAAATAATCACCCTTTCTTATGGAGGATAAACCCTTTTTATCTGAAAGCTACTGTGATAGCCATTTTCAAGTCTGAAGCACTGAGGCACAACTGTATTCAGTGAGTTCATGAATATTATGACTATGGCATTGACTAGAAGTCCTGCCTCTTCGGTTCTAGCTTATGGCCTGTATGATATTAGCAAGGCTACTTCCATATGTAGATTTTGCTGTAGTGTAATCCTTTGTACTTCTAATTGTTATTACCATGTACAAATTTTTTATTTTGTTTTTGTAACAATGCTCTTGCACTCCCTCTGCTGGCCTTGCTAATTAACAAAAACCAGTACCAAGTGGATGACTGAGAGAATGGACGCTGTTTGGTGTTGGAACCCAATAAGAAGTCATGTTGATTGGCCTTCGTATGAAACAAAGAGGCCAAAAGAAAATGTGCTTGTAGATGGCGAAAACAAAAAGCATGATTATTTTTATACTTGTAAAAAAGAATTTAGTGAAGTGGTCAAATTCACAAATCTTAAAAATGTGTCTCTCTCTTTCAAACTAAAACCTGTTATCCATATTCTATTAAAATGTACATATGTATTTAGCAAAAGCCATATTTTACTAAAAGGTGTATCAATTTCGCATCTCTGTGTTCACACTGGAGAGTTAAATGAAAGTTTGCCTGGCTTTGTTGGTAGGACTCTGAACCCCGATTAGATATATAGCTCTCCAGTGGATTCGCTTCCCACATCCTAGAGTTCCATTATGGAGTTACAAAGAGAATGACAGCACTTGGCAAATCCCAGGCCTAATCATAGCATAGAGAAGTGACTTTTGGAAGGTACATTACCAAGCAATTAGGACCCATTTAATAAATTACCCCTTATGGAACACTTTGAACCCTAGTGGTCTGAAGAGGTTAATGCACCTCTCACCACTGAGTGCTACTCACTTTCCAGGGGTAATTTCAAGGCCATAGTTAATCCAAACCTTCTTTTCATCAATGGCCTCTTACTCTTGAGCCACTTCTGGAGTCTGGCATCAGTAAGCCCACACCCTTGCACTTCCCCCTGTGCATTTCACACGCTTCATTTTCTCACAGCTGAATCCACTGGGCAGAGCATCCAGGAGGCCACGCAACTTTGTGCTACACATTAACTTCCTCTGGTTTGCATACTTCTTCTTTGGAGTCTTTCTGTTTTTCTTATTTATAGAGAGTTTTATTAACTTCGGGGTTTGGTTTAAATGTTATGTCTTATGTAATACACTTTCTCCAAAATGGTTGAGTGGCAACCATATTTTAAATGAATCCAATACACACATTTAGATTTTAGGGTCTTATAAAATTTGGGAAAAAAACCCACAGTAGATATGTATTTGTAAACTGACATCTTAACTATGGTTAGACACTAAATAACATCTAAAATATAGCTGTGAGGGAGAAAAAGCTTTTCTCCCTAGAATGTAATTATACTTTTCAGGTTTTAAATATTTTTAAAAATAAATTCAAGTTGAGTTTTTGAAATGAAAATGCTGAGGAAACACTAAGCACTTTTATTTAAAAAGACAGCAAAGGAATGGGATGGAATAAAGAGAAATATAAAAAATGTTACTGTGGATTCATAATGGCTAACATTGCTATCACATGTCGCTGGTCTGCTGAATGACATTTCCTGTAAATCATGACCCAAATCACCATGATTTCTAACACATTTATTGAATGTTTATATTATCTATGGCTCTGCTGAGAGCTACAGGAGATGAGTAAGACATGGCTTATAACTTCAAGAAGCTTGTAAGTGTATTATAGATCCTGGATATAGGCATGTGGAGAAAGAACCATAGTGAGTTGAAGATTACAATAAATACCCAGTTTGTGTCCATACGGAAGATGCTAAAGGAATTCAGAAAAGAAAGGGGAGTCTCTGTTTAAGAAGGTTTGATGGAGAAAATGGAATTTGCTCAGGCCCTTTGTGAGGATTTTGATAGGAAAGCTGAAAATTAGAAAGTCAAATGAGATGCTCCAACATTAAGAAGTAATTAAAGTTGCCTTTAGTTGTTGTGCCTGTGAACATATTTTGTGGGTTATGTTTGGGAGACAGTTTTTTCAACTTGAGAGCAGACGTCAGTAAGTTTTATTGAATGTTCTACGTTGCTTTATCTTTATTACATATAGAAAAATAAATGACAAAACACATTTTCAGTCAAATAATGTAATATGGAAAATATTGACTGTTGTCAACCAAATAATCAGGACATAGTTTAAAGGTTGTTTTTTTTTAAGCCAATATAACTATAAAATGACAAAATACCCCTTTCTAGGATATTTAATGATTCATTGGATGGATGAGTCATACCCTTTAAAAATCTCTTCTCCTTTCATCATAACTTGGAAATTTTCCATACTATAAACAGTGTTTTCTTACACGCTTACAATAAACAAAGACTATGGTGGGAAATCCAGCTTCCACCTGAATCTATAGTATTATTGCAATGTGGGTTCATGTGGTCTGAAAGTCTTTTGTATTTGTACTGTATAACTTGGTTCTTATCTGATTTTTAAAAAATCACCCAGCTAAAGATGTGACAAATTCTTTCCCATGGCATAGTTTCCAAAGTGAGTGGAAAGACCTGAGTATCGTGTAGCACACTAGTAGTATGCTACTGGGTCTGAAAGCAGCATCTACTTCCCTAGACGAGTTGCAAATAAAAAATAAACTACTATTTTTTATCACTGGTAAGTAATCATTTAAAAAATTGGAGCCCTACTTTTTGGTGTGGTGGTGAGATTATATTGCTCTCAATATATACCTAGAAGCCTGTGATTGTTTAATCCATAAGCAAAGCATTACCACAAGCCATACTCCATCTTGTTTTTGCCTCTTGCATTATTCACAATAATGCCAGAGCAGATTTATTAATACCAGCCTGTAAATGGCATTATTCCACATACTCTGAGAATTTACAACCAGAGATAAACAACACTTACAGAGTGATAAAAGTAGGACAAGAAGAGGAAATCACATTGTCTGTTGAAGTTTTCCTTCTACGATTGCGAAATGCATCCAAATTGTCGATCAGCAAATCTTGACTGAATGACCTCTGTGTCTGAACTCTGCATCCCAGAGATACAGATGGATATCCTTCCCAGAACTCTAAGAGCAGTTCCCTTCTTCAAAGAGCCTGGGGACTAGCTGGGAAAGGACTGACACATAGGAAACACCAGCAAACATAATGGCACTCTAGTATGGTACTAGTCATGCTATAGACTAGTCATGCTATAGACGTGTGCTATCCAATACGGGAGCAAGCACTTGAAACGTGGTTATTGTGAATTCAAAGTGCCATAAGTACAAAGTATACCCTGAATTTTGAAGATGTAGTATGACAAAGGGAATGCAAACTAGCTCATTAATAATTAAAACATGCTGATTACATGTTGAAGCAATGTTTTGTATATATTAGGTAAAATTAATTTCACTTGGATTTAATTCTTTTTAGTTTTTTTTTTTTTTTTAACCTGGCTATAGAAAATTTTAAATGACTAATGTGGCACACCTTATATTTTTATTGGGCGGTGCTGCTACAGACCTTCAGAGGATGGACTCAGCCACAGATGCTGAAAAATCTGAAAAACTCGAAAGAGTTGGTGAGATCTCAGCTGGGTCTGGAAGGATACATACACAGGCTTTGAATTAGCAAATAAGAGAAGGGTATGTGTGTTGTTGGATAGGAGAATAAAGTAAATAGAGAGATGTAGGATGGTAGGTGTTAGAAACCAAAGGTTTATTTTAGATAATAGTGCAGAGTGTTCAGGGTTTTTTGTTTGTTTGTTTTAATAAGGGGTGACAAATTCTGGGCATTTAATCTATTAATAAACATAGTTACCAATTACTGAGTGCTTAGAATATGAAATTTACATTAATCAATTTTCATTTAAATATCACAACAATCATATAAGGCAAGTTTCATCATATCTATTTTCTGATGAGGACACAGACTTGGATTGCCTCAGGGACTTAGTGAATGGCATACAAATAGGAAGGGATGGACCCCAAATCTGTATTGGAGGCAGATTCACCATGAAGTTAATGAAGTTTACACTTCTGGGTCTCACACTTGTGTGAACCCCTTCCATGGAGATGCTCAAGTAATGTGTTTCCATGGTCATATGCTTTTGGAAAATTTGTCAGTTTAAACCATGTTAACCATAATCAGTTACTACTGCTCTGTTTCCATTCTGACTTCCCCCAAGTCACACCTTCCTTCATGTCAGGCGGTGTTGGATTGTCATTTGGGGGGATCTGACTAAAGGGCAAGTTCAGTTGACTATACCTTGGTCTGGATTTAGTGGGTTATTCACGTGTCTCTTAGTTGCTTTTATGTATAGTTAAGCTTTTTTCTAGCCCTCCCATGGTAGAGATGGCTACCCTAAGTATTCTGATGGTCCCCTCCACCAGCTCACCGGGAGTCTTGACCAAGGGTGCAAAGCCAGTGGTCAAATTGTTATATTCACTTGTTCTATGGTGTTGGAAGGGTGTAGGTTATGGAAGAAAAAAGAAAGACTTTAAATGTAAAGAGCCAGAACTAGTTTGTGGGATAGCCTTTCCCTCTCCAGATATATAAAATTGTCAGCAGAGAATTCAGTTCTCATCAAAATCTAGTCAAAATGGAGTATAGTTGACTAAGCAGCTTCTACGATTATATGTAGTACAATAAGGCACATCAATTTTTTTGATGTGAATCATATAAAATAGAATGTAAGAATTCCTGTGTTTTTAGACTGGAACAGGACTTTCAACAGTGAATTTGACCATGTGAAGTCACCTGTTTACACATCCGAATGTGTGGGGTTTTGATTTAGCCTGTCTAACATGCTTGCCCTCACAGAGCCAGGTGGTGCCAGATGACGTAACACATCAAAACGGCCATAGACACAGAAAAGTGGATGCAGCTTTTCTAAATTATTAATAAACAACAATATTTAATGATTATTAATAATAAACAAGATGTTATATGAAAGTGGAAATTTTCTTCCTCTTCTGTTTATGATAACATTATTGTCATATTAAGAAGTATACAGCCAAAAAGTTTAGAGGTGTTAGACCGGTAATGAGTAGATATATATTATTTCTCTGGGTTTTGTGATATTTGTGGTGCTTGCGGGCCTTTAGTCATTGTAAGTTGTCATGATTTCTTTGTTACCTTACAGAAATATTCACTTTTGGACCTAAGTTCACATTGGCAATATTGTCTTACCTACAGCTTCCCAAATTGTACATGCATCAGGTATTATAAGATGTGAACTCACTCTCGGATTGTACTCTGTAGGTTCACAGACATTACTGTTAGTTCTCGGGAAGCATATATGAAATATTTAAAGGTCATAAAACCCTAACAAATATATAGAAGGAAAGCCTGCCTATTATGTTATCAATTCTTTGCAAAACAGTGGATCAGACAGTGAACTTTCCATTTTGTACCTAGAGAAAGTAGAGCCCAGACAGATAAGATTTTATGTATCCTCCTAAATCTCACTACTGAGGCTGATCACATTCATTGCCATCCAAGAGATTAGGCTGCCTTAGACTGCCTCCTACAATGTGATGTAGAAACAAGATGATGGCGCGAGAGAGAGAGAGAGAGAGAGAGAGAGAGAGAGAGAGAGAGAGAGAGAGAGAGAGAGAGAGAGAGAGAGAGAGAGAGATACTGAGTGAAGGAGGGTAGGAAGATGTGAAGGAAATAAAGAACATTTATTGAGGTCCTGACTCGGACATGACCATCTTAGTTAATGAATCTTCAAATGTCTATAATATATAAAGAAATATCTATGATTCATTACATTCTTACTGCTTGATTTTATGACTTCGTCAGACTTGTCTGGGCTGCTCATAATCTGACAGAGAATGAGGGTAAAGAAATAGGGCTATGGAGTCACCCTCAGAAAGTTCAGATAGATGGATCATGAAAAAAAATTCATCATCATATTGAATGCCACTGCCGAGACAGTTTCCTTGAGAGAACAAATACTTCCTATTCTGAGGAAACACCACCTACCAAGCCCATGCCTGTAGTCATCACTACAATGTAAGATATGTGATCCAGGTTTGCAAGAAGCAATTCTATTTTTTTTTTTTTACTTATTTAAGAATGATTTAGAAGTATACATCTTGCTCATCATGGCGATGTGAAGCAATAGTTCTGACTCATGTTCCTTGAATTTTTTTCATATGTGTTCCTGAATTTAACATCAAACATGTGGGAGCCACATAATGATTTTTTTAACTGTCAACCAGATTTCTTAGGATTCAGGAATACATGCCTTACAGGGAATGTCCATTATCATATTTATATGCTGGATGAGTACTATTCTTTTGTGACTTTTACATCCAGAGACTGATTGGGCTATATTTATGTCTATCTATCTGCTCAGCATCATGTTGGGTGTGAAGGAGCTCACAACACTTTGAGGGGATAGACGTAACCCTACAATTGAGTTTATCTCTTGAGTTTTTATTTTGCATTTATACACGGTAGATATGAATTACATCACCTCTGCCCACACTCTATGCCACTATTTCCTAATGTGGATTTCATTGGAGCATACCTTGAAATTGCATTTTTTTATGTTGTGGTAGAGTTGCTTTCAAATATTGTTTGATGATCTCATTATAGCATTCTCTTTCTTTTTCGAATTAGCTACAAGTGTCACCAAAGGCTTTCACATCATACTGTTCTTTGAAGTAGAAGAAGGAACTTAATGTAAATGATACATTAAGTAAATACAATCATAGATGAGCCCCACTATGCAAACTATTTTCAATAATTGAACTTACAAACGGGTGAGAAAAATTTAAATAAGTGGAGTTTGTACTTCATGGGTACTTGGATCCCATCATTTTCGTTTCTTTACAGACTGCTGTTTCCTCCCATGGGAAGAGAGTATTGTATGTGGGGTAAAGATATAATGCAGGCAGCATATGATATGCGTTTCAACTTGGGATGCCATTCTCAAAGCATCCTCTCAAATGGTGCCTGAGACAGAATTGGCACCTAATGATTGTACCTTAAGGTGTACTAGGTGTCCTCAAAAACAAGCAAAGAGCCAAGCCAAAATACTTACCTTGAAATAAATGTTACATACTTCCACAACAGAGTATATTTCTGACCTTTCAATGGAATTTAGAGAAGAAAAAAGTTTTTTTAGAAACTTATTATGTAAGCATTTTTCTATAAGAGTCCCTTTTGCTAACTAAGAGGCATCTGCAGATAATTATAATGGGTTTAATCAGTTTGGAACTCTGGATGGAAAGGTTTAATCCAGACATTCAAATGGCTTGATATCCAGGAGCATGATCCAGGTACAATTATCAATGACACTTGAGGTACCCAAAATTGGGGCTGAACTGGATCAATGAAAATTGTCCAAGAGTCCAGTTTCAGTGCAGTGAGCCAAAGTCATCAAAACAATGTCAATATTATACCATATTCAGTTCCTTAAAACTAAAGTCATTTGTTGCCAAGAAAAATTCTGAGAAATTAGAAAACAGTAAATCTAGTTCACTGACATCAGAAAGAGGGCTTGCATTGGAGAGTACTATGGGCAGTTATTCAATTAATTGTCAGTATCTAGTTTTTCCTAAAAATTTCGAGTGAAACATTTCAACCCCAATACTTTTTGGAGATTTGAACACTGCATACAAATATTTATTATTAATTTACATAAGTACATTGTGTAGAAATGTATTTTGAATCTTTTGTTATCTAAATTTTCAAAAATGAAAACTTTAAACTTTAAACAAGCAGCTAGAAATTGTTCCACTTTGTTCCACGACAGTGCACTCTGTGGATTCGATTCTTCACTGATTTAAGCTCTCTGCCCTGCAGTGTCTAATCCCCTTTTGCATGCTTCAGAATTGCTCACTGCAAACCTGGCTCTCAAGACACAGCTCTTCCCTATTCTGGGGAGTTTTCACTTAGTCATACAATTGTAGTACTTAATATATTTTTTATTTAATGTATAGGAAGGAGAGAAAGACTTAAAAACAAACCCTGTTGGTATACATGATCATATTTGTTACACAAATAACCTGAAATTTGGCAAGTGGATCATTCTTAAGAATATGCTAACAATTTATAAATTTACTGCCAGGTGTAGCTCCTGTCAGGTTAGCTCATTTTCATGTTGGTGTCTCTACCCAGAGTAGAAACTGAGGCCATGCTGGCATGATAACCAGTAAATGGCTCTACATACAAGGAGGAATGGAATGGGTTTGTTGGCACAGGTCTTCATAGCATGCCACTAAAGTTTCATTCCCATTGCTTGTTACAATTGCCAAATAATCAGATCAGATTTTCTTAATTTTGATTTGACTGCCTAACAATTATTGAGCATCTTCTGTGAACTGTGTGTATTAAATTATCAAACAACAACAACAACAACAACAACAACAACAACAACAAAGCAATACCAATTGCTTCCAAGTTTACAGTCTTGCATCTGCCATTTATTTGTGATTGATGCTACCAGATCTGAAAACAGACTCCTCTCCCTTGGAACCAGTTTACTGCTCTTTCTCTCTGTTTTGAAGTCGAGAGATTTAAGTGCAACGGGTTTGTTTGGACTTTTGAAAGAGTTGATCATATCAACCTTTGGGATCGTTTGTTTCTGAACTGCAGGCATCAAATAAAAGTAGATCTACTGATCAGATGATTTGAGGTCATAGATGGGGACACTCAGGCAGTGATGTATTTGATCCAACTGGTGAGCATAAGACAGCAATAATTTGGAACTAAAATTTACAGTTCATTTAAAAATGCTAGACTTTGTTTTAAACTTAAAACATTTCCCTAATGATTTGTTCATTATTAATTCTCAGAAAATATTAACCATTACACTCAATCCTTTTTCTACTCTATTGTTCTTTTAGAAGAATTTTTCTTGTTATTACTCAGATAGGAATTGCTTTTCTATCAGCAAGTTATTATAGATTTATCTAAATTAAATCTCATTCCATTTAAATTGTTCCACCTAAGACCTTCCATTGTGCTTGCAATTCTATTTTGGTATGCTCACAGCTACTTTTTCCATCAGGACATTAATTTGAACATTTCATTTAGCACTGGTCTCAACACTGTCCCTACAGAACCCCACTGTCCCCAATTTAATGATGCACTCCTAATAGTTGCTTATTATTTATACTCCATCAGTCAATTTGAGAATAATCTTAATATGACAGAATCTTACCAATGTCTCTATTCCTTTTTATTTGTTTCCAACAGAACTTGAAGGAACTTGAAGGAACTGCTTTATTAAATAGTCTTCATGGTATGTTTTGGAAAGAAGATGGCATATTTGTGCCATATTTATTTGCTTAATATAAAGTTATGCTACTTGGAATAAAGCCCTCAAGATAAGGAGTCACCTAATGCAAAGAAGAGGGGAAGATTGGGGCATCCTATTTTGGAGAACCTGGTGCCATCTACTTTAGGTGTGTCACTTCAACTTTTTCTTGCCTTAGTCACCTCCAGGCCATCTTCCCTCCTATCCAACTACATAGAAACTTGATGTAAAATAGTAACCCAACTCTATGACATAATGAGAATAACATGAAAGAAGAGATACAAATGAGTTTGGAAAGTCAAATCCATTTACATGCCATCTTTTTACAAGATGACTTTGCTGATCCACTCTTTGAAGGACATGCTTTGATGGGGGCACTGATACCTTTATATTATTTTGCCTTGCTTCCTACAATATTATTGGCATATATGTAAATGGAGTACATGGCATGTGCCTGTTTATTTTTTAAAATAAGAATATCTGAAAGAAATATTTCAACGTAAAACTCATTGCTATCGATGTTATATATAAAGTTTAACAATGCAGAGGATAAGAGGGGAGAGGAGGGTGTTAGAAGAGGGTAAAGGGGGTCAAATACATGGTGATGGAAAGAGAACTGACTCTGGGTGGTGAACATACAATGTGACATACAGATGATGTATTATCGAATTGTACGTTTGAAACCTATGTGATTTTACTAATCATTGTCACCCCAATAAATTTAATAATTTTTTTTAAAGTTTCAGAGTGCAAAGTTCCAAGAAGTCTTGGAGGGAGTTATTGGAGCAAATGTAGTCTCTTCCAGAAAGAAGTCTCAGGTGTCCACTCATGCCCTGTAGGAACTTGGTCCCTCAGTCGTCCTCTGCTTTTAGTGCCTTCCATATTCTCTCCTAAATCCTGTCTCAATTCCCATGATATTCTAAAAATAAAAGCTTTCGCTATCTTGATCAAGCTTTGCCTTGACTCTCCTATTTGCTATATTTAGATTTTTGAATATCTGATTTAGAACTACTCTTACTCATCCTTTTCTGCAGTTTTTTATCTGGTTTCTAGTTTTCACCACTTTTATGAAATAGCTTTCCTGCTCATTCCCTATAGCTTTTGTGGATGGAGTGTGGGGAGGTAAATATTAATTTGGTGCAAAAGTAATGGCAGTTTTTCCAATTATTTCTAACCCTTTAAACTACACTTACTTTTGCACCAACCTAATAGGATGGAACTGAGCTACAGGAATGGTGTGCTTTTTAGGATTGGGCTTACAGTAGTGAGGGCTGCTGTCCCAGTATTCCTACCTGGAACAGAGATGGCCTTTTTGGAAGAGAGTCAGGTACAGCTGCTCAAAAATAATCCAGATGCCACAAAATCTCCAGAGCCTGGAATTCCTCAAAGGGAGTGCAGTAAATGGATGAAAACATTCAGCTACAGAAAACTATTACGTTTTGAGATCTACTGAATTGAGATATACATTTCCTGATCCAGCAGCCAAAAATTCTACCAAGTTCTGATACCGACTAGAGCAGCAATAAATTAACTGTTTCCCTCTGACTTCTAAGACCTAGTCCAGGAGTGGGAGGTTCATGACTTAGGAGAAAGGCTAAGGAAATTACACTGACCCCTACCTAGGCTGTGTGAATTTACACTGCCACTGTCTTTCTATTTTTACTGTAATAGAGGTCATCCTCTATACCCCCTTTGTGAGAATGAGGAAAAAATACGAAGAAAGTGCTTTAAATTACTCAATAACATGAAAACAATTTACTACTGTGTTTCCCCGAAAATAAGACCTACCTGGACAATCAACTCTAATGCGTGTTTTGGAGCAAAAATTAATATAAGACCCAGTCTTATATTACATAAGACCCGATTTTATATTATTGTAAAATAAGACAGGGTCTTATATTTAGTTTTGCTCCAAACGACGCATTAGAGCTGATTGTCCAGCTAGGTCTGATTTTCGGGGAAACACGATATTCTACCTTTGCAATGAACAAACAGTTTCTATTGAGATTTGTGAGAAAATGAGAAAGGGGTTGAGAAAATGTAAATCTTTATTAAAACATGAAAGAAATTTCTAAGTATTGTGGATACTTACATAACATGAATCTCAGAAAAGAGAAACAAGGATACTTAAAGAAACAGGAAATTTTACACATCATGGAAGATGGCTAGGAAAGACAGAGAAATAGAAAGTAGCTTGATGGAAATCTTTAGCTTTTTTGAAGGCTATAGTGAAATCTGCCAACTATTAGGAGACTAGGAGGTCACACTGTGAAATTAATAACCAGTAAATTTAGAATAAATAAAACAGAAATGCTTTTGCACAGCATTTAAGCAGCCTGTGGCACTGACAACTGCAGGAGGTCAGGGAGTTAAATGCTGCCGAACCAGAATTAAAGAAGGACTGAGTAACATTACCATTCCTACCATCATCATTTGCAGTTAGTTGGATGATGGTTTGGATGACTTCATCCTTTGCTTTAGAATTTAATTATGATTGCACTTTATGGAAAGCTAATAAGGGTGTAAGACAAGCAGCAAGAGTGGAAGTCGATAAGGACCCCCCTCTGTGAGCCTACAAACATACCGAACACAAGAGAAGTATCAGATAGCACCAACAACTGCCAAGTTTCAAAATATTGCAGATATGGGGGTCTGAAACTTGAGAAGTTTTCATTCAAACTTTCCATCTTCAGACAGAACAACGTACATTCATTGTTGGGAAATGAGAATTCCTTTCAAATTACACAATCTATTTAAAGAAGGGGATTTTTAATTATCCCACTTCCCCCAAATCAAAAATTTAGTAAATCATTGTTTTCTCCTGATCTGTTAATCCCAGCTGGGACCTCACAGACACTATCTTTTGGAAAATATTTGGTTTGATGATGATGCTTTTGGTCCAGGGTACCTTGTCTTGTTTCATAACACAGGAATGGCAACATGTCACGTGAATAAAGGAAGCTCTACCTAAGATCATTTGTACATCAAGTATTACAGCAGCCAGGACCTGGTTCTAGTTCTAAAAATGAGTAATTTTAAGTGTGACTTTTAGTTTTATTGTTAGCTATAATCAATGCCTAGCCATTGATTATCACCATTCTTTTTATGCATAGAAGGATCTGTGGGTCCCCCTCCTTACTTCTCCACCTCTAGCATATTAATGTCACGTTGAGTTAATGTTCAACCAGGAATTACTTGGTGTGATGGGGAGGTAAAAAGATAGGAACATTTAATTTTTCATTAATCTCTTCCTTGCCATAATTAGCAAAAGTGTAAATATTAACACCTCTGATCTAGACAGGAGTTGAAACTATTATTCATAAACTTGTTGCCATGGAGGCCATACATACACTTCAAAAACAATGACACCTGACCATTTTACGCAGTATCTTAATTTGTTCATATTTTGGCTCCTTAGCACTCGGCTTTCCTGCTACTATCATATATATAAACAATTGAGCTCCATTAATTTGTATTCGTTTTCATTAACTTGAGAATCGTTAAGTTGAAATTGAACCATATATTTTTGGTTATTCTTTCTCTCTCTGTTTTTTCTTTTTAAATGCAGCTGGCCTTTTTTCCTTCCCTAAATAAATAATATTTTATTCTATAGTATTTTCATTGTAATCATGGTTATAATTGACAGCTTTATAATACCGGGGGGCACAGTTGAGGTCTCTTTCTCTTTTCAAACACACTTCCCGATCCACAGTAAGGACTGTTTTTCTTTGTTTCTTTGCTGTCTGAGAAGAGGCAGAAGATCAGAGAGAGTTCCTGGCGGTGGTAGAATACTACATTCCATTGTAACTAGTAGTTTACATGGACTGTGCAACTAAATAGTCTGTGAAAATAACTGAAAACGACTTTTCCTTTTCCTGTGCAAATCCAATGTTTTCATAAAGCTAGAGGAAAATATTATGTTTTTGAAAACCTGAAATATTTGTATACACTTTTTAATTGTTGATGTGCTGATGTCAAACCAGCGCACTGGATATTTTTAGTATCTATCCTCATGACTGATGGTGTGTGTAGAAATCAGAAGTAAGGGTATCACTCCTGGCAGAACCGGAGTGAATTAGAAATTCCGTTTCCAAGACATTTTAAAATATTCACTTTTTAACCTCTTTTTAAATCTACCTCTTGCTGTATTTTGCAAGGGTGGGGATTTAATGCATGATGCCTACACATGTGTACATAATATTCTCTACCTTTTGTCTTTAATATTCCTTGGTTTTTAATTATTAAAGATAAGTATTTGAATTATAAATATTCTAGTTATACAGGAATAGGCAAAGCAGGCATATACCCTCAGGCAAAATTCTTCCATTATCCATAATCCTCTGCCTCCTGCCTCCATTTCTCTGCTTTCTATCTTTATGTCGCCTCAAAAAACACACAGAGGCATTCTTTTAAACCAACCTTCTCCTACCCACTTAAACCATAGAAATCCCTTCTCAATATGTATAGAGGCCTCTTCCTTGAAGTGGGATGTCATACTTGTCCTAAATATAATAAAGTGCTATCTTCAAGGCATTTCTGCATCCAAAACACTCCCCAGAAACCTGCCGAGCCCTCCCATCTAACCAGTCTGAATGTCACAAATCATAGCCCAGAAACTGCTTTATAGTGAATCATTAACATTGGCAGGAATGACTTGGCAGAGAAAAAAAAGCTTTCCATTAGAGAACTGAGGGAGAATATACAAATGACAGTATTGCCATCCCACTCCTATTGTTTTATAAAGCTTAGAACCGATTAGTAAGAGTTTATTACAAAGAAATATGACGATTTCTTATAGAGTATGGGTTATGCTAAGTATTTTCCTATCTTTTGCCCTTACATATGAGAGCTTCATGATTTATTTGAAATGTTTTGTTTTTAAAATTTCACTTGCAGTGCTGAGTTAAGTTTTTTTACAGGGTAAATGAAGGTGTTAAAAAAACAGGTATGTAGATGAATGCAAAAGAGTTGACCTGATTATTTGTAAGTGACAAGCCATTTTTGTGGCCACTTGTCTGGGAACTCTGTCCTCCCAATTGTTTTGCCCAGCAGAGGTCACTAGAAAGGACAGGATGCTGCACCAAGGATGGGCAAGAATGCGTTCAGATGTGTATTCTCTGTCTTTGAGGATGGGTCTCGCATCACTTTCTGAAGTTGGAGGTGAGTAGGGTTTGGAATCATTTTTGCTTTGTATTTTTTTGAGCTTAAATTCTCCAACATTGGAACGGTTAACCCAGAGTTAAATTCCTCGTAGTCCTTTGCCTCCTTTACCTTGTGTTGGTGTATGTAGTGGACATGGTGGTGCATTCCAGATTCTCACTTGGATGGAGGCACTTCTTCCCCAGGGACCAGAGTTGGCTTATTGCTGAGTGCTTCCTTAGGAATTGCCCCAGGCTGAAGGGAGCTATCTTTCCCAAAGTTACGACCCTTTCCCAGGTCCAGCCTGTATCCAATGACTAAACCATGATTCCATTGGAGATATTTCCGATGGACCATCCCAGCTTCAGAGCAGCCTATGAGATTGGCTGAGGTCTCTGCGGTGACTGTATTGCAATTCAACATTTCTCTCTGACAAGTCCTGATTCTTTCATTTCTTAACACATATTATATCCGAAAGCATTCCCCAATAAACCACGTATATACAAATCTCAAGCTCAGTGTCTGTTTTACAGAAAACTCAACCTATGATAGTTAATACTATGATAGTCCTAGGAGGTAGGCTCTAAAATGGGACTTTGGAGTTAAATTATTTGCTGTTTGGCTGATAATTAGAAGTCCATCACTGGTGGTAAGTAGGGTATCAATATCCTTGAGATGCAGCAGTGGTATAATTGTTAAAATTCGCTGATCTTGAATTGTGATGGGCTATAAGCAGAAGAGAACGCATTGCAAGGTGTAATATCTCATGTGTTTTAGAGTTTATGGGTAAATAGTAATTAAAGGTCTATAGAATTAGCTGTTGCTGCAAGCTATCCATGCACTGGAGAAGACATGAAAGGCTGAGGGTGATTAATCACCAAACTAAGGTGAAGTATAAAAGCCAGAGGGCCCCCTTGGCAGCACATAAAGAGATTCCCATCTCCTGCAGCTGGAAAGTGAAAAAGTTGAGGATCTGGCTCAAGACTTAATAATTGAAATAGATTATCTCCAGGCAAGTTTACATTTTTAACTCCATATTGTCCTTGCCAATGTATAGGCCCCAGTTGGGAAGGTGTGGGACCCTGGGTCAATAGGTTTCAAAATCTTGGATACCCAGATTTCCCTGGCTCACTGAACCTGCAGAAGTGGTCCACTTCTTCCCGTTAAAAGCTAATGTTCCTCCCTTACTTGAAGAAATGCAGAGACTGCTGACCTTTAAGATAACATGTACCATTCCCTCAAAATCTACTCCCATCTCCCCTCCTGATTACCAAAACAATAACAAGGATTAAGTCACAGTATATTTCAGCTAGGGAAGTGTTAGGCCTGAAGAGCTAGCTACAAGATCTAACCAACATATACCTGTGAGGCTCAGGAGAGTATGTAAGGAAACTGGATCCTGAAGGTGCTGAATTAAGGGGGCAGAACATAAAGTTAGAAAGGAGAGAATTCACTGATATGGGAACACTATTCTGTGATAAGGACATCATACTCTATCAAAGACTCCAAGACAAGGTGCTAATATGCTACTAAAATGGCAATTTGAAGTTGAAAGAAATTGATCACCCACACCAAGAGAAGTAGAAAGTGCCATGGGTGGTAGAAGAAGGGATCGAAAGACCCAGAGAAGCTGGAACTCTACAATAGATGTACATGAGGCTAAAACCTACAATCTGAATGTGTCAATGGGAAGGCCTAGATGAAACTCTGTTTACCAAAATAAGTGTTGGTGAGAGGGACACCAGTGTCACTGAAATGCCCAGTGTTTGTCCATTGTAAGCCAGGGCTCATGGTAGGAGATGCTGTCAGAGAAATAGTTTCCTTGATAATAATAGAGACGATAAGATACAGAAATAATAGAGTCTAGGTGGTGGTACTTTATCATCATCAGTAAGATGTGTGCAATTATCATGACTGACAAATTTGGAGTAGCAACTAGGGAGTTCTCACCTGCAGAGAGCTACTGGAGATGGTTAACAGAGCCTGAATCACTGAAGGCAGGATAGATGGGTAGTTTACAAGGGAACTGCTCAATCTATAAAATCAAAGAAATTCAGGGATAGATGATCATAATGCTGAGAACAATTCCTCCAGTAATTAGTCATGATCCCTTGCCCATTTCTAAACTTGAGCCAGTTTTTTTTTTTTTTTGAGCCAGTTTTTAGACCCAAATTCCTGAGGCAGGACCCTGCAGCACCATCAAAAGCACATACAATAATGATTCTTTGTCCTTTCCCAAATGGACTTCTGACTCATTTACATGGGTAGCTGTTCACTGAGGAAGGGGAATACCCAGATATTTTGATCGCTGCCAATCTAGACCCAAAGCATTTTTATGACCCCCTTAGTATGAGGGTAACTAGGGACAGGAAATAAAGTTCTGGCTCAAATATCTATTCAAAATGGTTCCACTGGGTCCTCTAACCAACTCAGTTGCCACATTCCCAGTCCCAGAATATGTACTTGGAATGGACATTTCTTGGTATTTTGTAGAACCCTCACATTTGTTTCTTGGTCTGTAGGATTAGATCCATCATAGCTGGGGAAGCCAAATGGAAGCCTCTGAGACTCTTTCCTCCTACAACAAATAAAAATATGGTATACCAGGGTGAATGGCAAAAATTAGTGCCACCATTAAAGACCTTAAGGACAAGGGGTGGTGGTCCCCATTATACCTTTATTTACTTCAGCATTCTGGTGTTTACAAATACTAGACTGATCCTGGAGGATGATATCGAACTACTGCAAGCTCAACTAAGTAGAAGAAATTGCAGTGCTGCAATAAATGTGGTATTTTGCTAGATCCGATTTACCTGCCCCAAAGTACATGTACATGGTATGCAGCTTTTAATCTGGTAAATTTGTTTGTTTGTTTGTTTTTGTCTATCAGGAAGATGCAATAGAGCAGTTTGCACTCATGTGGACTGCACAACAATGTACCTTTGCAATCTTTTCCCAGGGCCATGTCAACCCTCTAGTCTTATGTCATAATATAGTCCAAAGGGATCTGGACTGTCAAACCATGATGCAGAGCATCACATTAGTCCACTTCATCAATGACATTGTGTTCATCAAACCAGATAAACAAGAAGTGGTGAGTACGTTAGAAACTGTGAAAAGACACATGTGCTCCAGAAGATAGGAAATAACTAATCTGTGAGGATTTAGGGGTCTACCATGTTAGAAAAGATTTTAGGGGTTCAATGGTCTGGGGGATGTCAGGACATTTCCTTTAAAGCAAATGGAAAATTATTATATCTCGCATATCTCACCACTCCTGGCAGGTCCCTTTGGGTTCTGGGGGTAGCATATTCCATACTTATGCATTCTGCTCCAACCGTTTACCAAGTTACACAGAAGATGTCCAGATACGAGTAGGGCCCTGAGCAAGAAAAGGCTCGACTGCAGGTCCAGGCTGCAGCACAACCAGCCCTTCAGCTTGGGCCATGTGACCTGGCAGAGTTTCTGGTATTAGGATTATAAGTGGTGGGAAAACATGCTGTATAGAGTTTACGGCTAATCACAATAGGAGAATTAGAACATTAAATCCATGAGCTCCAAAGAAAGGCCATATGCTCTACAGTAGAAAATTTCACAACATTTGAAAAATTGTTCCTTTCATTTTCCTGAGCCCGATACCGACCGCAGGACACCACATGACCAAGTGGCCAGAAATGCTCATCATGATCTGAGCCCCAAAACAATTCGTTGTAATATGGAACTGCTATGTTTCTGGTCAGAAACTGGCAGGGCAAGAAGGCATATTCAAGCTCCTTGAGCAGGAGTAAACCATATTTCCATGAATCCACCACTGTTACATTAGTGCCCTTCTCTTAGTTCGCACAGAAGGCTACATGGAAGGACACTTTTGATTAACTGAACAAGAAGAAAGAGGACATGTTTGATTCATAACTCAACATGTGAGTGCATGCTAAAAGTAGACTGTTGCTGCACTAGAGCCCCACTCGGGGGTTGCCCTGAAATCTCATAATAAAGGGAAATCCTCCCCATGGTCTTAGCTTTAGATGGTATAATTGGGCATTGACAGTGTATGGAAGAGAAGAGGCCCTAGGTTAGAATACATGGACAGCAGCAAAATGCTTGAATGTTTGGTCAAGGTCCTGTAAGGAGAAAGATTGGTGGGCTCAAGGAGGTTCATTAAAGAGGCATTTATAAGGACATATGAGTATGGTCACAGAATGTGAAGACTATTATATCACATATTCACCAGAGAACATAAACCGCGGAAGATGTACTAAATGACCAAATAAATGGAATAACAAGACAGTGTACATCAGACAGTCTATTATTGGCCACCCAAATGCTGGCATAATGGACATATAAACAGAATAGCCACAGTACCAGGGATGGGAACTATGCACAAATGCAGCAGAATGAAACCCCATTCACCCAGGCTAATATAGTAACAACTACTACTGCCAAATGCTAAATCTGCAAGCAACAGAGACCAATACTAAGCCTACAATATACCACCATTTCTTGAGGAGATCAACAAGCTACTTGTTAGCAAGTTGATTACAATGGATCCCTTCTACCTTAGGAGAGCAACAAGTCATCTTGACCATTGTAAACAATGTTCCAGATTTGATATGCTTTTTTTTTTTTTGTGGTCCACAGGGCCTGTATCAGTTTTCTGAGCTGCATTACAATTTACCACAAATTTAGTGGCCTAAAATAACACACATTTATTATTTCACAGTTTCTGTAGGTCAACAGTCTGCCCATGGATTTTTCTGCTTCCATGTCTTACCAAATGTCAACCAGGGCTCTGATCTCATCAGTGGCTTGACTAGGGAAGAATCCATTTACAATCAGTGCCACTATCTGAAGGCCTACGGAGTATTTGATATTCTCACACAGCATTCCACATCACACTGCATAGGATGTAGTGGACACATAACCATGGGACTCATCGGCCCTATCACATACCAGGTCATCCAGAACCTGCTGGTCCATAAAGCAATAAAACAGCTTTGTCTAAAGTGTGTCTAAGGCATCAGCTTGAAGATAACAGCTAAAAGAATGGGTCACCATCCTCCATGATGCAGTATATAACCTAATCAATGACCATTTTATGATGTTATGTACCCAAAAGGTACAATCCACAGGCCTAGAAACTGAGGGTAGAAGTAACCATGGACTTTTAAATTTTACCATTGGTCCCAGTGACTCACTTGGGAATTTGTCCTCACAACTCTGCTAGTCTCAAGGACCTGGTTCACAAAAAGGAACACTTCCACTGTTCATACCACAATAAGAGTCCATTAAACTTGAAGCTATGACTGTTACCTGGTCATTTCACACTCCCTATGCCAGGAGAACAACAGATAAAGAAAAGAATCCAGGCAGGGGTAATTGATCCTGATCATTAGGAGGAGGGGGGGTTGCTTGCTATTACACAGTGAGGACAGGAAACATATATTTAGCACTCCTTTTGGTACTTATCTGTCCAATGTTGAGGGTAAATGGACAAATGCATCAGACACATCCTGGAAAGGGTATAGTGATCAGGAGCTCAAAGATGGGGATCAGCCAAAGGAAACAAAAACACTAACTCAAAAAGATATTTGCACCCCCTGTTCAGAACAGCATTATTTACAATAGCCAAGACATGGGAACAACCTATGTGTTCATTAATGGATGAATGGATAGAGAAGTTGTGATACATATACACAGTGGAATATTATTCAGCCATAAAAATGAGGAAATCCTACCATTTGTGACAATATGGATGGACTTTGAGGGCATTATGCTAAGAGAAATAAGTTAGATAAGTGTATGATCTCACTTACAAGTGGAATCTAAACAAACAAACAAAATAAACCAAACCAACTCATTGAAAAAGAGATAACGATTTGTGGTTATCAGAGGTGGGGGTTGGGGGAAGAGGGCATTGGAGGAAGATGGTAAAATGGTACAAACTTCCAGACATAAGGTAAATAAGTACTAGGGATGTAATGTACAACATGATGACTATAGTTACCACTGCTGTATGATATATATGAACTTAAGAGAGTAAATCCTAAGAGTTCTCATCACGAGAAAATAAACTTTTTTCCATTTTTTAAAATTATATCTATATGAGATGATAGATGTTAACTAAACTTATTGTGTAATTATTTTACAATATATGTAAATCAAAGTGTATGCTATCCACTTGAAACCTATACAGTGATGTATGTCACTTATATTCCAATAAAACTGGAAAAAAATAAAAACTACATCAGCATTCATATGCTGAAAATATATTCACTGTCATGCAGGGGTTCAGTTCCCAGCAAGTGAACGCAGGATACAGTGAAGCTGAAAAGGAACAACAATGGATCCATGGCTAGGAGGTTCAAACCACTATATTATGGATGGCGACTGGTTGAGATACAAGAAGCAAACATCCATCAATACCCCAACCAGGGCTCGTCCTGCACCACAGTCTCATTAGCGGCTGGTAGAGACACAGGAAAAAGGATCCACAAGACCTGAAACATCCGCTCTTGCTAATGTAGCCACAGCAGTTACATAGCATACAGAACAATAGTGGTTGGCGGCTAACTGGTTACAGCTCATGGCCAACTAGTTACATAGTGCTTGCATGTGAGGGTTACATAACCGAGCCAGTACTTTTTCCACGTGAGGACCAGAGACTGGAAACTGCTCTCTGGGTCTCCGTCCCAACATTTACAATTGACAGTAATGAGACAGAATGAATTTATAGCAAGACTTGCAATAGATTCTACTTGCAATTTTTCCTGCCTTATAAAGAAAAAAGAAACAAAGATGGGGATCTGATCTGGGTCGTGCTCTCCCCCATCTCCTCTGATAAATTAGTAACCAGTAGGGATGATCACTGGATGAGGGAAATCTAGAATGGGTAACAGAGGGGAGAGATGAGTGGCCATGAGACTAGCTGTAGCCGGGCTGTAGTTCATCTCACTAAGCTTCCTCCTGTCAGTTTCTTCAGGGGAAAAATAAAATTAATTAAAATCCCGCAAAAGCTACTCCCATATATGGTGAACTTATTATTTGAAGCAGGAGCATTTGAGTGGTGAAAGAGGTTGACTGTCAGTAGATGCTGGGGTGAGCTGCCAAGATCCGCCCTTCAGGACCAAGACATTCCTTCCCTAGTATTGCCTTCTGATGACTCACATCTGAGTTCAATTCAGGGCTGTGTTCTGCCAAAGTAACCACCTTGCCCTAGGTAGTATCTTCTCCCTCGGGCAGCTCTTATCCAATGTCTGGTCAATGCCGGGCTACAGAGGCCTGGCCCTCTTGACTCAATTTGGGACATCCATAAAGGGCCATCCCAGACTTAGAACTCTAGTGGGATTACTAAGGCCTCTGCTGCAATCTAATTACACTACAACTCTCTGCTTCCTGTACTCCCTTACACCTATGGTACTGGAGAGCAAGTCCCAATAAACCACCTGCTTGCAAATCTCTGTCCCAGGTCTACTTATGAGGAACCTAATCTGCAAAAGCATGGCACTTTTAGAATGAAAATTTTTGGTAGAACATACTGCCCAGGCATTCACTTCTGTTCATTGATTTGACTGCTTACTGTCCTGGGAGGATACATCCTGGGCATAAACTCCTGTATTAAAATGTTGTTATAAGTTACAAATATACTTTAAGGACCAGTTTTAAACTCAGAATATCTTTTAATTTTTTTTTCATTTTGTTTGAGTGAGACAACATATTTTAATGTTAAGAAATGTTGCATTCTCTCTGCGTATTAAGTGTAGTAAAGGAAGCTGGTTTGATCAATATGTTTTCTACAAACATGCATATTACATATGTGCTGTAAATTAAATTTACCACCTCCATAAAAGACAATTGTACCACATCTTGCATATCTAGCTGTCTATGAAGATAAAAATATATTGAACTACAAGTGGTTAAACACAATAAAAGTGCCATCCTGTGTAAACACTCAGCCAGGCAAAGGCAGACAGAACTAATCTGATTTGACACCTCAGAGCCCTGCTTCACCATCTTGCTCTTGGCAGAATTCCCACTGAGGTTCATATGTGCTTTGCTATAGCAAGGACCGTAGGAGGGAGTTCATGGATTTCCTCCAGTGGAAATATGTATAAGTGAGACTTTATTCCTTGGCCTCTCTTCACCTTTGAGTATAAAATTTACATATAAAATTTAGTTAGATGTAGGCAGAGCCTGGAAGAAAACAAAAGAGGGCAAAAAACATCACAAGGACTCATTCTCAGCTAGCAACCAAGTGGGTGGCATCATCACGTTTTTGACATGATTCTCAACTGTGACATAGAGTATAGGAAAGACTATATACACAGAAAATGATCACTGAGATTTAGTCAACCTAGAAACAACGTTAGTCATAGAACTGGCTCTGTAACATTCTGATTTCTTAACAAAGAATGGAATGAAATAACTTACTACTAATATTTCTGAAAATATCGGAATGGTCCCTATAGTTGGAACCAAAATGTCCTTGAGTAACTACAAAAAAGTAAGTGCTCATCACTCTTACATTTTAGAGCAAGGCTAGCTTTTTATTTGAATAGGAAGCCATTTACCTTTTTTTAAATGTTAAACTTTTTTTAAAATGTTTTATTTCCAAATATAAAATTATATATGTCCATGGTGTAGACAATTAGGAAAATACAATGCAGTTACTAAATGCATTTTATGATCTTTGCATTATGTTGGAAAAGGCTTGTGTGATAATATTAACTGGAAAAAAAGGGGCCAGAAAATGGTATTATTAAACATATAATTTGCCTGACCATTTCCCTACTGTCAAAAATATTTATATGTGCTTTCTAATTAATCACTAATTAAGATATGACTGTGATGAACATTTTTGTGCATACCATTTCCCCACATTTGGGATTACGTTTGAGGGATGTAGTAAACAACTGGGTCAGATGTATGGGCATTTGAATGTTTTAATATTTTGACAATTGTTTTGTACATTGTCCCTAGCGATGTATGGAAGTATTCATTTCATTTTACATGGTGGAACTGAGAGTCTGAAGGATAAAATATACACGACTCTTCCTTTATTGTGTGTTATTGATCCAAATGTTTTCAGAAATCAATAGCAAAAGTATACTCAAAAGAATACATCTCAAAACTTTAACTTTATTTAATTTTTTTTAAATTAAGGTATAATTGACATATAACACTGTGTAAGTTTAAAGTGTGCATGTGTTAATTTCATACATTTATATATTGCAACATTACCATCATCACAGTGTTAGTTAGCTAACACCTCTATCATGTCACACACACAATTATCATTTCTTTTTTGTGGTGAGAAAAATTAAGATCTAATTTCTTAGCAACTTTGAAGTTTACAATATAGTATTGTTGACTGTAATCAGTATACTGTGCATTAAATCTCCAGGACTTACGTAACTTCCTGTTGCAAGTTTGTACACTTAAACAGCATCTCCCCAACTCTCCCAACCCCCCCAGCCCCTGGTAACCACCATTCTACTGGTTTTATGACTTTGGCTCTTTTAGATTCCACATATGCCGTGTTTCTCCAAAAATAAGACCTAGCCGGACAATCAGCTCTAATGCATCTTTTGGAGCAAAAATTAATATAAAACCCAGTATTATGTTATGTTATGTTATGTTATGTTATGTTATGTTATGTTAAAGACCTGTTCTTATATTATACTAAAATAAGACCAGGTCTTATATTAATTTTTGTTCCAGGAGATGCATTAGAGCTGATTGTCCAGCTAGTTCTTATTTTGGGGGAAACACGGTGAGATCATATAGTATTTGTTTCTCTGACTTATTTCTCTTAGCATAATGCCCTCAAGGTCCATCCATGTTGTTGCAAATGGCAACATTTTGCCATTTTTTGTTTGTGAATAATAATAATAATAATAATAATAATAATAATGGCATATCTCACACCTTCTTTATCCATTCATTGGTGGTTAATGGACACTTATGTTTTTCCACATCTTGGGTATTGTGAATAATGCTGCAGTAAACATGGAAGATAAGGGAAATATTATTTCCATACCATGTTTAAATTTATTTACCTTTCTTTTTATTAGTAGAAATCTGTCTCTGTTTTATACTATATACAATATATATTTCATACCAGTTTGAGAAGACAATGCTTTGTATTGCAAATTCTAAAATACAATCTCTTAAAAAGAATAAAATAGATTTAAAAAATTAGGGTCTTAAGAAAAATGCAGGGCAGCCAGATGGCTCAGCTGGTTAGAGCTCAGTTGGTTAGAGCATGAGTTCTTAACAACAAGGTTGCAGGTTCAATTCCCACATGGGCCAATGAACTGCTCCCTCCACAACTAGATTGAAAACAATGGCTTCACATCCTGGAAAAACACACTGTTCCCGAATATTGCTCCATAAAAAAAAAAAAAGAAAAAGAAAAATGCAATTTGGTGGGACAGATCCAAGACGATGGAGTAGATAAACATTGTGCCTGGGTCCTTCCATGAACACATTAAAATTGCAACTAAATTATAGAACAATCAATCTGGAAAACCATCTGAAGTCTAGCCAAACCGAAGTCCTACAACTGAAAATGTAAAGAAGAAGCCATGTCGAGACTGAGAGGGAGGACAGAGATGCAGAACGGGCCCCAAACCTCCCTGTGGTAGTTGAAACTCAGAAGGGATATCTCAGCTGCAGAGGTTTCCCCTGGAGAAGCGAGGGACACCAACCCCTCACAACAGGCTCCCCAGCCCTGAGTACTGGTGATGGGAAGAGGAGCCGCCATAATGTCTGAGCTCCAACAGTGGTGATTCCAACCGTTCTGGTGGGAAGGAAGGCTGCAGGAAACCCAGACATCCTCTTAAATGGCCCCCACACAGATTCACTCACTTGTAGGCACTCACCTTGAGCTCCAACGGAGGGATAGTGACTCTGGGGACCTCGGAGACATCTGGGAGGTAGGCAGACTGAGGTGTGTGGCTCCAGGGGCAGGACAGGAGGACAGTCAGCATTTTCCCTGTGAGGGATCCTTCTGCGGGGCAGTCGGAAGGCAGCCTATGTTGAGGCCGCCCCCAAGGCCAAATCTGAATCTGATTGGCCTGGTGAGCTCCACTGTTCTACCCTGCTGACTCAGCTGGGAACCAACTTTCACACAGCTGGAGGCACTTTCTCCAAGAGCAGGCAGCCCTTCTGGCATTTCACTCATTCTTAGAAAACTATCGGAGTCTGCAGACCCCAGGCAGGTGGTGACTGGCCTCAATGTGCTCTGAGACTTTTGCTGAGTAGCTCCAGGCTCATTCATGGCACCAAACCAGAGTTGATGTTAACCTGATGACCAGAACTCTTCCAACTCTAGTGACTGCCTGAGATCCTGCCTCATCCAACTCACATACCACATGGGGTTTTATCAGTGGCTGAACCTTAAGGAAGCTGGCAGGTGGCAGCAGGCCTTGGGGTGTCCTGGATTTTTGTGGAGTTATTCCAGGCCTGGTACTGGTGGCAGCTCTCCTCGGTTTGCAGCACGGCATCTCCCACTTGTCTCCAGGTTTAGCACAGGCAGTGAACAATCATGGATCACTTTGTAGCTCCTAGCAGGTATCCCCCAGTCAGTCACAGGCAGTGGGTGACCTAGGCCTGCACCAGAGCCCCTTCCAAGAGGCCCAAGAACCAAAACACTTGGAGGTTGGCTTCAGATCACAGTAGAACACCACCCAATTCACCCCACAAGTGGCACACACAAAGGGTGGTCTCAACAGGCACTAGAGCCCATTGGGGCAAATACCACTCAGTGGGATAAGCCTCTCACACAGCAACCCATATCTATGGATGTGGCCAAACCCCACAGCCAGTCAGCCTAAGGGTCATTCCCACCCGCTAACGTGCCAATAGCAATCACGGCTCACCTGTAACAGGAGAACACATATAACCCACACAAGGGACACTCCTGGAGCACCTGGCTTAGGTAACCAGGGAGAATGTGCCACTGGGCCCCACAAGACACATACTACATACGGTCACCTGGCCAAGACTGATAGCAGATCTACCCAATACATAGAAACAAACACAGAGAGGCAGCCAAAATGAGGAAACAAAGAAAAGTTGCCCAAATGAAAGAACAGGAGACAAATCCAGAAAAAGAAGTAACAAAATGGAGGCAAGCAACCTACCAGAAACAGAATTCAAAACAATGGTTATAAAGATGCTCAAAGAACTTAGTTAGAACTTCAGCAAAGAGATTGAAAACATAAAAAAGGACACAGAAACCATAAACAAAGAATCAGTCAGAAGTGAAGAATACAATAACTGAAATGAAGAATGCACTAGAAGGAATTACCAGTAGATTAGGTGAAGTACAGGACTGATTCAACAATTTGGAAGATAAGGTAGCAGGAAAAAATAAAAAAGATTGGAACAGCAAAAGAAAAAAGAATCTCTCCCTCCAAAAATGAGGATAGTTTAAGATATCTCTGGGGCAACATTAAATTTAACAATATTCACGTCATAGGGGTACCAGAAGGAGAAGAGAGAAAGCAAGAGATTAAGAATCTATTTAAAGAAATAATAACTAAAAACTTTCCTAACCTGGCAAAGGAAATAGACAGAGAAGTTCAGGAAGAGCAGAGTCTCAAACAGGATGAACACAAACAAGTCCAGATCTAGACACATTATAATTAAAATGGCAAAGGTTGAAGACAAAGAGAAAATCCTAAAAGCAGAAAGAAAAAGGCAACTAGCAACTTATAAAGAAACTCCCATGAGACTGTCAGCTGATTTCTCAAAAGGAACTTTGCAGGCCAGAAGGGATTGGCATGTGATACGTGATGAAAAGCAAGGACCTACAACCAAAAGTACTCTACCCAGCATGGCTATTATTTAGAATTGAAGGACAGATAGAGTTTCCCAGCCAAGAAAAAGCTAAAGGAGTTCACCACCACCAGACCAGTATTACAAGGAATATTAGAGGGACTTCTTTGAGACAGAAAAAAAAAATCAAAATTATGAATAATCAAATTGCAATAGCTATATATCTATCAACAATTACTCTCAAAGTAAATTGATTAAATGCTCCAATCAAACGACACAGGAGGGCTGAATGGATAAGAAAACGAAACTCTTACATATGGTGCCTACAAGAGACTCACGTCAGATTGAAAGACACACACAGAGAAAGTAAAGGGATAGATAAAGATATTTCAAGACAATGGAAATGAAAAAAACAAAAACAAAAAAAGCTGGGATAGCAATACTTACACGAGAAAAAATAGAATTTAAAACAAAGACTATAAGAAGAGACAATGAAGAACCCAGTAATCCCACTTCCACGTATTTATCTGAAGAAATCCAAAATGCTACTTCGAGGGGACGTGTGCATTCATACATTCATTGCAGCACTGTTTACAACGGCCAAGATGTGGAGGCGGCCTGGGAGTCCATCAACGGAAGAATGGACAAAGAGTAGGTGGTACATATGTACAATGGAGGGGAATGGGTTCTCGCCATCTGCAGTGGCATGGATGGACCTGGAGGGTATTGTGCTGAGTGGAATGTATCAGACAGAGAAAGACAGATACAACATGATGTCGCTTATATATGGAATCTAAGAACAAAATTAACAAGCAAAACAGAAACAAACTCATAGATACAGAAAACATTTTAATGGTTGCCAGATGGGAGGGGTGTTGGGAGTGTGGTTGAAAGAAGGCGAGGGATTAAGAAGTACAAATTGGTTATTACAAAGTAGTTATGGGGATGTAGGGTATAGCATAAGGAATATAGTCAGTAAAACTGTAATAACTATATATAGTGTTAGATGAATACTAGATTTGTTGGAATGATAGATGGGAGGGTGTTGGAAGGCAGGGTGAAAAAGGTGAAGGGATTATAAAATAGTTATGAGGATGTAAGGAAAGCATAGGGAATATAGTCAGTGATATATCAATAATTATGTATAGTACCAGGTGGGTACTAGACTAGCCAGGGTGATCATTTCTTAAATTATATAGATGTGTAACCACTATGCTGTACACCTGAAATTAATATAAAATAATATTGAATGTCATTTGTAATTGATAAATTTAAAAGGGGGGGGAAAGGAGGGGGAATAAGAGGTCCAAATTTCAAGGCATAAAACAAATACGTCAGGGGATATAATGTACAGCATAGGGAATATAGTCAATACTATTGTAATAGCATAGTATGGTGTCAGATGGTTGCTGGACTTATCATGTTGATCACTTCTCTAGATATAAAAATGTTGAATAACTATAGTGTACCCCTGAAACTAATATAATATTTTATGTTAGCTATATTTTTAATAAAAATCTTTTTAAAAACGGAAAAATGAAATTTGGTTACAAAATTCTCAGTGATTTCTATCAACTCCTCCTCCTCACTCTAATCAATCAAAAAGTACTTTATTTTCAGTGAAGGCAATGCAAGGGAGTAAGGAGAAAGAAGATACTAGGTGATGATAGGAAAGTGTGCTTAGAATTGTTCTTCTATATGATGGGAAGAAATGGTGAGAAGTAGAGGAATAAAAATACAAAGTCCCTTCAGTACTTAGCAAGAAGATAACATTTGCTGTATTTCTTTAGTTTACCATGCACAAATGTAAATTTCTCTCTCCTTTTATCCTCTCTGCAGAATATCCTGCTAATTTCTAGATCTGAAGAGTTGCTATCTTATGGAGTTTATATCAAGGGACCAAAACAGACTGGCAAATAAGGACACATATTTTTACATCTACAGAAAGGTATTTACAAGGTCTTCCTCAATTCTAAACTCCATTTGAACTACCAATCACCAATCACAACCGCTTTTCAGTTTTTATTCATTAACTCATTTTTTTAATATAACTTTTTTAAAAAAAATTGGGAAAAATTGGGGAATATTGGGGAACAGTGTATTTCTCCAGGGCCCATCAGCTCCAAGTCGTTGTCCTTTAATCTAGTTGTGGAGGCGCAGCTCAGCTCCAAGTCCTATCTCTGTTTTCAATCTTAGCTGCAGGGGGTGCAGCCCACCATCTCATGTGGGGATTTGAACTGGCAACCTTGTTGTTAAGAGCTCCCGCTCTAACCAACTGAGCCATGTGGCTGCCCCTCCAGAAGCTCGGTGGCAGCTTGTTGTCTTCAATCTAGTTGTGGAGGGTGCAGCTCACTGGCCCATGTGGGAATTGAACCGGTGACCCTGTTGTTCAGAGCTTGCTCTAACCAACTGAGCGATTTGGCTGCCACTAATTCTTTTTTTTTTTTTTTTTGGTGACTATATATTTTATCATCCAAACTAGAACATTTCTGGGAGTGAATGGAGGATGCCACGAAATAAGTACCACAGACGACAGGCATAACCCATGATTAGCCAGAGCAAATGGGGACATATCGTCACTCTCTTTGTAGGGTACAAAGGGAATTATCACCAAGGCTGGCTACATAAATTGTGGGGCCCAGTGCAAAATAAAAAGGCAGGGTTTCTTGTTCAAAAATTATTAAGAATTTCAAGATGGTGACAGCAGAGTACTGAACCAAGTGTGGGATTCTTTTAAGTGTGGGACCTTGTGTGACTGCACAGGGAACATGACCATTAGCTGGCTTTGATTATCTCTAATGTTAAAATACTTGGGTTCCAGAACTTTTCTCTCCTCACTAAGTCAGTGTCAACACTATTTTTGTCTTGTTTTACTATTAAAAAAATTTTTTTTAAAGGAACCTATAATCATTTTGCTAATTTAAAGTCTATGTTGTGTAAAATAAAAGTTGGTGGTTTTGAGCTCTTTGCCTGAAATCTTATCATTCTGATATGAGCCTTGGAATGGAAGGTTAAAGGGCAATTAAATTCTAGGAAGTTAAATTTAAGGACTTGAAGAGGTTATAGTTCTCTGCTCAGAATTAGCTAATGTTAATGTTATTGATTTAACCTTTATTTCTAATCATTTGAGAGAGTCCCTTATTTATAGGCAAAAGCTGTCAGCTTAAAAAAGAAATAAACATTTGATCTAAACACCTACTAGGGAAACTAGACTGTAAAGAATACAGTAAAGAAAAATACAGTAAAGAAAATACAAACATCTGTACAATGCATAGAAAATCAAATTAATGCAGAGAGAAAGGGGGAGTGTGGAAAGAATGAAATAAATCTAGGATTTAGCAAGAGGCAGCCATACCCCTGGCATTTTGATGAAGCATCTGAGTGACAAGTAGCCATCAGGTGCTACTGCTTAACTGTGAGGAGCTTGGAATGGCCACAGATACAAGGAAAAATTGTCTAACAGCCAATATCCGGCCTTGAAAAAGAGCAGTTCCAAATGGAGCTCATGAACTAAAGAAGGAGACCGTCCCTCTCTCCTGAAAGGAATCTGTATTTATAAACTAGCTTTAAAACAAACAAACATGAAGCCTAGGGAGCATTGCTGAGGGAAAACAGAATAATGGCATCTGGGATAGAGTCTCATTAATGAACATGGGTCCTACCTCTTAGATTGATATTGATTTTCACACTGGATTATTTTTTACAGGGCTACATGATAGAAGAGAAGATTTATTCAGAGGTACACAGAATACCACCCTCATGCAGTATGATTTGCATGATACTGGAAAGACTCATTATCATGCAAACTTCAATTTTTTACCTGTTGGTCGAAGTCTGGAATTCCCAAATAAAACTAGTTTCCTTAGAGTCATGTTCTAACGAAGTTGAGTTGCAGGCACCACAGTATTAATATACTCCTTGAGGAAAGAGAATGTCTTTGTCTCGTTTACCCTTTCTATTAGTCTTATTAAAACGTAATCTTTAAATTCCAGAGTGGCATTATAGTCGATTCTCTCTCTCTCCCTTCTCTTTCTCTCTTTATCCAGACGGGTGGACACAGAGACACAGGGTATAGCTAGAGCTTACGTATATTCAAAACCCAGTAAAAAAGAAAAGGGGAGATCCTAAGCAGAGGAAGATGACCATTTTCCCGTTACTCCAGGAGAATTTTGGGGAAGGAGAGGAGGGTTGTCATTCCCCAGACCCTCAGAAAGATGGATCCTTTCTGGTCAGGCCAGAGGAGGGAGCGCACTTCCTCTAGAGGACCCAAAGAGGTCACAAGCATCCGATGACTACACGTGAGTCCTGCTTCCACAGCCCTCTTCCTGTATAGAGTGGGCCACATGGAGCAGCCTAATTACAGCAGCTCACTGGCGTATACTGAAAATTAGCCAGGGTTTTAGGACCGGGGCAAAAAAAACCCATTCAAACTTTCAAGATATATTGCTAATAACCAGACACACACTCATATATCAAACATTGTTTTGGTACCTATATTTTTAACTGCTACATTTAATCATGTTACACCAACCATTTTTGCAGCTATGGCCTGCAGACATTAACCACTTCATGGAACTGTATAAAAAAAAAAAAGCAAAAAAAAACACCCCACGTGATAACGAAGTGATATTTTGCTTAGATGGCTCTACGTTCCAGGAAGGGAAGCTTCTGGGAATTGAATTTGAGACCTGACTATTGCAAATACTTTTTGCGGCATCATTTCTGAGTGGAGCTCCCTGGAGAAAGTGACATTGCACAGAGAAAAGCAAGGAAAGAAATCTATGTACAACTGTGACCAGGTGCCTTAGAGTCCTATACAGAAAAGGCCTGTGTTGGTTTCTAAGCTGTTGAGGTTACATTGTGCCATACATTTTGTTTCACTTCTATAAAACGCTGCAGTTTTTACTTGTTTTAATCGCAATAAAGATCTATTTATAAAATATAATCTTGCAAAAGTATTTTATTTTCTTCCTGGTATGCTTTACAATTAAGATTCAACTTCTAATTCATAGGACTTTCGAAGCAGTTTCATGTAACACCTATGGCACTTTGGAAAGTCATAGGCTACCAGTTATCTCATTTGGGAATGTAATCAGAAATAATCATTTTGCTCAGAAATAGCCTAATGTTTTTTAAAAAAGTTTGTTTTGACAACAAAAGCATTCAAGCATTTTAACATATCTGAAAAGCTTGAATAATTGATTGTAGAGCATTTTGAGGAGCATCTTGGGAGACTCTCAGGAATAACTGAACTTGGCGACGACCCTAACTGTGTGATGGAAAAAATCACTTACCTCTCTCAGCCTCAGGTTTTTTTTCAACTATAAAATGCGGACAGCAATATCTGCTCTGTCTACCTCACAGTGTATTGTAAAGACTAAGTTAATTTATATAGGTAAAAGAACTTCAAAAAGTGCTATACCTGTATAAGTATTTTTATATGTTTTTCAATAAGGTGGACATAGTTCACTGATAAAAGGATAAAGTTAAACCTTGCACTGTAGCAGTTATGACTGTCTGTTCCAACACTTTGGAATAGTGAGATATTTTAACTTCAATTCTGGTACTCTTCGACACAAAAATTAAATGAAAACTAAAGTGATGTTAAGTATTGTTTTTTTAATTTTTATTAAATTTGTTGGGGTGACACTGGTTAGGAAAATTATATTGCATTATGCATTGTTCACCACCCAGAGTCAGTTCTCCTATCACCGTATATTTGACCCCCTTTTCCCTCTTCTCCCACGTTAAGTATTTTCAAAAGATGAATTTACCCTGATAAACCTCAAAAACCTTATACTGTGATTCATTTATTTTTCCTCAGTGCCTCGGTAGTATCTGGCATATTCCGGTGCCTCAACAAATCTTTAATGAGTAGAATGCTAAGAATTTGAGCATCACTTGGAAACACCCTCAGTGTACAGTGTTAAAACCAAAACCCAATACAATTTTAAGTTGGAATTATTTTTATGTATTGAAATATTGATACCAGTGAATAGAGGGACCTGCTTAAAGACCAAGGAACTTTTTTGACAGAAGTTCCCACATAAGAAGTTTTATTCATCATAAATATTCAAGGAATCTGTATTCATCCAGCTAGAAACTTATACTTGCCAGCAAGAAGGTATTGTTCTTTGGATGCCTACGTCCATACAATACACTAGGTATTTTTGGCCTATTTTGTCAGCGGCATTGGGACTTGTTAAAGAAATACATTATCCAATACTGAAAAAGTGAACACACATTCCAAGTGTGTTGGGGTGAGCCACTAGCTCCCCATTTAAACCAAATCTTCCCACTTGATTTTCAGAGCAAGAATGGAAACTGTCTGTTTTGATTTAAATTTGTCCCAGAGCAGTTTCCATGAGTGAACAGAGCCACAGCCGAATTGTAAACCCAGGAACAAATAAACAAATGAATCCCCAAGTGGTTTTGAACAATTGAGCCACTGCCTGGTTTCCAGCGGGTCCATCCTTCTCCTCAACACTGCATTATAATTAAAAGGTTACAATGGAAAGAAACCTGGGATCATGGCATGGGGAGAGAATGCTTAAATAATGAGAGGAAAACCCTGGAACAATCTGTTTAATAACCTCAGAGCCATTGTTCACATCAGAGTGACAAAGAGGATAAAATGGTAGAGCTCTTGTGTCCTCTGGCTGTGTAGCACTGCCTCCACACTTCTTCATTGTGCCAGAAGGACTTAGCTTCTTTTTACAGCCCTCACACATGTTAAGTCGACAAGGGATTGAGGAAGCCTGCCATTGCAGCATAGGAAAAATAGGAGCGTGTGATAAGGAATTGGGTCAGACTGGTCAAATAAATCTTGACTGGACACATAAGGGGTAGCACAGACATGTGACATAAAACCCAGATATTTTAGTTTTAGTTCTGTGTGTAAGTAATAATTACTGTCCTCAATTGTTTTTCCCCTGAGTTTCAGGCTATAATAATTTTATTAAATCTCCTAATTGGACTCATTGGCTCATTATAATAGCCAGGGCATTCGAATTAATACAAACAAAAGGAAATAAGTAAGGCTAGAAAAGGAACTTGAACATATTTCAGGATAGGCCTTTTGGTGGGTGTGAAAGTTATAGTGAGGAATGTTGAAGGGTCCTAAGGGCTGAGTACCTGGCACTCTCTTAGGGAGATATCCATAATTTCAAATCAGCCACTCATTCATTGCCTGACTCAAAAACACTGGTATCAACAACCTATGTGCCTATAGGGTACAGGGATAATGCCTAAATGTGTATACATTTAGGGACAGGTACAAAATGAAAGGGAATGGCAAGGATTTTGCTTTGGTCCATGATAGACCAGCTCTCCCCCAGAACAAATTTAAAAGGTAAATTAAACACACACACACACACACACACACACACACACACACACACACACACACTCACCCACATACATATTCTCTCTCTCACACACACACCAGAAAACAACTGTTTGAAAGCTCTAGAGCAGGGGAGTCAAAACTGCGTCCCGTGGGTCAACTGCGGTCTGCAATTCATTGTTAATTGGCCCGCAGCAAATTCCAAAAATATATTTAGTCTACTTAAGTAAACCAGGTGAGGCAATACGTACTTCTCCTCGAGTGAGTGGCCCGACTGTTTGTGTATTTTACCGCATATGGCCCTTGGTGAAAAACGTTGAAAAAAGTTTGGACATCCCTGCTCTAGAGCAACAAAAGCATTCTAAAAAAGGGAAACAACTTTAGATGAGTCAGACCTTACCTGTTCTTATTCTATTCTTTATGGTTAGTGTTAAGAGTTAGAGTTATGTTTAGGGTTAGAGAATTTGTTGATTACAAGCATGGTGCATGGAGGCTGAATGGAAAGCTTTAGTTTAGAGCTTGCAGCAGTTTCAGTGGATTGGGCAAAAGTTGGAGTTTAGGGTTATCAGGATAGCCAGAACTTAAGGGGTCAAAATCCTGGAGAAAGGGAAACTGCAAAGAAGTAAGCCCAATGAACTATAGCAAGTCCTCTCTTACCGTCATGGATAGGTTCTTGGAAACTGCGACTTTAAGTATAACACAGTATAAGGAAATGGATTTTATCACAGGGTAATTGATATAAATAACAGTTAAGTTCCTATGGCATCCTTCTGGTCATAAAAACATCACCAAACTTCTAAGTAAAGACGTAAAACACTTCTAATATTAAACATTGAAATAAATGTGAACCATATTAATAAAAACCAGTAAGATAATTATTTTCCAATCCACTTATTCCAGTTCAGAGTCTCCAATGACTGGAGCCTATTCTGGCAGCTCAGGGTGAAAAGCTGGACCCAATCGATGACAGGATGCCCTTCCATCGCAGGGCACACTCACACACACTACCCCACTCACTCAGACTGGAACAATTTAAACACCCAAACTGCCTCATCACATCTTTGGGATATGGAAGGACACAGGAATACCTGAAAGAAAATCCTCACACACATGGGGAGAATGTGTAAACTCCACACAGTGGCTCTAAAGGGGAATTGATTTTTTTTTTTCTCATCAACGTTATAACAAAATGATATTATGTGAGGACCTATTCACTGTGTATGGAATTTCTCCTTAAGACATGTGTAACTCGTAAACCATGCTTGAGTGAAGCTAAATGCCAAGAGACCAGGAAACTAAGTAGAAAGCAGCTGCTAAGAGCTAAAGAGCCAAGTAAAGATTTGGCAGTTTCAGGATATTCTGGAGAGATACAATGTGCAGTTTCAGGCCAACTATGGAGGAAAGGTTATGAAATCCCAAGAATTTCAGTTGAGACCTCTTGAAGGTTTATTCCCCAGAAGTGAAAGCAAACGGAAATATACAGCCTTGAGTATAAGTAATCTTTCCATACTCTACCTGCAATAAGAAAATTAATTATTTTTTATAGACGATAATATCATACAGAACCTTTAGCTCTTTTCCTACACAATGTTTGACATTCAATCAAAATTAGCAGGCATCTTAGGAAACAGGGCCAAATGACCAAAAATCAAAAATCAAAATATATAATAGAACCAGAACAATAGAATATCAAGAAACTGGATTTATCAGATTGGCATTAAAGTAACTATAATTAATATGTTCAAGAAAATAAAGGAATAGAAAAAAACTTTCTAGAGAACTGGAATTTAAAAAAACACCCAATTGGAGGGGCAGGCCCGGTGGCTCAGGTGGTTAGAGCTCCATGCTCCTAATTGCGAAGGCTGCCTGTTCGATTCCCACATGGGCCAGTGGGCTCTCAACCACAAGGTTGCCAGTTCAATTCCTTGAGTCCCGCAAGGGATGGTGGGCTCCACCCCCTGCAACTAAGATTGAACATGGCACCTTGAGCTGAGCTGCCTCCCGGATGGCTCAGTTGGTTGGAGCGCATCCTCTCAACCACAAGGTTGCGGGTTCGATTCCTCGACTCCTGCAAAGGATGGTGGGCTGTGCCCCCTGCAACTAGAAATGGCAACTGGACCTGGAGCTGAGCTGCACCCTCCACAACTAAGACTGAAAGGACAACAACTTGAAGCTGAACGGCACCCTCCACAACTAAGATTGAAAAGACAACAACTTGACTTGGAAAAAAGTCCTGGAAGTACACACTGTTCCCCAATAAAGTCCTGTTCCCTTTCCCCAATAAAATCTTTAAAAAAAAAACAAAAAAAACCCCACCCAATTGGAACAACAACAACAACAAAATAAGATAGTTTTAGGGACCTCTGGGACAACATCATGCATACCAACATTTGCATCATAGGCGTACTGGAAGAAGAAGAGAGGAAGCAAGGGATTGAGAACCTACTTGAAGAAATAATGACTGAAAATTTTCCTAACCTGGCAAAGGAAATAGACATACAAGCCCAGGAAGTACAGAGAGTTTCAAACAAGATGAACCCAAATAGGCCCACAACAAAACACATCATAATTAAAATGGTAAAGGTTGAAGACAAAGAGAATCCTAAAAGCAGCAAGAGAAAGACAACTAGTTACTTGCAAGGGAGCTCTCATAAGACTATCAACTGATTTCTCAGCAGAAAATTTGCAGGCCAGAAGGGAGTACAGGAAATAGTCAAACTGATGAAAAGCAATGGCCTACAACTAAGACTAAAATTGAAAGAGAGATAAAGAGCTTCCTAGAGAAGAAAAAGCCGAATGAATTCATTAGCACCAGATCAGTACTGCAAGAAATGTTACAGGGACTTCTTTAATAAGATGAAGGGGGAAAACAAAAAACAAACAAACAAAAGAAGATAAAAATATGCATAATACAATGTGCAATCTGGTTAGACACATAGTGTATATGATTTCAATCCTTTGAAATATCTTGAGACTTACTTCATGATTCAATACATGTTTAATATGTGTATGTATGTGTTTGATAATCTTGTTCAATTCTTTTCTTTAGATAAAATTCTGTTAAAATCTCTAGCTTTAATTATGGACCTTCCACTTCTCTTTTAGGTTCTATCACGTTTTTGCTTTATATATTTTGAAGTTATATTCTTAGTTGCATATAAATTTAGAGCTATTATATCTTCCAGTTGATTTGATCATTTTTAGTTGTAAAATATTCCTCTTTACTTCTGGTAAATATACATGCCTTCCACAGAGAAAAGTATAATTATTACTGGGAGAAATAAAAATAAACTAAATACATAGAGAGATATATCATGTTTATGGGTTGGAAAACTTATTACTGAAAAGATTTAATCCTCTCCAATATGTGTGTGTTTTAAAAAATACAATTCCAATAAAGATTCTAGCAGGTATGTTTGTGGTGTGTGTGTGTGTGTGTGTATGTGTGTGTGTGTGTGTGTGTGTGTTTGCAAATAAAAAGGCTGATGCTAAAATTTATATAGAAATGCAGTAAAATTTGAAAAAGAAGATCAAAATTTAGGCTTACCTACATATACGAGCTCTTGATTTTTGACTAAGTTATTACTGCAATGCAGTAGAGTCTTTTCAATTAATGATACTAGATCAATTGGATGTACATGTCTAAAAAATGACAGTTTTCTTATTTCATACCAAACACAAAAAGTAAATTTCAGACAGTAGATGTAATTATGAGAAGTTTCTACAGGATAACATAAAACATGGTCAGAAAAATAAGACAGTCAGCCTGTCACCTACTTTTGTAAATAATGTTTTATTGGAATAAAGTCACACCCAATCATTTATATATTGTCTCTGACTTCTTTTGTTCTGCAATGACAGAGTTGCATGGTTGTGGCAGAGTGGCAGGGTATATGGCTTGAAAAGCAGAAATATTTATTATTTGGTCCTTTACAGACAAAGTGCCAGTGCATGACACAGAAGACTATTGTCATGTCCTTGTGAGAAGTAAAGATTTCTTAAATTGAATATTAAAAATACAAATCATAAATAAAAAAGATTGTTAAATTGTACTTCATTATTATTAAGGATGTCTGTTCATTGTAAGACATTATTAAGGAGGAGTAAGTGGGAGAAAGTTTTTGTAATATGTGTCCAAATTTGGTACATTGTATTATTTGTTCACTCTCTTTTACACCTGCTTATCGGTTCCTATCACCTTAATCCCTCCTTCTAAGGAGTGTGTGCTTCTCTGCCTCAGTAACCTTGGGCTTGATTTTGTGCCTTGTTTTGGCCAATGGCATGGAAATGGACATGATGTTTTTCATGACTGAACAGCTACTTTTAGATGCATTGATAGTTTCTACTAGTCTCATCTCTTACTTTAAACTTCACCCATGAGAACAGGATATTTCAGATAGTAGGTCGATTTGACAGTTTATTTTCTAGAATGAGAAGACACATGCATTTAAGCTGAGCCAGGAACAGCTGAGCCTGGTTTAGCCTAGCAATGTCCAGAAGAGCTGCAGCAGACCTGCCGCCAACATGTAAAGTGAGAATGAAATATATATTTGTTGTTCTAAAGCACTGAGATTTGGAGGTTGTTTATTAAGTAACATAACCTCATGAAAGCTGACTAATACATAGACAAAGCATATATATCCAAAAATATCCTACAAATCAATGAGAAAAATTAAAACAACCCAATTAAAACTGCAAAAAAATGTGCAGGGAGAATATGCAGAACATTCTCATAATTTATATGCCAATAATCATATAAACATTGCTCAAAATGCAACTTAAATGCAAATTAAAACTAAAAAGTGATGTACTACATGCCCACCAGAATGGCTAAAATGAAACAAACAAACAAAACAATGGCAATATTGAGTGTTGACAAGGGTGTGGAAAATCTCTAACATACGATACTGGTTGGAGAGTAAATTGGTCGTATCTACTCGATACCTTAAAAAACAACAAATTGGTAGTGTTTACATGAATATATGCATCACTCTATGGTTTAACAATTCTACTTCTGTAAATATACACAATAAAAATGAGTATAAATGTGTAACAAAAGACATTTTAAGAATATAACAGTAGCATTATTTGTAATATACCCAAATTGCAAACAAATATCCATTAACAGCAGACTGGATATCCATTAACAGCAGACTGGATATAATTGTGGTATATTTAGTCAAGGAAACACTATACCCCAACAAAAAAGAAAAGAAACCACCGCCAAGCACATCAACATAGCTGGATATCACAGGTATAATTTTGAGTAAGAGAAGCCAGATGTAAAAGAGTATACCTTATATTTTGCATTCTATAAACTACAACAACATGTAAGTTGATTTGGGGGGATAAGTCAGATTAGTGGTTACCTTTGGGTGCAGTAAGCACTGGGCGGGAGCATAAAAAAGTGTTCTGGGGTGCTTGTAATAGTCTATGTCTTTATTTAGATGATGGTTACATGGACATTTTGTCTTGTAAAAATTCTTTGAGCTCTACACTTAAGGTTTGTGCTCTTTACTACACGCTATATTTTGATGAAATGTCTACAAAAAAGGAGTAGTGAGACATATTAACTGAGAGGGTTTGGGATGTGAGTGTGCATAATCTCTCTCTCTCTCTCTCTCTCTCTCTCTCTCACACACACACACACACACACACACATACACACACACACACACTCCTTGAAGGAATTTAAATGAAACAAAAAAATGTTTTGAGGGATAAAGTCAGCTGACATGCCTTCTGTTTAAGGAATTTTGTTTCATTCCATACCAACTAAAAATTGAAGATAATTTTTCCTTCATGTGAAAAATATATTAAACATAGAAGTAAGATAATATGGGGTCGGGCAATTAAGTTTGTGAACTCATCCTAGAAAAAGTGGTACATACCTCATTGCTGAATATCACTATGGTTACCTTCGCAGCACTCCCCTTGGGAAGTTATGCACCAGCTCCAGCACCTAGTCCACCCTTCAAAGCAACTTTGGAACTCTTTTTCTGGAATGGCCATCGTCGTATTACCCTTGATGTCCTGAATGTGGTCACAATATCTTCCTTTCAATATTTCCTTTATCTTCAGGTAAAGAAAGATGTCACTGAAGGCCAGATCAGGTGAGTAGGGAGGGTGTACTAACACAGTGATTCGTTTACTGGCTAAAATCTCCCACGTAGACAGTGAGCTGGTGCATTGTCGTGATACAAGAGCCATGAATTGTTGGCAAAAAGTTCAGGTACTCTAACTTTTTCACGCAGCCTTTTCAGCACTTCCAAATAGTAAACTTGGTTAACTGTTTGTCCAGTTGTGACAAATTCAAAATGAATAATCTGTCTGATATCAAAAAAGGTTAGCAATATCCTTGCATCAAGTTTGTGAACTTAATTGACAGACCTCACATATAATTTATAATGACTTCTATTTTACTTGTAAATCTTATAGTCTAAGAAAAATATTTAATAGTAGTAGGTCCCTGGTGATACTAACAACTGAGTGTGAACAATTATTTTAGAACTGTATTTCTAGTAAACGTGGAGTTAGAACACACGATACACTTTTAAACATAGAGAGCTAGAATATCAGATTCACAAGGACAGGTATTTCATTATGTTTGTGTATGGCTCTATGCCCCATTCCTAGAAATGTGCCTTGTTTATGATAATAATAAATAATTATTGAAGTAACATAAAATTAGATAAAATATTCAACATAAATAATCTAAATACTGTGTCTTCATAACCCTATGGTGGAGGTTCCCCTCGAGGATGGTGATGTAAGAGGATCCTGAACTCACCTTCTCCCATGAACATACCGAATTTATAGCTATGTATGGAACAATTTCATCTGAAAAAACCCTAAAAACTGGTATCAGGGAGAATGAGGGAAGGCCCACATTCAAGCCTGTAAGAGAAGCCTGGACACACTCTCTCCATAAACTCCACCTCTGACAGTGGTGTAAAGGGGGTTCGGAGGCAACTCCAAACCCACAGCTTCCCCCTGAGGAGCAAACAGTTTGAGTCCCACATTAGGTATCCCCAACTTTTAAGACCTGCACCAGAGAGACAAGCCCCCACAAGCATCTAGCTTTGAAAACCAGCTAGGCTCAAGTCCACAAGACCCCTAAAGCTATAATGATCTGAGAAACAGCTTTCAAAGGACTCACCGCCCCAGGACCCAGCGTGGAAGCAATGATCAAAGGCTGTTCCGGGCTTCATGTGGGAGAGGCTTCTTTGCTTCTCTTGGAGCATCAGCCGGTGGGACAGGCATCTGCTTTGACACATGTTTGGAGGCCTGCAGGGGCGCTCTCCATTTGGAGCCGAGGGCGCCATCTCCCTGCTCTCCCTCTGCTATACTCCACCATGGGCGCCATCCTCACACACTCTGCGGCACCTGGAGTTCCAGCAGGAATTTTACATGCATCTGGTGCCCTGGTCTTTGCGGCTGCTGCCTAGGGGGGCTCTGGCATCCAGGGGGCTTGCAATTCCTGGGTTCCAAAGGACTGGAACAAGAGGAGAGACGGTTCATGGCCATCTCTCCTGCAGGGCCCAGCTCAGACAGACGACTGAAGGACACCCCAGTCTTACTGTTATGGAGGACTGTTTGCTTGTCTTGGAGCTTTGGCCTCAGGGGTAAGCTTTAGGTTAGGCACACATCTGTGGGCCTACAGAGCTGCTCTTAGGACAGGTAGGGTGGTGAACGCCATTTTTAGTCTCCCCCTCTGCCTCACTAAAGCACGCGGGCATTTCCCAGACAGGAGCTAATTATACACTGAACTGGCGCCCTGATTTGTGAGACTGCCATCCAGAGCACAGCTCTACCTCACCTGGCTCTGGTGGTTAGTAGGGCTTACACCTGTGGGCCCACAGGACTGTATGTATTTGCATAATTTAAAACTGCTCCTTGGGTCTCTGGCTCCCAATCAGCCTGAATCTAACTGCTGACTGAGATTCTCCCCTTTACGCCACCGACAGGCTTTGGCACACCCTCAACAGCTAGGATCCAATAAAAATAAAACAGGCTGCTTGAACAATCACAAAGGTTTGAGAAACAACCAAAAGCTAGAGCAGGGCTGAATGATAAGGTTCTCCTACATGAAGCTACTCCCTCAACACTGGGAGAAGGGGAAGTTGCATCTACTGCATGAAAACCAACACAGAAAGTCAAGCAAAATGAGAAACAGAGGAATATATCTCCACCCCCCAGAAGAAGATAAAACCTTAGAAAACTACCTTAATGAAATGGAGATAAGTCATTTACCTGAGAAAGAGTTCACAGTAATGGTCACAAAGATGCTCCCCGACCTCAGGAGAATTGATGAACACAGTGAGAACTTCAACCAAGAGATAGGAAATATAAGAAAGTGCCAAATAGAAGTCACAGAGCTGAAGACTGCAATAAGTGAAGTGAAAAATATCCATATGCCATGCTCCTTAAATTTTCAGTTATAAGAATGACTTACAAGGCACAAATTTCTGCTAATAGAAAAACTGTAGTGTTTCTAAGCATATTGTCATTTTTCCTGATCCCGCATTTTGATTATTGCTTGATGTATGACAAACTGAGCTCAATTCATTCCAACAACATTTTTAAAGTACCAAATGTGAGAGTAATCCTGAATAGAGGCTGTATAATATGGTTCCTACAGTCTTTTTGTGATAACATAACTTCTACGTGAAACATAAGACAGAAAGAAGGCAAAAGCCTGTAATAATATGGTATACTGAATAAAATTAAGTGCCAGTGTGTCTGGCAAAGGTAATGAGTGCTGAGGTCAGGCCAGAGAACAATATCAATGAGACTCTTTGTTCAAAAAAAAGTTGACCTAGAGATGGGCCTTGAAGAATTTAGTAAAATCTGGACAATAATAGAAGAAGAGCAAGACTACTCATTTTATTAAGCAATGTCAGACAGCATGTGAAAACGTACCAAATGGGAAGGACTATCAAGATTAGCTTGCTGGTATTAGAGGGCATATGTGATGATTAGAGAAAAACTGAATCAAGCAAACTGGCAGCAACTATGAGTACTCTAACGTAATGCTTTTCTAATACAGTGTGATTGAATCACTTGTTAAAAGTCAGGCTGTAATTCAGCAGGCTTGGTTTGGGCCTGAGATATTGCATTTCCATTAAGCTCCCAGGGGACACCAATGCTGTGTTCTATAGATGCACTTTGAGTCGGAAGAGTGTAGAATGCATAAAAAAGATTTCAGATTTGATGATGGAAAACAGAAAGTTTTGTAGGTTAGTTCAATGGTTGCCAGAGGGTAAGGGGGAGGAGGGAGAGTAGAAGAGCGTAAAGAGGGTCAAACATACGGTGACGGCAGAACTGACTCTGGGTGGTGAACACACAATGTGATATATGGATGATGTATTACAGAATTGTACACCTGAAACCTATGTAACTTTACTAACCATTGTCACCCCCATAAATTTTAATTAAAAAAAAAAGTTTTGTAGGACTGGAGAGACAAGAATAGAAGTAGATTATAGTACTGATGAAAACAACAACAATAATTATAGCCGCTTATTGAATTTTTACATAAGTTATCCTGGTCAGTTATAGAAGAAACCACCAAGGAGCCAAGAATATTGATGTGAAAACTAGGTTAAAGAGAGAGACAAGGACTTTATTAAGGCAAAATAAGTCAGAGAGGACCAGTAAAATAATGAAGACACGATGCACAGTGGCATGCTCTGGGGTTTGCTTTGGAATCCCATATCAATATTAAAGTGTCGACGACACTACATTGCGTGGCCTTGATGGTCTGGAATTGCTTTGAAGTAATCAAACAGATCTCCACCTGAGCTTGCAACATCTTTCTTTATATTCATAAAAATCCAGGTCATACATTGGCTTCATAAAGAAAAATGCTGAGGCAATGTGCTCTTCTCTTTTGGTTGTTTGCCTGTGTTATCTGCTGCCTTACTCTCCCCCCCCCACCCCTTCCTTGTCACTGCCCCCCGCTGTTGGTTTGTAATTACCCAGTTTAACAGTCTGAGTTCATATTAGGGACCTGAGACTAAAGTCTATCACAGGATGTTTGTTAATCACCTGCAAATTGAGCACTGGAAGGCCAGGCTTTCACTTTACAAGGCAGAACACTGAGGTTTGTAGATAGTGTAAGAAATGTGTAGAAATTTGAATAAAAAAATAAGGAAAACCTCCCCTAGGACTAGTGTGGTAATGAGTAACTTGGCAGCATCTTGGAAGGTTAAGAGGGTGGAGCTGGCCATGCTTCTCTTTTATGAAGTCAAGGGCAATACTGGTAGTAGGGCTACCTCAGGACGGATGAATGACGTGCACTGTCAATGCTACTCAGCGGTCAGGGTCCTTAGGAAAGGGGATCTTAGTACATGTAGGATATGCTCCCGGCCTCTGCTTAATTTTCTATTGCCAATGTATGAATTTTCAATATGTGTTTATACAGCTGCTCAAGTCACAAGTGCTTGTGCTGGAAAATAGAAACTATAGGCAAAAACATGCTCTTCTTTCAAAACCAGGAAAGAAAAAAGATATTCAGATCCCATTAGCCTGCTTTATGAAAACAAACTTTTGAAGTTAGCTAAGAACATATGTTCTGCTCATCTTAAAACATTGTCAGATGCATAAAACTTTCAGATAAAGATGTATGCAAGGCAACGAGAAATGTATTTATCTTTTCATTTGTGCTTGACAATTAGAAGTAATTTTTACTAATTTTTGTCACAAAATAATACATTATCACTATAGAAACTGCAAAATACCAGTAAGTAGAAGAGAAAGTAATCACCCATAGTTCCACTACTTAGTTAACATTTTGATGTGTTTTTCCAATCTCTTTTCTATGCGTACTTTATTTGCTATTTGATATAGTTGTCAATGTTCATATTAATTTGAATTATGTTTTTGAAAGTTAACATTATACCACTTACTAACATTTCAGATGAAGCCTTCTGAGGGTGTTTCTTACGTTGAAATTGTCAAGCATTTCACCCTTGGAATGTTAAGAGGATTAAAATAAATAGGTAGTTCTATTGAGGAGAATGCACAGCCTAGGAAACAGCCTTTTCTTTAGTGTTAAGACTTTGTAAATGCAGTTTAAAACCTTTATAAGATTCACCTTTACTTCTACCAGACCTTTAAAGGGAGATTATATTGTAAAAAGGTAAGATTGTTTTTTTTTTTCCTTGCTGAATATCTGAATTTGTGTAAGAATTCAACTATAAAATTCCAGTTAATAAAGTAAAGCCAGGGTTTGGTGTAGACAAAAGAAACGGATGATTTTCCCCCACTCTCCAATGACTACCAAGGCCTTAAATTTTCTTTTATAATTTGAAATACAGATTATGAAGCTGTACTTTCCATAAAATAGAATGCACCCATTTTATATATTCAGGCTGATGAGTTTTAACAAATTTCTATGCTCATGTAATCACTGCCACAATCAAGATATAGAACAATTCTATCATCAAAAAGGTCTCTTGTGCTGCTTCCCAGCGATTCTCTTTCCACCCACAGCCCTAGGCAACCAGCACTGTATTCTCGGACTCTATAAATTAGCTTTGCCTCTTCTAGAATTTTATATAAATAGAATCATATTTGAAGTGTCCCATTGTGTTTCACTTCTTTTGCTCAGTAAACCATTTTTGAGATTCATTTGTGTTGTTGAACATATCAGTGTGTTCCCTTCTTTTTCTAAGTAGTGTCCAGTGCATGGATGTTTTACCGTGTGTTTATCCACTCACTAATTGAAGGACAATTAGATTGTTTCCAGAAATATTCATCTATAGGTTTTTGTATGAACACTGGCTTCCATTTTTCTTCGGTAAATTCCTTAGAAATAGGGTCACTGGGTCTTATGATAAGTATGTTTAATTTTATAAGAACCTGTCCAACTGTTGTCCAAAGTGGCTGTATTGTTTTGCATTTCCAGCAACAAGGTATCAGAGTTCCAGCTGTTCTGCATCTTCATCAGCACCGGGTGTTGTCAGACTCCTTGAAGGTGTTAAGTGGCATCTCAATGTAGTTTTAGTTTGCCCTTCTGTAATGACTAATGATGTTGAGCATCTTTTCATGAGCATCTTTTACTTGACCATTTATGTACTTCATTGGAAAAGTGTCTGTTCAAATCTGTTGCTCATTTAAAAAAAAAGGCTGTCTGCTTGTTAGAGTTTTTAAAAAACAGCTTTATTAAGGTATAAAGTTTATTAAGGTATAAGTTTTGCTTTTTTTTTTTTTTAAGGAGGGTGCAGCTCACCCATGCAGGGATTGAACTGGCAATCTTGGTCCTACCAGACACCCTCTAACCAACTGACTGGCCACCCCCTACAATAAAGTATTTTGATGTATAAACTACACATATTTAAGTGTGCAATTGGTAAGTTTTGAAATGTGTATACACATGAAACTGTCACCACAATCAAGATAGTGAACATCTCCATCACCTCCATGACTTCATGCTTTTTTGCCTGCATTTCACAACCCCCGACTTATCAACTGGCATCCCCCAGCAACCACTGTTCTGCAACCTAAACCTAGAGAACTCTGGGTTCTCTTATTTTAGTGGTTGTTTTAGTTAACAACATACATCTTTAGCTTATCACAGTCTACCTTCAAGTGGTATTTTACTCTACAGAATAGACAAGCTTTATAACAGTGTACTTCTATTTCTTCGCTCCTTTGACTTTATAGTATCATCTTTCATTTTACATGCATGACAGGTTATAAACTCCACAATGTAGTGTTATTATCTTTGTGTAAAAAATTAATTATTTTTGTTATTCATTATTAAATATATTCTGTACATTTATAATATACAGTTTTAATTAATAAAAGTCTACCTCCAAATAATATATTACTTCCTGTGTAGTATAAGAAACTTATATACTCCAAATTCCTCTCTCCCATCTTGTGTGCTTATTTTTTTCAAAAACATCAGTTTTATATATGCCATGTGACACAATATATCGACACTACGTTAGGCAGTAAATTACATTTTAGGATGACTGAAAATAAAGAAAAAATACTTTAAACTTCATTTCAACCACTTTCAGAGATATTCTTTTCTTTGTGTAGATCCAGGTTTGTCTGGGACCATCTTCTTTCTGCTTGGGGAATTTGCTTTAATATTTCTTTTAAGACAGGTCTTTTGGAAATTAATTCTCTCAGCTTTTGTTTATCTGAGAAAAATCTCCTTTTTACATTCATTATTTTTAATCTTTATTTTTAAGCATTTTCGGTGGGTGTGGCATTCTTGCCTGACTTTTATCCAGTCAGCACTTTAATGGTGTCATATTTTTCTTGGCTTGCATATTTTGAAACAAGGTCTGCTGTAATTTTCATCTTTATCTCTTTATATATAATGAGTCTTTTTTCTTTGGCTGACTTCAAGATTTTCTCTTTATCTCTCATTTTCAGCACTTTGAAGATACTTGGAGTAGATTTAAAAATTATCATTATTATTAATATTATTGCTGTGTTTTCTGAGTTCCTCAGATTTTTGCTCTGATGTATATTACTGTTTTTGTAAAATTCTTGGCTATTGTGTATTCAAATGTATGTTCTGCCTAATTCCTCCTTCTTCTCTAGGATTACAGTTATGCAAATTTTAGGCTGTTTGCTTTTGGATGCTCTTTTCTGTTCTGTTTTGAATTCATACATTTTTGTCTTTGTGCGTTGGCTTATGAAATTTCTATTGTCCAATCTTCAAGTTGACTGATTCTTTCCTTCTTTGTATTAGGTCTATATGTACGCTTGTCAAAGGCATTCTTCATCTTGTTACCATGTTTTTTATTTCTAATACTTCCATAAGACTTTTTCTTCTATTGTGTCATATACCCTATCTCTTAATATATTTTGTTCATCTTTTAAACTAGAGCCATTAACATGTTAAGAGTACTTAGTTTTAATTTCTTTTCTGATAGTTTCAATGTCTGGTTCCTTTCTAGGCCTGGTTATATTGATTCCTTAGTCTCTTGACAAGTGATGCGATTCCTTTTTTCCTTCTGAATCCTGACATATGTACTGGGGGTGCAAAAAAAAATGTATACAAGCGGATACTTTGGTCAATGTTGCTCAAGCAGTAGGTCACCATAATCAGAAGTGTCTGGACGTTGATGGTAACCACTTTGAACACCTCTCGTAATTGCAGAAGTCAAACGTGACTTGTACTTATCTTTTGTTATTGGTATATATTATTACAATTTTAATACAGTTTTCCTTTCTTAAAATGTGTATACATTTTTCTGGCCTCCTCTGTAGAACAGTAATAACCAAGATAAATAGTATTTATTCCTGGTAATGGGCAAGCCTCTTCTGCTAGGTCATTAGTGTTTGGGTTTGTATCTAGAGTTGTGTTTGTGTTTGGTTGTTGTTATTTTATCTTCTGTGCACAACCAATTGCAAATTCTTTTAGTATTACCTTGTGTATATCATATGGGCTGGGTTAATGGAGGGTTTTTATAATGTTCCTTCTCTGTCTTCTGCTTTTGCCCGTCTTTGTGCCTGTGCTTAAGAAGGGGTTTTGTCCCCATGCTCTGTCTCTCTTAAAATGGAAAACAGATGTTGCTTGTTACTCAGTGCTTCCTAGCCTGGAGGTGGGGCAAAGGTGATTCTTTGTGTCCTAGTCCAGGCTCGGTTTTAGGCATGTCATTTTTCTTTGGGTCTCAGAGGTGGGGATTTCTCAATGATCCTATGTCTCCTCTTTGTGGCAGCCAAATTTTGCCTTGATGGTCTTGTGTGTGAGAGTTTCCAGCCCCTCCCCCAGCAGTAAAAAGATCACCAATGATCTGGGCCCAGGGTCTTTTTCATCCCTTCCCCAGGGATGTAAGAGCTTTTTCTGCTACCTTTTCTCCAGACTCAGTGGGTTTTCACCTGTGCCCTGGGAGCAACGTATTTACTGCCCTTTGCATACTGGGTTAAGAATTGTATTCCGTAGGGGAAAAGGATCTGGTGGAACTTTGGAATTTTTCCACAAAAGTGATTGCTCCCCTCCCTAGGTTTATGCAACTGAGAGAGGCTTTCTCTGGTCTCATGCCCTGCCTACACTGTTTTTCTTCAGAGCCCAGTGGATGTCAGTGAAAAAGAAGCTGAAAGTTGATTCCCCTTGAGTTGGCCGACTATTGCTAGCTCACACTGAGCTCTTAGAAATTTGTTTAAAATTCTAGCTGAAATTTTATTCACTTACATGGTGCTCAGCATCTCTTCCCCACATATTCTGCTACAAGGGAGGTAATTGTCACTTCTTTTCTCTTTAGAGGGTCCTGTATTTACTTAGATTTCAGACTACTAGGTTGCTTTGTGATATTAACTCTCTGAAGAATACAAGAAAAGTGATTATTTTGTGGTTCATACTGCTTTTTATTATTGTTAGGGTGAAAGTGATGCTCTTTCAAAACCTTCATTTTTAAATATACTCCCATAGATATATGTGACTTTAAAGTAGTAATACAACATTTTGTGTTTGGGACATACCTGGCATAGTTTTCCTTCTTTTCAGAGATCAAATGTTTGGTAGACATAGACCTCTGGTTCTAGTCCCGGAGCTGTACTGGAGCCCTTTAGGGCAAAGAAGTCCATGACATTCTATAACATTTATTGTATGAATGATTTGGGACAGTGGTGGGGAGGAGACTTTTACCAGCCTGTATTCAACTAGCTGTAGCAAGCTGGAAGCATCTGGGAAATTACCAGAGGAGAAATTTATAGGCACAGAAACAATAGACTTTTGGACACACTATTATTTTTCGTCCACAGTCTGAGCATTGAAATCCTGTTTCTAAATATAATATGAACTGTGTCATTAAGAATGAAGTGGCAATGTCACTTATATGTACATTAAGCTAACCTTGAAAACAAATCAAAATATTTCCCACTGACTCCAATGAGGTAGATCCTATGCAAATTGCTGAAGAAATAAAATTATAACAAACAATTTACTCTCAGGAAGTGGCCATGGTAGATAGGCCATACGTTAACTCTTTAGTGAATGGGATTGTTCTCAACAGTTTAAATCTGTTAGTCCACTGAGGGTGATATCCTAGAAAAACAATTTTTTCTAAAATATTAGCAATCTCTTCTAAGTTATATGATAAATATTAGTATTTTTAACTATAGTAGGCCAACGTAATATTGTATAAATTATTTAACTAGATTATCTGGCAGATCATTAGTATAATATGACCAATGTACATTTATCCTAACTGTGGAAAAATAATGGGTTAATTAGTTTTGACAGTGTCTCTAATTTTCATGTGAAGTTTTGAAAATAAAGCACTAAATGTGACATTATTTTAATCCTTTTCTAGAAGTCTATTACTGATATAGAATAATATAAGACAATGTAAATCACAGGGGAAATAAGATGTGCATTAAAATACGTATCTGTGTGAGACAGAAATATTAACTTCCAGGTATTGAAAGAGAATTCTTATTGGCATCAGAACTTCTCATTTCTCCATTTTGTGGCTTTTAAATTTCGTGAGGAAGGCATAGTAAGGGAATCACTCTTACCAGTACACTGAGTCCCTTCAAGGAATAGCTACTGAATTCTCATAGTATTTTATTTATTTTTTTGACAAATGTAACTTTTCTCCTTTTTCCTTCCCTTTCTCAGTTCTTGAGGATGTTAGTGGATACTCATGTTTTAGAGCTGGTCAAGCCAAATAAGACAATAAATTAAAGTTGCTTAACTGTTTTGTAGGTTTCATTAATCTTACTCTTTTTGAGGCTATCATTAATATTTTTAAATATTTGAATGAACTGTATTTATCATGAATTAGACTCAAGACCTAATTATGCATTCCCATGAAGAACGTAATTAAAAATGTGACACAATAAAAACAGCTAGGATTTCTACAAATTCAGCTTGCTTAAATTTTCAAAGTATTGTTAATAAAATCAACACAACTAATTTGCATTTCTGAGTGGATAGACACTGGAAAAGAAAAAACTTATTTGTGATCAGAGCTAAGTGAAATAAGGACACAAAATTCTCTTTATCAATGTAAAAAAAAATAATTTTCACTTAAGGCATTTCTGCAGAATTCAGTCTTTATCTCAGAAACATATCTAATGCCAGGATTTCTAGTCTGAGAGTGGAGTGTGATATGATTCCATAAGCAAAATATTTATAGAATGATAAAAATAAAGTTGTATCCTGCCTATTAAATGGCAGTAGTATCCCGAATCATTGTGATAATCAAAAACAAACCAACCAGTTCAACAAATTTCCAGTATACCCCTGGGATCGGTACTGCTCCATTGAAATCCACAGGCTGAAGCTCACAAGGCTGAAGAACTGGCAAGGAACAACAGCCTCACAATTCTGCACTTGGAAAGCAGATGTGCTAGTGGTGACCAACTGAGCAGCGCTTGGAAAGCTGACCCTCAACCAGCTGTCAGGAAAACTGGTAAATAACCTGATTTACACCACAGAAAACTGAGAAGGTTCAGGAATTGTGACTATGTGTGTTTCTAAAAGCAAGCTGGTATGGAACTTTTTCGGAACTTTTTCAAGTTGACTATGGAGGTGCTGACTGAAAAACCATAAGTGAATATTTATACCGAAATAAGACATCTTTATTTCTAACCCCGTATTCCACTTGGTTTCCAGAATCCTGGCAGCCATATTGTAACCTCTGCTCAAGGGCTTGTATGATTTTTCTCTCAAGAGCCTAAGAAGAACTAAAGATAATGATCTCAGGGTTACCTGGTAAAATAACTCAGCCAGACCATTGTACAGTGAGTGAAATTGCTGTTTCATCTTTACAAGCCCTGTTCTAGAGCTCAGATCCTCAAATCAATTAGAGAACCCCATGCTTCCATATGAGTGGGAAATCAAGGATCACTAGACGTTTGAGGAAAGCCTTCAATGTGAAAGTGCAGACTCAAACAACCAAACTGAAAAAATGCAACCTAGGGAAAGAGATCTAGGCTGGAGTAAGAAAGTTCAAAAAATGATCACCTGTATCCTCACAAAGGAAAAATACTGCCTTCTTGAAGTAAGTAACACGTTGTTACACATTAGGGACAAAAAGAGTTAATGAAAGTAAAATAGTGAGAAGTACAAACAATAAAAAAATGAAGTGAGGAAATTGCCAAGAAAATAGACCCAAAATGCAAAGAAAAAAACAATATGACTGAAAGGATAAAAGTAATCTTTTCAGGAGTTCCAGAAAGTGAAAACAAACTGGAGAGGAGAAAATCATCTACTAACTCATTCAAAACAATGGTCACCCCAATAAACTTCAATTAAAAAAATTGTTTTTTCCTAACCTGAAAACTTAGTTTACTTCTGGTGCTATCCTGGAATATATAGCTACATCTCCCCGGATTCCTTAGGACACCTTTATTGAAAGGATATTGCCAGTGCCACATTAGTAGAAACCAGTGCAGCTCTAAGTCCACTCATTTATTGGAGAGTTTGACACAAACAAAATTACCCTTTGGAAGTTTAAAGAACTACCCAGGAAGGCTTTAGGTCATTCTGATTTTCTTAGAATTAAGCACAGTGTGTAATAACATGCAGTGGTAAGTTAGTAAATGGTCATTGACTCTAACTATTCCCTGCTAGCCCGAGACTGTACCTGACTGGGAATGGTAGTGGGTCTCAGGGGCTGCTGTCTTCTGGACATTCCCTTCTGGGACTGTAGCTTAAGCAGAAAAAGAGTTAGATTTCAAATATGCATTAAGCATGGTCATACTACTGTTCTAAATTAAAAACAGGAACTCTTACCCACACAGACATTTTTCTCTGAATTATAAAGTTATATGAAAAGTTTTACAATGGTCTACAAATTAAGTGACATTTAATTTGTTAAAAAGAGTAAATAAATTACATTGAATTGGATATGCTCCAGAAATTCTAGGCTACCTGCAGTAGCCTTAGGTTATAAATGCAAATATATTTCCTTATAATTTTATTCTACAATCAGTGCAATGTGCATAAATGAACTGAGTAAAGCTAGATTGTGTGATAAACATCAGTTTCAGTCAATGGTGCCGCAGGTCCTATATGCTGTTGGAATCTATTACTTTATAGAAGGTTGAACTTTTTAGAGATGGCTTCATTATTTGTCATCTACCTGTCAAGATTTAGGTCATAAGCATAAACTTCCATAACATTGGATAAAGGCAGGCTACAAAGTCTCTTTCAGACACACTGAGAAAAGACCATTTTATAGAAGTGAATAAAAAGAAAATATGAAAATTAAATATTTGTAAGACTACTACTCAAAACAAAAGTTTTGTTTTTGTAATCAAATCATAAAAATGTGAATAAATTGGGTAACTACATGGCAACAATCTGCCAATTTAGACCACTTTGGCAGGACTATGTCCTAACTTGTTTTCTGTCATGTCTTTTTCTAATTGAATGTATACATTACTATCAGTCTGGATCTTTCCTCATGTTTATTTTATGTGGCAATGATTATTTGTGTTCTTGGATATGAACTAGATTTGCAATATTGAATCCAATTTGGGCCAAGGAGCCAAGCAGACCATATCTACTTTTACACATTTGAAATTGTAGCTTTTGCCATTTCAGATAATTCTGTAGCTCAGATCACTTGGAAAATTCTCATCCACACAGCATCTTGGAGCTCTGCAATGGAATCAAATGTTAGTGTTTTTCCATTGATATAGGATTTACTCTGTTCTTTCTGTTCTACTCATATATGTAACTTAGTTGGTCAGCCAGGCAAATGCTGTTGTAAATGAAGAATTAGATACTAGCTTTTTAGGTGAAATTGAAACAAGGAGTATTTTATTGCCATTAAGGTAGATTTAAGTTTCTTATCCTTGAAAATCACCCAGACCTCTGGCTTGTCATCCCCTTCAAATCTGTCTACTTCTGCTTCCCTACTTATTCCCTACATATTTTAGTTTCATTCTCTACTTCTTTGGTGCTCAGGGAATCCTCCAACAATGGTAGTACCACCTGCTGAAGAATGAAACATTCAGTGTGACAGTTGGGGTTTTATTTTGTTCAATACCAAGTTGTTTGCTGGATGTGACGTGGTAAATGAAATGTAGTAGAGCTACGAAAAATTACTCCTACTTTTTCTAACAAACACAACTCATATATTTAAAATTACTTATACAACACATGTCCTTCTTCTGGAATCTTATATTGGGTGGGATTCTCTGTAAAGAGAATTTAATCATACAATTTCCCTGATTACTGTGTTAAGTGAACACATTTTATTTGAAGTGATATTTAATGTTTCTTACTGTCGTGCCAGGTGACATGCGGGGTCTCTGCTCCCGCTCCCCACATAAGAACGCAGGACATGGTGAGGCCAAAAAGGAACACCCACGGAGCCATAGATGGGGGAGTCAAACCAATATATTCTCACTGGCGGCTGGGCTGGAGACTCAGGAACAGGATCTGCATAATCTGCAACCCGCCGTCCTAACAGCAGTCCGTGCTTGCCAGCTACCATCTTCTTACTAGCCCCTATTTTTCTGCCAGCGTAGCTACAGCAGTTATATTAGTGGCCAATGGTTACAGCTGACGGCCAACTAGTCACAGCTGATGGCCATCTAATTATAGTTGATGACCATTTATGACCTGAGCCAGCATCTTTCTATGTGAGGTCGAGAGCCTGGAAACTGCTTTTTGGGGCTTTGTCCCCACACTTACCCACTTAAATGTCATTTCCCCCCTTTATTTCCTTTCCTGAACTATTTTAAGACCTTACTATTTGCAAAGAACTAAGTAGGAACAATTTTCATCCTTGAGGAACTTACAAGGGAGTGTGGGAAACAGAAATGTGTCAAAATAACTGTACAGTAGAAACTACTAATATTGAAGGAGATGCTACTATGTGCTGGATACCGGTCTAAAACCAGGGAATCTTGTTTAACACTCAGAATAACACTACAGGATAGGTTAACGTTGCTTTCATTATAACTGATGAGGAAATAGGTCGAGAGACTGGATTGTTGGTCTAGGTTGAAGAAACTAAGTTTTCTGGTTCCTAGGAGTAGTGATTTTGCACAATGACACAAACTTCCCAAAGGCAGAAATGTAAACCGAAGAGATAGGTGCCTAAAAGTAATGCAGATCAAATCCCCTGAAAAAGCAGAGGAGGGCTATGGGTAGGTGTGGAATGTGGGACCAGGAATGATTCTTTGGAGTAGTTGGCAACTAAAGTGAGTCTTAAATGACATTAGGGTGTTGAGTGTGTGCGTGTGTGTGTCTGTGCACGCACACACACAAGGCACCAACAAACCGCTTCTAGCCTTGAGAAAGCTGGCCTTCTTTTGAGTGTATTTATCACAAATTTATCTGAGTCTTGTCTGAGTTCTGAGACAATCAAAGTCTAGAGAGACGTGGTTTATCAAAGATCACACAGCTTATTAGAAGCAGAGCCAACACCAGGACTAGAATCACTTTTAGACCGATATAATTTCAATTGGCATTTATCTTGTATCATTCTGGGACGCTAATTAATCATAGCTCAATAGAATCTGGAAAGTTGATTTAGACATTTGTGCCCAATTATTGGGGCCACAGCTGGTGATTGATTTTTCCTATTCCTGAAATAAGTTCATATTAGGGAAATTACTTGACCTATAATTAACCTTCCTTAAAAGTGGAAGCGCATAATAAATGTGTGACTAACATTGCCAAAGAAACTATTAGCCACCACATATTTCAATATGGAAAACAATTCAGAATGTTTTAGAAAAGTTAAAAAAAAGATTTGGAAAAGAGGTCTTTCAAGGTAGTAATGTAAGATCTGAAGAATGGAATGTTTACCTTGGTGAATAGAAGGTTAAGAAATTGTCAATATGTCAAGTTTAGGTTGTCTTTGTAACAGGAAAAGACAGTCTATCTCTACTTTTCGCTCAGCATATGGTTGGTTAATAACTTTAAAAATGCACATTGTACCTTTATACTTTTACTGCAAATCAATGGCTTATTTACATGTAGATCTATTTACCTCTCTTTATTCCAATAATAAACTGTTGTGATTAGTTTAGCTTTAGAGCTAGTCTTAAATCCAGGTGAAAACTCTTCAATTTGGTCTTTTCAAGGTTGTTTTGATGATAATTTGCATTTCCATATAACTTTTAGAATTACAGTGTTAAAATGTTAAAAAAGTGTTTGTTACTTGTGTGAGATCTATAGACCAATTTGGGAAGAAAGAACATTTAACAATATAAAGTCTTCCGATCAAGAACGTATTCTCTCTCTGTACTTATTTAGACTCTCTTTAAGTTTCTTAGCAATGTTTTACAGTTTTTAAGACAGATATAATACACATCTTTTGGTAAATTTATTCCAAAATATGATTTCTTGGATGTTTTTATAAACAGTATATTTTGAAATTATTTTTTTTTGCCTAGAATAGAGAAATTTTTGTATTTCAATCTGACAATTTGCAAATATGTTAAATTCACTTATTAGTTCTAGTAGTTTTTTTTTTTACCCTGTGGATTTCTTAGGGTTCTATGTATGTAATCATTATCATCATATGGGAAAAAAAAAACACCTTCCTTTATACCACCTTTCTAAATCTATATTTTTGTTTCTTTTTCTTGCTTTATTGTAATGATAGAACTTGCATTGACTACAACATTAAAACCAAAAGGGTGAGAACAGACATTATTATACTTCTGAATATTTTGACATGTAATTGTTTCAAATCCCCCTTATTCTTCTAGGGAGAAAGTAGTCATTATTTTGCTATTAAGTTTGATGATAACTGTATGTTTTCAATAGAGAGATGTCTTTTATTAGATTGAGAAAATTCTTTTCTTTGTAGTTTGCTGAGAATTGTATCATAAAAAAGCATTAAATTTTGCCAAATTTTTTTGCATTTATCATCACATGATTTCCCCTTTTATTATGTTAATGTGATGAATTATTTTTATTGATTTTTTTATTATTAAACCAACTCTGCATTTCTTGTTATATGTCATTGATTACGAAATAGAACATCCATTTTATATATTGCTGGGTTTGATTTATCAATATTTTGTTGAGGATTTTTATATATATTCACGAATGAGTTTTATTTGTAATTTTATGTTCTTTATATATATATATATTTGGTAATATCCTTGTCAAGTTTCTAATTAGGGTTATTGTAGCCTGATAAAATGACTTGGGAATTGTTTCTTTCCTTCTCTGATATTTTGTAAAACATAAAATTATGTATGTTTTATCTTTCTTCTGAAATGTTTAGTAGAATTCACTAGTTAAACCACTTAGAACTCAAGTTTTTGTTTATTTGTTTGTTTTGTCTTTTGTATGTATGTGTAAAATTTTAATTTAAATTATTTCTCATGTTTTATATATAGGGCTTTTCAGTTTTTTCATTTCTCTGTGTGTCAGTTTTAGAAAAACGTATTTCTTTGTTTTTTTTAAAGTGTATTTCTCAAGGAATTTCCATTTCATCTATGTTGAATTTATTGGCATAAAATTGTTTAAAATATCTCCTTATTTTCCTTTTAATGTCTATAGGCCCTTTTTCATTATGGACACTAGTAATTTGTGTGTGTTCTCTCTTTTTTCTTGGTCGTTCTTGCTCGGATTTTATAAAATGTATTAATCTCTTCAAAGAACTAACATTTAAGTTGTTTAGTTACATGTTGTTTTTTTTTTTTTTTGAGTGTGTGCATTCTATTAATTTCTGCTTCATCTTTATTTTTTCCTTCTATTTTTTCAGATTATTTTGCTCTGCTTTTGCCAACTTCTTAAAATAAAAGCTGAGATGATTTAGTTTAATTGTTTCTTTTTTATTCAGGAGTGCAGATCAATAAATTTCTTCCAGGCACTGCCTTAGCTGTATCGCACAAATTCTTATGTATTACATTCTCATCGTTATTCAGTTTGAAAATATTTAAAAATTTTTCCTAGTGGTTTGTTCTTTGTCTCATGAATTATTTAGATGCATGTAGTTTATTTTCCAAATAATCTGAGATTTTCTATATATTATTTCTAATTTAATACTGTATGGTCAGAGAAATACTCTGTATGATTTTATTTTCTTGACAGTTTTTATACTTCTTTTACAATTTTGCCACATATGAACTATCTTGGTTATCTCATGAGCATTTCAAAAGAATTTGTATTCTTGAGTTGTTGGGTGAAATGTTCTATTGGTTTATTGTGTTCAATTTGGTTTATAGTGTTGTTCAAAGTCTCTACTAATATATTCTTACTTTTTATTGTAGATGTTCTATTGGTGTATCAATTACTGACAAAGTGGTGTTAAAAATCTCCAATTATCATTATGGATTTGTCTATTTCTCCCTTTAGTTCTGTCAATTTTTGGTTCATGTTTTTCAAAGCCCTGACACTGAGTGCATATACATTTAGAATTCTTATAGCTTTTTAATGAATTTGACTGTTTATAGTTTAAAAAGGTCTCTATTTATCTCTTCCTGTTACTGTCTATTTTGTCTGATAGTTATAAAAGCTTTCGCCACTTTTATTTAAATCTATATCTGTCTTTTATTTTTTAAGGAAGGTGCAGCTCACAGGGGCCCATGCGGGGATCCATCTGGCAACCTTGTTGTTAAGAGCACCACCCTTTAACCAACTGAGCTAACCGGCCACCCCCTATAGCTGTGTCTTTATCTATCTGCTCCTTACACTTACAGTGTATATCTTAAAGACAACGTACTATTGGGTTTACTTTTTAACCCAGTCTGAAAATCTCTGCCTTCTCATGGAGCACATGCATATCTAATGTAATTATTTACATGACTGGTTTTAAGTCTATCATCTTGGTATTTATTTATTTTTTTACCATCTGATCTTCCTGTTTCTCTTTTTCTGTGTTCTTTTGGGTTAACACAATATTTTTAGAATTACGTATTTCCTTAAAGAACTATTTTTATTACTTTTTTTAGTGTATGCTTTAGAGAGTACAATATGCATTTTTAACGTATCACAGTCCAGCTTCAAACATCACTCTACAGTGTAAGGACCTTACAACAGCATAATACTATTTAACCTCCCTCTTGTGCTTGTGTTTTTGTTATATATTTCACTTCGTTATATGTTATTATCTTAAAAACATTGCTATTATTTTTGTTTTACACTGTCAATAGTCTTAAAAAGTTAAATATAAAAATAAAAATAAAAGAAAGCATGCACACGTTGTATATATAAACATATTATACATTATAAATATAAAATCTATATATAATCCTATGTTTACCCACATAGTTACCCTTTGTGGTGTTGTAAATACAGGCTTCTATCTGTATTACTTTCTCTCTTTTCTTTTCCTACCTTTCTCTCTCCTCCACGCCCCCTCTTTCTCGCTTTCTCCTTCTTCCTCCTCCTCCCTTCCTTTCTCTCTCTTTCTCTTTCTTTCTTCCTCCCTTCCTCTCTCTCATTGTTCTACTTCTTCACCCATCTTATAATTTGTATTCTTTGGCAGTCATTTTTGTGTCAAGATCAGTAGAAAGTACCAAAGAAGGGTTTTCCCTTTCCTTTCAGACGGTGAGGATGGATGCTGAGTCAGCCTCATGTGTAGATGGGCTGAACACAGGCTTTGTGGTAGATTTGGTTAGATTTAGTTTGCCACTGGCTTCTAATGCTTTGAGGTCAGCATCTGCACTTTCTTTTCAGTGGGGCTTGAGATAGGAGCACCTATAACTCTCTTGAGGTACTTCAATGTTTTAAAACTCAATTGCCAACTTTTTGAGTTACTAGAAGTTCTTTTAGCTTGTCAGACCTGCCCTGGATTTCTGCATCTGAGGACATCTCTGTCTATCCTGCTTCCTCGACCCCTTGGTGCATCTCAGGAGATCTCTCAGTTTTCCTACCCTGCTCACAGTGTCCAGTGGTCTATTACTGTGAAATCAGTAAAAGATGCAGTGACTATTCTGGGCAACTCAGGGGTCCTATTCCCCTACCTCCTCACAGTCTGAGGTCTTTAGTGTCTTCTGGTTGTGCTTTGGTGAAGGCCTGGTGTGTCTAAAGGGAGATCTCTCGCAGTTCTCTTTTCTTGCTCCTAGACTTGAGCATGTTGTCCCCATGCACTTCGGGATGGTCTTGTGAAAGGGATTTGGTGGGTGGGTGCAGATTCACTCTGTGACTAGGGCTCCTTGGGACTGTAATCTGTCATACTAACCCACGTAGCTATTAAGGTTTGTTAAAAGTTAAACTGGTTTCTCTTTACCGCCATCCATGGAAGATTAGTTTCTCCTTCTACTTCTTATTATTGTTTTCCCATCAATAAAAGCAACCATATGATTTACTCTTAGGAAAGACTTGTCCATTTAAAAATATAATTGTCTCAGTGGTTTTTGAATTCATTAGCTCTCTGATATGTTTTAAAATGCTAAATTTGTACTTTTGTCTGCTTGGTTTTGATTTTTAGGGTGGGGATAATGGTTATATTAGTTTTTTATTGTTGCTGTAAAAGTTAGCACACATTTAGTGTCTTCAATAACATAACATTATTATTTTACAATTCTGGAGGTCAGAAGTCTAAATTTAGTTAAAATCATTTAACTCAAGACTAAAGTCAAGGTGTCAGCAGGGCTGCATTCCTTCTGGGGGTCCTAGGGGAGAATTCATTTCCTTGCCTTTTCCAGCTTCTAGAGGCCACCTGTCTTCTTTCGCTCCTAGCTCCTTCTTCCATCTACAAAGGACATCATTGCTTCTGTCACCACATCTCCTATGCTCTTGCTCAGACCCTTGGGCCCAGAATAATATGGGATAATCCTCTGATTTCAACATCCTTAACTTAATCACATGTGCAATGTCTCTTTGCCATATAAGGTAACATATGAGGTCTGACAATTAAGTTCAGGAACTTGTTGCAATGATGTTGCTAAACTTTTTTGCTATCAGAGGAATTATTCATTATGAATTTGTCACAACTGGACAAACAGTTAACCAAGTTTACTACTTGGAAGTGCTGAAAAGGCTTCACGTAGAAGACGAAAATGACCTGAACTTATCGCCAACAATTCATGACTCTTGCCTCATGACAATGCATCAGCTCACAGGGCACTGTCTGTGAGGGAGTTTTTAGTAAGTAAACAAATAACTATTGGAACACCCACCCACTCACCTGATCTGGCCCCCAGTGACTTCTTTCTTTACCCAAAGATAAAGGAAATATTGAAAGGAGGACACTTTGATGACATTCAGGACATCAATGGTAATATGACAACAGCTCTGATGGTCATTCCAGAAAAAGAATTCCAAAATTGCTGGCATCAATGCATAACTTTCCAAGGGGAGTACTTCAAAGGTGACCATAGCGATATTCAGCAATGAGGTACTTTTTCTAGAATCAGTTTGCGAACTTACTTGTCAGACCTTGTATTCACAGGTTTCAGAGATTTGGACATGGACATCTTTGGGCATCCATTATGCAGCCTTCTATAGTGGTCTACTGTAATGTCCTATTTCCTAACAGAAATCGGGTATCAGGACGTCATTTAAAATAGTAAGTTTTATTTCAACATCATTTAAAAAAGTAAGTTTTAATTTTATCTTTCAAAAAGAAGAATCTTTTATACGGAGGGCAATAAAACAAATACTTCATCATGGTTTACAGCTAAACATCTCTTCTTTTCCATAGTAAAGGCACGAGGGAAATCTGATAGTCTGGGGTACTCAGGTTGGCCTGTATTGTTTCTTATCTTCTTTGACCCTCTGTTGGCTTAAGTGGGGATTGTTACCCTTCACACATTTGTTGTAATTGTTGCACTCAGTGCCATAGGTAACGTTCTGATTACTAATAACATGATAACAACTCAATAAGTAAACATTTATTTCCTTCCCTCCCTCTCTCCCTCCTTCTCTCCCTCCCTCCCTTCTTTCTTTTCTTTCTTGTATTAAATTAGAAGAATTAGGACAGAAAATTACAACTGCTAACATGAAATGGTAACAGTATCGAAGCTGAATTTCTCACTGAAGCACTTAACAACTATTGTTTGTGGCCTTGGCCTTGGTGCAACTGAGGTTTGTCTCTCTCATAGTCAACCACGTAGAAGTTTACAGTTATATGCCATGTGACTGGCAGCCTGCTGCTTTGTCTGTTATCCTGAGATCTCCATAACCTAGTTCATATGCAATATCCTTACATGGTGAAAATATGTCTAATGCTACATTCTTCTGACCTTCACTTATTGCCATGGTAATTAGCCCCAGAAGAAACATCCCCAAATAAGATCTTGTGTCATTGTCATCAGAGTAACTTGGCCACGGCTGACAGAGTGATAGCAGAACTCCATACACAAATCTTCCTTTTGTGGGCAGTTTTACTCCTAATGAGTACATACTCAGTATAATTAGTCATTTCAGCACTCTATATTTTAGAACTATTCATATGTGGTTTATAAATAGCTGGCATAGAAAACTGGTTTTGGTTTAATAATGCCGTCTATTTTAGATGACACTAAATACCCTGTTATTGCTAGGAAAATAAATAATAATATACTTCTTATAAAATGCTAATCCCTATCCATTATTATTAGTTCATCGTATGGGATAGGGTCGAGACAATGTATCACTTAAGTAAAAGCATGAGTGGTAATTATACTTTAAGATGTCCCCTAATTAGAATAAAAGCTTTATACAATAGAACTTTTTCTATAGTTAATTTATAATATCTCTTGCAAGTGTTTGCTATGTCCATTTTTACATTTGGAGTAATAAAAGCTACCTAAAAATATTGTATATCACTAATGTCTAAGCAAATTGAAATTGACATGTTGCTTTCACTTCCCCACTTTCCTAAACAAATTCCATGCACAGGAGCCCAGCACTTCCAGCTACGCATTTATCGTGATGAGCAGTCCGCAGAACATAGATGCAGCAATTGGCTTGGCTGACTCCTGCTACACATTGGGAGGGAGTCATGGAATAAGTCTCAGCAGGTTGAGAGCTGTGCACCCATGCACAGCAACACGCTGTGATTATAGCAGGTAGGTGGCTTGGGTAAGGGAGAACTTGAGGACGTGGGAGTCTAACATAATGTGATGTGAGATTTATTGGAGTTTGTGGGGACACACACTATAATTGTATGCTTGGTATAATGTCTGATTGTTGTGTCTTTCATACCCTCTGGAGGCCAGTCCCCCATGTAAGTGATAACCCACTGGAGCTTTTGTTGTTTGTGCAATTGAAACATATGAAATGAATAGCAACTGATTAATTGAAGCCGGCTACATTTTTGGAAAACAAATCAAAGTGATTTGCATGAATCACAATTTGTTACATAATACATTTTGAGGGCACAAATTACCTTTTTAAAGCCTAAGACACATATATATATATACACAGTGGAACAAACAGAAATATAATAAACTGGGCTATAACGACATAATTCACAGTGAATACTGGATGCCAAAACTGATGGGAAACAAATGATTTTCCAATAAACTACTCAGGCAGAGCCATATCTGTTCTAAAATTTCAATTGAATATTATTTATAATACCAATAATTCTTCACAATTGTTAACCATGGGATGATGGAACAATTTGTTTTACATATTAGTTTGGGGGGTTTGTGTATTCCCAAGTTGGGAACCAATTTGTAGTCATGTCCCAGAAGATGTGGTAAATAAATAGTAAGTCTGAGAGAAATACTTGGGGGAAAACTTTCAGGGTAAATTCATTATTGCTGTTTTCTAGTTTTTGAATAAAACTAAAGAAGTAAAAATAGTGTCAGCATAAAGGCAAATATTATCATCATCATGAAATCTTTTTCTCTTTAATATCTATAACAGATTTTAGAAAGTTTTCTTTTTTCCTAAATTTATTATCTGTATCCTTCTTATTGTTAATAACTAGACTATTCAAATATGAAAACTAAATTTCAACCTTTATTGATAACCATTTTTAGTATTTAGTTATTTTTCCTTTTTGGTTTGGCCTTAGGTATATATTACATATATGAAATATTCTTAGGAAAACATATAAAATACACAAAAGCATATTACAAAATGGAACTGTATCACATATGTCACTTGATAATCTGCTTCTTTATATAACAAAAGATATCAAAATTTTTATGTCAATAAATCTATTTCTATATCATCATGGAATGTTATTTATTTAACAAACATGTATTATCATAAATTTATTTTACTATAATAAACAAAATATCAAAGAACACCCATACACATAAATCTAAACCCACTTGTTTGGTGACTTTATTTGGATAAATTCCTAGAAGTGGAATTACTGAATTAAAATGTATATAGATTTTGAAGGCTTCTATTCATGTTGTATTAATATAATAAAATCATCTTCCAGTAAGCGTGTATCAGAAATTATTCCCAGTCTTTGTAAGACATGTCTCCTAACTACAAATATACAGATCCTCCTATAGTATGTTGGGTCCCCTTCTTTCTTTTTTCTCCTCCTTCTCTTTTCCCTTTATTACTCCAGTCCTTTAGACGAATGAAGAACAAAACACATCTTTATTTTTCTTAAGTTGAAAAGCATTATTCACTCAATAGACATTTACTTAATTGAATGATGAATTGAAATAATTTCTAAACCTCACATTAATTCACTCTAAGAAAGGGGACCACTCACCTTTAGAATTTTAGGATTCTATGTTGTCATTTTTGTGCCTGTCATCTTGCTCTTATTAAAGTGTCAACTACAAACATTTTCCTAATATTACTGTCATAAAGAAGAATGACATCTTACCATTTGCGACAACATGGATGGACCTAGAGGGTATTATGCTAAGTGAAAAAAGTCAGAATAAGAAAGACAAATACCACATGATTTCACTTATACGTGGAATATAAAAAAAACAAAATAAACAAACAAACAAATCAGAAACAGACTCATAGATACAGAGAACAAATTGATGTTTGCCAGATGGGAGGAGGTGTGGGGGCTGGGTGAAAAAGTTGAATGGATTAAGAAATACAAATTGACAGTTACAAAATAGCCACAGGGATGTAAAGTTTAGCATAGGGAATATAGTCAATAATATTGTAAAAACTATGTACTCAAATAATGCCAGGCAGGTACTAGACTTTTGGGGGTAAATTGTACGTTTTATAAACATTTAACCACAATGCTACACACCTGAAACTAATATAATATTGAATGTCAATTTTAATTTAAAAGTAAGGAACATTTTCCTGGGGGAAAATCAGTGTATATACTTTAAGCATTATTTCATTTCTTTTAAAAGAAAGTGAATATTTACTATAAAGCTCCAAAATCTAGGTTTTGATTAGCACCTGTCTAAGGAGATCTCCAATCATTAGTAAGTTGAGAATAGAATGATTCATAACTCTTTCTCTAAATTCACTAGTTCTTGTTAACTAGAGGTTCATCATCAGGAGTGTAGCACATAACCTAATAACTACTTGCTTGATCTTCATAGAAGATTTTGGGGTGTGTGTGTGTGTGTGTGTGTGTGTATATATATATATATATATATATACATATATATATATATATGTAATATATATATAATATACATTATATATATATATATATTTTTGTATGTATTTTACCTCCACTTGAAGGATATTTAAAAATAATAATAATTCTGAATTAAGAGATTTGGAAGGAAGCCTAAACACATAGAGAAAAATAATTTTCTTAAGTGGAATGTTAGAATTTGGGGAGTTTTTCATTAATAAAATATTTAGAAAGTCTCAGAGATTCCAACCCCCCGCCAAAAAGTGGCTGTATAATATGAACTAGAAAACTTATCACATTGACAAGTTCCTGTGTTTTTAAAAATTTGTTTTAATAATATTATGATTTTCTAATATAGGCAGAGCAATATTGGTATAATCATATTGACTGATAGTATTTTTTCTACCCAAATGCATTTTCAACTTAATTGTGTAGATACATTACGAAAATAAGTTTCATTTAATTAGGGTGGCCCGAGGCAAAAGTGTGAACTAAGGAGAATTGATCCTAGATATCTTCCTAACTCCAATTTTCTCATTTATCATTTGAAAAATCATTGAGTATCCATAATATTCTAGGCATTGTGATGAGAGTAAAAGAACAAGGAAACTTCTCTAATGTGAAAAAGTTCTCAGCTAAGGAAAATGAAAAAAAAAACAAGCATGGGTTAAAGAACTTCCATGAGAAGAGAAAAACTTCTACAAAGATTGAATGCAAGAAAGAACATGACACTTTTGAGGAATTGCAAGGATTCAGTGGGAGTTCTTTTATCCCCTTCGTTGAATCTACTAGCGCCACTCTATGGCTGTCCAGGGACACTAACCTACGTGGGTTCTCCTTACGCAGTGGACTAGCATCAGAACATTTGTTTTCTTCTCCCTCTTCACAAAAGTTCTCTACTGTAGCTATTTGTTGGAAAGCCACTGACACATATTGTGTGACACTAACAAATACTATGTGAATATTTACCATTGACTTATAGGATTTTGCACACGCTATCGTTTCGGCGGATAACCATATTCCAAAGGAGGGGCAGTGCGTGCAGTAACAGAACAAACCTTGTTTTTTAGAACAAACCTTTAATGGTGGAATTTCAGGTAGCAAACCCCCGTGTTTTGCAGATGTTTGGGGATTTTCCAAATTACTCCTCATAGGTAGCCATTTATTTTGGTGACAAATAAGCCTAATTCTGTGTTTAAAGACACTTTCTTAACAGAAAGCTTTTCTGAAGGCAAAAAAAAAAAAAAAAGTACACCCGGCTGTGAGTGATACCTGTGCCATAGTCAAGAATTTATGGTAATGTTATTCACAGATCTCTGCATTATGGTCCTCCTATGATTACCTTGCTAAGTGTAGGTAATCACTACGGATTTGGGTGATTCTCTGGACAATACATATCCTGAGGTGCACTGCAACAGTCAAGATAATAGACTAATGGCTGAAGGGGGTCAAGGCTGAGATTTCTTTCCCATGGAAACATTCTGAGCAGGCTGGCATGTGTCTTGTTGGTAACACACCTAGGAGTTAAGATGCTTCCTATTCTAGGTCATAATAAGATCTGGCGCCTACAGATCTCCTGGTTTTGGCTTAGGCTTGTTTTACATATTATTGGGGATTAAACTTGTTGGTGCCAGTTCCATCTTTTCCATTAGATGCTCATTAATAAAATTCCAGATGCCCATTATTCATCACATCATCACATAGTGGATGGCAGTTAATGCAGCTAACGTTTTCATATTTGATAACTTCCTCATTCGTGTTAATTGGGTTACTTGGAATTTTCCATCAATTATGGCATCTCAGGTTTTGACTCTTTTTGAAAGAGTTCATTTGTGAGACATATATTATACATTAGATCTACACATGCAAAATTAAGTGTAGGGTCCAATTTCAGCTCTGACTCATGTCTGCTTTGACTGAAGTGGGAGGCACAACATGGTCGCTCCGCAGATTCTTCCTCAAAAGAGAAAAAGAAACCAAAGAGACGTCACCTTTACCTCAGCTCACCTTACTCAGAACTCCACTGACTCAATGACAGGAGAAAAGATTGACGTTCAAGGAGACTTTGAAAGAACGTTTCCTACAGGTAGTAGTGTGGGGCAAAAGCATGGGAAGTTCGGAGTGTTTGGAGGATTGAGTTCTGCTCTGGCGCTTTAAGTAGCATTATGATTTTGTTCCTTTTGTTCCTTGTGTTCGTCATCTGTAAGCCCCAACAGTTAAACGGCTGTTCTCTTTCAATTATTCCAGCTCTTTCAAGTGATCAGGGTGTTGGTGAGAATTCTTGAGGTTTGCGGAAGTGTGATGTTGATTTTCTCTACCTTGGTACAAATACTTCCTCTGATTCCATTCACCTACACTCTCCCTCGTAAAACACTGCTCTTTTATTCGAAGTAACTGATTTCTCGTTGTAACTTTAATTTGAAATTCTTGCTAATTTGAAATAATTTGAAATTTAATTTGAAATTCTTGCTATGTTTCTCTTCTCATCGTGACATAATTAAAAAAGAAAACCACTAGACTTGCAAAAAGTATGAACATCAGTGGTGTTCATTTTGCTTTTTGTCTACTGCTGTTGCCAGGGATGGTTACAACTTAGATACAGCATGTTCCACTAAATGAGAAACTCAGACGAGGACATAGGCTCAGGCCACCTTTGTCCACCACACATGGTGAGTCATCTTAGCAAGATGTGGTTGACCTGCTCGCTGGGCCAAATCAGCAGTCATCCTACTGGTTCATGTATTTTCAAGGTCAAGTAAATAAGCAGTTCCTACAACCCTAAATTTCTCCTTATGCCAGCATGCTGCCGGGATACTAAGTAGGTCACAATAGGACCCAGATAATAATTCATTTCAGGTTGCCAGGTTGCTAAGAGCCCCAGCAGTTTCCCTGAGTATGGTCCACATTCTCTTCAATCTCTCCAGGCTATTTCCCTTCTGAGGTCTTGCTCTCAGATCTGCATATATTTACATGTTTTAGCCTGTAAGCTTTTTAGCTACAAATTATATAAAATAGAGGTCAGCCCTCTGCCAGTATAATTTTCTCTCCCCCCCCCCATTTGCTTACTCTAATAAATAAATAAAAACATAAATAGGAAGAATAAAAAGTGAAATCTTTCTATAGAGGTCTTTAACTCTGTCAAGGCAACTGTTGTTTTAATGCTTCTATTCAGAGAGTTGCATTTTATCTCCAACTTCCAAGGTGTGTTGCTCCAAGCTAGTGTTTTCCTCACTGTACATAGAGGGAAAATGATGCTTCTCAAAGGTTAAAGACTTATGATCTCTCCCAGTGAGGCTCGATCTCAAGACAATATATAGACTTGGAAAAATCTTCTGGATACTCTTAATTAAATAACTAATAGTATGATCTGGGTCTCTGATCATTGTCAGCTTGCTTTTCTCAGCAAAGTTATTGTTAGAGAAAATCAGTGGGTTGGGCCTTCCTGCCTTCAAGGTCATTGTGGTTCTTAACCCTCTAATTTTTAGGATGATTTTTTTTCTTTTGAACTTGTGTTTAGTTTCACATTTTCATCTATTCATGCTCATTCTTAAGTGTTCCTGCTATTTATATCACTTTCCATTTCAGTCTTCTTTCAACATCCTTCAAACTTTGCTAGCACATTTGGTTTTGTTTCCTTTTTAAAGCATACTATCACAACATAGTTCATAGGTTTGGGAATGAAGAAAACTGCTACTAGTTTATAAATTCAGTAAAATTTCATCGTTTACACTTATGAGCTGCTAGCCTGTATGGCACATTTGTGTACATTAGAAGAAGCCTATTTTTCCTCAAGACATTTTCTATCTTCCAGAACAATAGTCCCAATAAAGAAAGAAGTCTATGGTGACTATGAATGGTTCTCTCTGAGCCCAACCTGCCTGCACCATTGCATGTAGTGTGAGACACAAAGAGTTTTTAACTTTACCTAAACACTGTTGTCCTAATCATAGTTGTATACTTTCAGCAAAGGCATACCATCTTTAGTGACTGACTCTGAGTGCTGAAACTTGAAACTGAACTTGAAGTTCTGTAGGACATAGTGATTCACCAAAGACTGAAATGATTGTTAGCTGGGATAAGAAAAGTGGCTCCTTCTCGTAGGTGCCTCCTTCATCCACCAAAAAGCGACTGAGGCAAGAAGCCAATTTTTTCTTCTGAAGAGATTGCCTCCAGAAAAAACAAAACCCTGATGTTAAATAGAGAAGTCTGTACTATAAATCATGCACTACAGTGCATGATTATTGGGTATATTATAATCTGCGTATGTGCAGTATTTTAAAATGCATCTGATGATTAATAAATCATCCACGTGTAATGACATATGGATATCACAAAAATGGTTCTCTGAGTACTGCTAAAATCTGCAGAGTAGAATATTGGCATGTTTTCAAGACTTGATTCACATGCTCTTCCCAAAATGTAAATAATAATGGGTCCAATGTTTACCTGGATTAATGGTTTAAGTTAATAGTTTCATTAATTCTCAGAAGACCATAATGGCACTCAAAGATAATTTTCTAGATTTAATGCCATTGTAGTTATATCCTATTAAATGTTCATCTTTTTACTTTCTGAACATAGTCCATGGATGGAACCTCATTCCCTAGACTCGAGGATATAGTCCAAACCCTTCATTCAGTAAGGCACACCAAAGCTTCCCTGGCCAAATTTGCTGTCTAGTCTTTTGTTGGTTTAAGTGTGGGTGAGGTGCTTGAACTCTTTTCTGAGCAGGGGTCTGCAGAATCTGTCCCTTGATCATGGGTAAAAGAACAAAGGGGAACTAATATTTGTGCCCTAGATGAAGGTGGGCTCAGGGATAGTTGGAGCACTTTCAAACTGAATCTGAAGGCAAAAGTCTGCCATGGAAATGAAGTAAAATGAGGAGGATGGTCTAGAGGCAGCACCTAAAGAAATTTCTGAAGGACGAAACACAGTGTGTACTTGCTTAAAATTTTGGACACTTTCCTCTTCAACTCTATTTCCCATAATTCAAATATTCTAGCTGTAGTGATTATTACTTTTCCCTCTGCCTTGAAAATTCTTCCCATCACCTTCCACCTTTTGAGCATATTCTTTAAGAACCAAGCCAAGCCTCTACTTCTATGAATTACTTCTTTCTCTGAACCTCATACAAATGTTTATAGTAGCATGTATCCAAAGGCAAGATAATTACTTATTTGAAGCCCATCTCCTTTTACAGACTGTTAGCTCACTGAGGGCAAGACAACATCTCCTTTAATTGGTCTATCCTGTGGATGGAACCTAAGGTACTCTCAGAATAGTTTGTGAAATAATCAAGGAATAAATAAAAATTATCATTACTGAGATCTATAGTCTGCCCTTCTGCATAGAAAGTAGTCCCAATTAGATTATCGAGCCCTAACTATTTATGAACACTTTCCAGGTATCAAAGACTCATCTGTGTTGGTGGTTTTTTTTGGATGCAATGGCTTATGTAAGAGACACAGACTTCATCATTGATGCTTTTACAGTGTAGTTGGGGAAACAAGATATATACTCAAGATATATACTCATGATATATACTCATGTAGGAAACAGGCAAGGTAGTGTGTGATATATGCTGACATCTTTGGTGCAGACCAAGTTAGTAATGAGTCAATACCTCAAGTGAAGAACATATAGTTTGAAATAATTCCTTCTGGGAACTCCCTTACTATTAAAGCCTTCTCATAGAGTAGACAAAGAAATAAAAGATCATAGGCATGAGAGAAGAACTTTATCTTAGAATCATAACACAGAAACGAGAGTTGGGGCACTTACTAAGGTGACAGTTGAAGTCCTTGACAACACCGAAGTTTCTCCTAATGATGAGGCATTGCCATATTGGGATGGACGGTGAGTGGCCTTAGGAAGAGGAAGGACATGATAATGCCTTTGAGGATACGTTTGTCATCAGGACCTGGGTCTCCTGAAGGGCAAGCTAATGGACAGTCACACAGGTTTATTTTGTTTGAGACAATAGTGTTAGAAAAATTTCAAACTAAGATGATGTTTTCCAAACATAATCTTTTCTTCTTAATGTCCATAAGAGACTTTGGACTGATTTTGTTGTTGTTGTGTTGTTCTTCTCAAATGGATTGTGTGAACATTCCACTAGTTCCTGCTAGTAAGGCTAAATTGCTCATCAGGAACCCCACAGCCTTTGGTGTACAATGGCTAAGCAGCAGCACTAGGATGGAGCACGTTAGTCACAGGTTGTAGCTAATACAAAAACCGTATGAAAATAAATGTGTTTCTATAACTAACTATGTATTTAATAGCTTAAGCAAACAGGTTTCCCCCCTCTACAGATAATGACATTCTGACAAGGCTAGCCTAAAAAAAAAAAAATTAAAACAAAAATAAAAGAATGTTACTGTAGTCATGGTGTTAGGATTCCTATCATTTTTCGACTTCTATTTTGTAGGAATAAGGGCTGAGAAAGCCAGCGCACGACTTAAGAGCACTTTTTGAGACAAGCATATTAGTTCAGCATCATGTGGCATCACTCAGATCCCATGCCATTTACTGAAATGGTGTGTGTACTTACAGTTCTTTCTAAACGTGGTAATTAAAAGGGGAGGAGCCATTTATTTCATTTCCTTTGCTTTTTAAAATTGCATTTATTTTTGTGTGAGTAGAGAAAAGAGAAACTATATGAACAAAATTGTTTTTTTTTTCTTTCCATGGGTAGTGTCATATTTAGCCCAGTCATTTACTTCCTTCTTAGATTCTCTGTATATATAAACCCATTAAGAAAACATGCCTGGAGCAAATAGATACAACACAGACTTATACCAAGATGCAAATGCAGTTTAGAAACTTTGTCAGCTAATCAATTACGATGTGTTTTGACAAAGAAATGTATGGTTCTGTTAAAATTCTCACATATGTGTCCTTATATTTACTCTGACTCTTATTGCTGGATATTTCTGTAGAATGCCATAATCTCTCAAAGCTCTCTTTAGCCAGTAATTATTGCTGACAACAATCTAGGCCCTGGCACTCTTTGCGGTCACCTCTGGCTGCTAAGTGGAGCAATCTAGACCCTCGCACACTACAGTTAAATTAAATTATCATAGAGATGCAATCTACGCTGCTACACCACTCTAACCGTGAACCCAGAGTTGAAAAAAAGATTGATAGACTACAGGAATGGATCAACAAATAACTACGTGGGTGGTACTGCAAGATACTTGCATCTACAACTATTGATGTAGATAAATGGAATGTGGCTTAAAAATTGTGTTTTCCCAAAACAGGAAGCATTGTTTGTTTCTCCCCTATAACTATCAGCTATCAAATGACGGAGACAGTGTGCTCATGTTTCCCATATATGGGCCCACAGGATATTTAGTGTGAGACTTGCCTTCGTGTAACTAACATTAAATCATCATAGGATGAGGTCACAGGCACCAGTGTGCTTGAAACTGACTACTTCTCACCCAGGGAAAATGTTGCAGAAATAACCCATTGGAAGGTGACCCAAAAACCACAGGTCTATCACTTAGCCCTGGAATATGGACTGGCATCCATGCAAAAAAAAAAAAAAAAAAAAAAAAAAAAAAAGAAGAAGAAGAAAGAAAAGAAAAGAAAGCAGTTGTAAAGTACAGAAATACACTGTGTTGTGTCTATAATTAGAGCAGTCATTTAAATGTAATGATCAGGAGCAATTCTACAGTAACACTGAAGCTTTTGTGCTTATAGATAAAACATAAAAATAATTTTAGTTTGGAAGTGTTTTAATAAAACCAAATTAAACAAGCCACTTAGCCTTTTTAACATTTAAGTCTTTATATGCATATTTAGCTTCTATGGAAGACTCTGAACAGCAAAGGAGTATACAAAACACAATCATTTATTTTAAGAAGACCTACATGAGATTGGCAAGTGAAGCAACTAGAGTAAAATATAAAATAGGAGACGTCAGCCATCTGAATCTCTGAATTATATGAACAACTATTGATTTGTTTATAGCTGGGATTATTACAAAGTCTTAGGTAATATGGGCATTTGAGACCCACATGATATACCTACTGAATATGATATACCTACTGTCTTCATTAGCATTCAAGACATTCATTCAAATGGTAAAAGATGATAGATAATAATAATCATAAAACTCACAGAAAAAAGTTCTTAAGAGCTTGGGTCAGATGAATTAAATCACACCATCCTGAAATAGGTATGTGTCATGTTGAGGTAGTAAAATAAAAGTATGTATGTAAAAAGCATAAAATGAGACACAAATATAATTTTATTATGTATTAGTCTTAATAGTAGAACTGTTTGTCTATCTTTTCTGTTAAAAAATAGAACATAGGGTCTCACGTAATGATAAATAATAAAAGTCATGTATCCCTCTCTGAGCCCCATTTACATGGGCATGTACATTTTTTGCTATGGCCAAATACATCAAACAATAATAGCAGACGTGTGTCCATGCAGCTCTGAAGAAAAGGTGATGGCACTCATGGCCAATAAAGACAGTGACAATTAATATTACCTCAGAAAGATATGGCATCATCATGCTAAGCAATATCAGTTATTAACAGCTTTTATTGTTAGAAAAGAAAATTTTTTTAAAATGGAGGAATAGATTGAAATAGAGTGGATTCAATATGAGTGCCCAAATTACTGATGTCCAACTCATATACTTAATATGATTGAACTAGAGAGGGTTTACCATTATCCAATTCAATTTCTTTATTTTACAGTTAAGAGAAATGAAGCTCATTCATTCATTTGACACATATTTATTGTGTGCCCACTATGTGCCTAGGTGCTGGGGAGGGAGCGAAGAACAAGATGCATAAGGGCCTTTCTTTGTGGAGCTTTCATGGTTGATTTGGAAAGGCTTCTTTGAAGAGATGGTATTTAAGCGGATAGATGAATGACAAGAAGGAGCCAGTTGGTAAAGGTGGAGAGAAGAGAGTTCTAGGCACAGTTACCCATTAGTGAAAGGTTGTAAGGCATGAATAAACCATGAATGATTGATAAACAGAGAAAAAATGCTCATGGTGGCTGGAGCATAGTGAAAAGAGGACCATTAAAGAAGATGAGATGTGAGAGGCTATAAGCCAGAGTAGGAAACTTGGATGTTTTTTTTCTGATAGAAAGTCTTTGGAAGGTTTGAAGCGGGGAGTGACATGATATGATTATACAGTGAAAGGACATGCTGAATGTTGTGTGTGAAAGGATCAAAGAAGAAAAGACTGGAAGAAGGGTGACTGAGTAGGATGCCACTGCCTTACCTCGAGGCAGAAATGTGGTTTGGACTGTACTGGTAGTAGCGGAGATAGAATTGTTTGCACCGAAACGTGTTTTGGAGCAGAATCATTAAGGTTAGGTGAAAAACAAAAAGTAGAAATCAAGGATTTTAGCTTGAGTTGCTGGGGAGATGGCAGTGCTATTTATTGGACTGGGAAAGGGTGAGAGGAGTGCAGATTTGGGGAAAACTTTGGTTTCAGGGACATATGTTTGGTATGACTATTAGATACACATGTGGAAATGTCAGATAGGCAGTTGAATGTTAAAAGTCAGGCTTATGGATGGTATTGATGAGTGAATTCAAAGAGAAGAAAGCATGCATGTATATAGAAGAAATGCAGCAATCCCTCTCCTGGGTATCTACCCAAAAATCTGAAAACATTTATCCATAAAGACACGTGTGCTCCAATATTCATTGCAGCTTTGTTTACGGTGGCCAAGACAGGGAAACAACCAAAATGTCCTTCGATAGATGAATGGATAAAGAAGTTGTGGTATATATACACAATGGAATACTATTCGGCGTTAAGGAAAGATGATATAGGAGCATTTGTGACAACATGGATGGATCTTGAGAATATAATGCTAAGTGAAATAAGTCAGACAGAAAAAGCAGAGAACCCTATGATTTCACTGATATGTGGTATATAAACCAAAAACAACAAAAGAACAAGACAAACAAATGAGAAACAAAACCTCATAGACACAGACAATAGTTTAGTGGTTACCAGAGGGTAAGGGGGGGAGGGGGTTCGTAGATGAGGGTAAGGAGGATCAAATATATGGTGATGGAAGGAGAACTGACTTTGGGTGGTGAACACACAATGGGATTTATAGATAGAATTGTACACCTGAAATCTATGTAACTTTACTAACAATTGTCACCCTAATAAATTTAATTAAAAAGAAAAAAGAAATGAAGCGTTGGGTACAGTAGAGGAAGAGATAGCAAAGGAGTCTGAAAAGGAGAATTCATGTCACACTGGGAAAACTAGGAGATCATTATACCACAGAAACCAGAGAAAAATATTTCAAGATGATGGAAATTGTTACTATAACAAATGCCACTGAGATAGCAGGTAACCTATGATCAGAAAAGTAGCCATTGGCTTTGGCAAAATGAAAATCATTGTTGGTTTCTCCAAGAGCACACAGATAGAAAGTGTTTAAATTATTTGTGGTTTTCTGTTCCCATCCACAAAATACAGAAGTCTGTCTTGACTTTTTAGGACTTCTCCTGCATGTTAGCTGCATATGAAGGTTGCCCCTTTTATGTTAGCTCACCTTTGATACATTTTATCAGTGAAAGTTTTATTTACATCCTCTCATAATTCAATGTACGAGTATGTTTCCTTCACAGGAGAAAAAGGAACAAAATGACCACATCTTCTTTAAAGATGGGAAAAATCGAGGCAAAAGTAATGGTAGTAGGAATGAACACTCCATAGGTGTTATATATTAAATGATCAATGAGATTGGAAAATGCGAATATATGATTCGGGGATCCTACTACCCATTTTGGACTCATTTTCTCAAAAGCATCTACTTCTGGAGCTCTCAGAGATAAGCTGGGTATGTTTCAGGCAACATGGAAGGACATGTGGGCTGGTTGGTTCTTGAAAATCTGCAAGAATCACTGATGCCTTAAGAAAGGAGACTCTTATCTGCAGTTTCTGTATTTGTCAAAAACATATCTTCATTCATAGATCTAAAAACACATGCTGATTCTGGCGATACACAGAAGAACTATTGCATATGGCTTCGGTTTCAAAGACCTTAATTTTAGTTAATTTGATTTATGATGGATTCAGTTGTTTTTTGTTTTTTTTTTCTTTTCAAAAACTGTTTTTAGGATTGTTGCTCCTTCTGTTGAATCTGGGAACATGTTAAAGTTTCCCTGACAAAATTACCTGACTCTTAGAACTTAAACTCTAAAAAATTTACAACACCTCTTACATTGTACATAAAATATGACCTAAATGTAAGCAAACCTCTCCTTAAAGTGAGCTTTTAATTTTTCCTTAATTTAATTTCCTGCTTTTTACCAGACCTATACACCCTCTTCCTACCACTCTACCCAGTTTGGTAAGCCTGGAGATGAATAAGCAATAGATACAAGAGAATTTACTGGCAAATACATTGAAGAATCAAGTGATATTTTAGTTGGAATACATCTTGGGGAGAAAACCCAATGAACCAGATCCTTTTATAAATGAGAAAACTGAGGCCTAGTGAGGGTTCTATATCCCACTGAAAATCAGAAATGATGGAAATCCAGGAGAGAAGCATTACAGTCATATAAAATGCAGTTTGCCCTTTTATTAGTCTTGTAATATTCACTCGTCAACTGAGCGATAGTTTATCACTTCCAAAATATGACCTAAGACCAAAGCCTATTTCATCTTAGTCCATATCAAATAAAAGTACAGTTTCCAGAAAAACATGGTTAGACCTCATAGAAATTATTACATCTTGTTCTAGATGCCCCATTTTAAAAGAATACTTAGAAGAAACTCGGAAGGACACAGACAGCAATCAAGATGAAGTCACATGAGAAATAGCCCAGAAAACAAGCAATGTTAAAGTGAACTAAAAATGTCTCTTAGAAGAGAAGGACTAGAACAGGCAGCGACGAAGTAACGCTGATACCTGTATGGCACCTGTTTCTTCTGTAAGAGTCAAAGACAATGTGTATATATTTCAGAGGTGATATTTCATCATGGTCAAGAGTACAATCTTTCGCATCAGAACTGTGTCCTTGTAGAGGTTTTCTGAACTGTCTTCATTATTTCATCCTGAACATGGGATGATACTTGAAATGGGTTGAAATGAGGGTATGCACCTAACGGTCATATCTCAACATCTGATAAGTTGTACATGTTAAAGAAATGGTAACTATGATTACTATCTGCATTTTTATATTCCTATGGGAAGAAGGCCTCATTCCAGGTGAACTGCACCTCACTAGAGGAGAACGAGGGCAAACACAGTTGTTGCAGAGATGAGTCCATGCCTAGAGTGGATGCTTTCTGAGTCCCCCTAATTCGAGCGGACAGTGATGTTATGACTTCGGCCTCCTCGTCAGTGTTTTCACTGCTATCCTGTGAACTTCAGGAGAAAACAGAAAACCAGAGGTATGACTTTAAAACACTTCCTGAATCTTCATTAGTCAATAGAGTGTGGGTTTGAAAACAGAAACCGAGTCAGAGATCCTATGTGCACTATCAATTCTGCGCTCATCAATGTCACCCAAGAGTTATTTTCTTCTGCATGTTTTCTTCTGCACCTTATCTTCCTGATCAACTCTGCTACGGTTATGACCTACATACAAGATGAGTTTTTCCTTCTTTTGTCTCCATTATACATATGCATAAATAGTGAGATGAGTCCCTTGGATGACATAGAGGGAGAAGGCGCAGATGAGGGAAAAGGAGAGAGAGAATAAGAACTGGAAGAGACTAGGTAGAAGTGAGGTCAAGCTCACACAATAAGCTATTTCCAGAATCAGAATACGCATGCACAGCACTCGAGTTCCTTAGATCCAAGCTATTCTGGCTGCCTTCTAAATTTTAATATACCTATTTATTTTTCTCAAATTTAATTTACACTTTTAATGACATCTAATGGGTGACTGGTATCAAATGGCCATTTGACTGCACAGGCCCATATCTCTCATTCTTATTTTTACTGAGGAAAAATTTCATAGTTTTGAGTAACAACAAAGGATTTTCTGGAGCTTTTCAGACAAAGATGGGAACAATAGACACACCATTATGATTGCCCTGGCAGAAAAGCAGCAATTCTAAGACTGACAATAGTTGTAACTTTCTAGAGGAGAGCTGTTACAACACTCAAGCTCTTGTTGCCCTCATTTAGAAGCCTCTTGGTGCTGACGAATCAATATGTACGTGACAGAGAATGAGGCCCAGCGATGGGAAAAAAGGGTGATAATTTTTTCATATTTGTTTTGCAAGAGATAAAATGAAAGCCCAGAAAATGAGGGATTTGTGATCACTGAAGGCTAAAGCTGTTTGTTATCACGAGATTAGACAGACATTTAAATATTAGCTTTCATACTCAGTATACTCCGATCCTTGAACTGGAAACCCTGGTTGTGCTTAGAAAGGAAAGGGTAATTTTTTCAGCATCCTTTACTGAATTGGTTTGAACAATAGTGGAACGAGTCCCATTTTTGCCAGGTAGATGAGTATCTGGTCTCGTATACTGGTAAAACAAACTCATGTGATTTATGGAACATCAAGCAGCCATCTCATTAGAATAACATGGACTTCTTCAGACTACGCACCAACCAGATTCTTTCTGGAAGGAATTTGGAGCAAATGGAATAAAACATCTCTGATTTGGCGTCCAAAGCCCTTTGAATTTCCCTCTTCTTTTTCATCTTTGGGAAAAGAATGACATACAAGATGCAAGATAGGTACAAAGAGGAGCAAAGCAGTATGTTGTGATTGAAATAACATACTACATTCTACTAACTTGCAATAATGCATTATGCAAAATTGAAAAAATACAATTGAAACCAAACATGTGTGGTCAAAAATTGCATTGCTTGATAAAAACAGACTTTCCCTTTAAGTAATGAGTCAAGGATGTATTTTCTGGGCTATCAAAACAATCAGAAACATCATAAGGCATAACATTTGTTTGCCTTCTCAGGAAAGTAATGTGCAAGCTTATGGATTATCTAAATTAGACTTTACTATTTTGATGTCCTTGCCATTTGTTCTTTTAAATTTCCAGCCTAAGGGGTATATTCTCCTATCAGTGTGCATGTGTAAGTCCCATTAAGGCTAATAGGAATTTGATGCCTGAGTCCAAAGAAAAATCTACCTCTAAGATGGCATTTTGCACATGTAACGCACAAGAAAAATAACTAAAAAAAAAATCCATTTCTCTTCAGCCATAGCATATAAAACAATTATATTAATTATAAGTATAAGATAAAGCACTTGCTTGTGGAATTTTAAACCCATTTAATAAATTTGCAATTTTATGCATTTCTCTCACTCAAAATTGCTTTCCTCAAATATGCTTTAGGTTGTCTCAGGCTTTGAAGAACCTAGTGACGGATGGAAACCAAAAGAAATAGGAGTGGTGGGAGTACATTTCTCAACACGCTCTTCATTTATTTATATTCTGCAGCACACACACTCATGATGTTTCAAAGTTATTTCCACAAGATTCAAAATAAAACCTGGAACACAAAACAGCTTGCCCATATTTTCTTGTTTAAGGCTCTATCTCCTGAGCTTTCTTTTGTATCTCAGTTTCTAACCACATAAGAAATTTTTAGGCAGGAGTTCGTATTCAAATGAGATGTTAATTTAAAAAATTGTTACATCCGTCTGTTTATTTTGGTGGAAGGGAAATATTGGTTCTTGGAGTTGCATTCAAACCCAGATAAAAAACAGTTTTTCATCTTTACACATCTTTCGGGAAAAAAAAATTCTACCTCAAGAAATTTCTTTAACAAAGAGAACATTATTTCAGACTCTAACATTTCTGTCTGCCGATTATCATTAGTCATAAGCTAAGCCCTGCACTAAATGTCTAGTGAGCACAGATAATGTTCATTTTGTCTGGAAGACAGGTTGCCGCCTGTCAAGGAGCGATGGAATAAATGACAGGTTTTGACTCTGTGCCTTGCAGGCATATTAGGCTAAGAAATCGCCAACATGATGAAAAATTATTTTGTCAAAAATTTGTAGGTCACCCATCATTGTCTAATGTATTCTGTGATTAATTGCTAGCATAGATCAGCATTATGTCTTTCCAGTGAATCGCTTAATTGTTGCCTGCTTCATGCTCTTAATGTAATGATGAGGCATCTGCTCCTTTCACATGTGCTTTTAAATGCCAGCTTTGGCATCCAGGTTACAGGGTGGGTAATATTCGACTTAAAGAAATAGTTCAAATTAAAACTTTGGGACCGCCATCTCTTCTTGCTCTTTATGGGAGCGTGTGCGGAAGGCTGAGTGTTAGTGTTAATGTATGTAGATTTTATTTCTGATGAGTGATTATTTGACTGCTCATTTTACGAAGATTTATGGTGTGCTTTCTATCTCCTGACTGCAGTGCAACTCTTATCTTTAATAAAGGAGATGAGGACATTAATCAGCCATTGTCAGGGCTCCTGACTAAGACATTAAATGTACTGTATGGGATAGGTAAACACGCTCCAGATCCTTCTCTACTGCACTAGATCAGGCAAAAAAACACTCATTATATTTATCATAATTTCACATCTGCTGTTTTTGAAGCAATGTACCATGAGGCCATAAACTGTATTACAACTGTGCATAAATTCAACTGATTTGTGGCTGGAGTAACTAATTCCTAAAGTACATTTTAGAAAAACAAGCAGTGAGCCCTGAAATTGCAATTCCATAAAGGCACTAAATTACTGACTGCAGAATCAAAAATTTGCTTGATGTGATTCTGCAGTGACCATTTTATAAAAAGTGACAGTGCGCCTATGATTGAGTCAATAAAATAAGGACGAGTGAGCTGTACACTCAAACAAGATTAAAGAGAAAGGGAATGACAGAGGACAGACTCGTGGTATACAAATAGAGGAAAGCATAACGTTTCTCCCCAAATCACTTAAGGATGCAACTCTTAATAGCAGCAATATTGATTTGCCAGTAATATTTTCATTATCTTGGAGGTGAAGGAAATACATTTAATTTCTCTCTTTTATTCATTTCACAGCATAATTGGGAGCATACCTAGTATATAACAAAATGGATTTAGAAAGAATTTTTTAAGTGTGGCCTTAGCTATTTACTTAAGCTTGCCATAATATTTTCTAAAATTATAAAGGATAATTCTTGGTCGATTACTTACTTATCACCTTGTTTTTAAGGGTATATGTCCAAGTAATCTCTTTGCTAGGGTATCTAGCTATGTTTGGGTAGGATATATGTGTGCGTTTGTTTTTGGAAGTGTATTATATCTGTGTGTGTTTTCACCTTTATGGGTGTGCTCCACTTCATGTTTTACAAACTTGATCAGTACTTGGACTTGCTATAATGTCTTCTCCAAAAGAGCAAGGAGAGGAGGGAGTAATCTTTCACAAGTAAAACCAGAAACACTATTGTTTCTGAAGACAAAATGCACTTGACATTTGTTAAGATGAAAATCAAAGGCAGACCTGACACTTGGAATCGTGAATAGAGGTGTGAGTCCACAAATGAAACCTGCTAAGGGTGGCAACCATGTATGTTCTCCTGGAAGTAGGATGTGATTACGTGATTATTTATTGACTGGAAAAAGCAATCTAAGAGAAAAATAAATGGAACTGGGCTTTCATTGCTTGGGTTTCTCAAGATATCCATCGCCTTTCACCAATTATTTCATGCATCTCTGCGGCTGAGGCTGGAGGTGCCACCGAAGAGCTTTTGTTTCGTTTGACTATGACACATGCATTCTTTGTCTAATATTCTGCATTTAAAGGTCCTTCTCATCGAATGTGGGCAATTACTACCCAGGGCAAATTGTGGAGGGCATTTATACAGAATGTATTTTAGAGTAATATAATGCTATTTGATTTTATGTGCAGAAGAATATATTTGCCATATTTTATCCCTTTCCCTGACCACTATCCTGGTCAACTTCTATAACTGCAAATCTGGTGCTGGCATATTGAATACTGCTCTATTCTTTACTCATAATATCAAGTCAAAAATGGTTGTGTTCACAAGGCATTGCATAGTTTCTATCTAATGGTATCAATCTGTGCATCACAGAGCGTTTCTTTTCCTGACATTATTACTTTACTGAAATTAAGCTTGAAACAATCTGATGTCAGATACTGTATATCTACTTTTATTGCCAGTATTTCTGAGCCCACCATATTGCCAGGACTGCATCTCATTTTAGATGGGTTTAACCAGATATATATTCTCAAGTTTATTGAGAGTTGGATAGATTACATTTCCCATTCTCAAAGAGCAGGCTGGTCCTTTCAGTGCATTTTATAGAACAAATGTAAATTCCCATGCTGCAGTTGACAAAAATTCATGGTTCTTTTCTTAGTGTCAAAAATAAATCCAGCATAGCATTGGAGATGAGTTAAGTGTGGTATAGTGGAGCAGACTTCAGTTCACCCTTTCTGATTTAGCAGCAGTTTCGACGTACTTGAGAAATCTCTAAAAGTTCAATTATTATGGTCTAGGCAAAGATATCTGCTCACACAACAGAGCTACTATGCTTGAGGATGAATTGCAAGAACTCAGTGAGGTGCATAGCACTTTCTGAGCACAGCAAGCCCCTTCACCTCCCATCTCTTCTCCGCTCTCTTCCCTCCCCCATCTATATATATGTCTTACATGAAGCCTTTTTTGAAGGCTTTCACTATGTTAAATAAAACACAGGCATAAAAAATTGCCCAATCACTCTATTAAAATGCAATAAAAATTAGTCTTTTATTACATTTGGGAACTTATATATTTAGGAAGCATGGGACATGCAAAGAACAGCTATCAAATAAATTTATTACCAGCTTGGCTTGATCAGTTTGTCAAGTTTGCTTACATATGTATGTCTTAGAAGGAAAGGCAGATTTGTATGAAAAATGTATTTATAGCTAAGAGTAAACCAAACATACTGAATCATGGAAAAAAATGCTCTCTCGAATACCATGCCCTTTATCAACACAACACGCAACTCAGATTGTGGACTGTCTGCTTAAATGCTGAGAGTGTGTCCTTATAAACAAACAGCGTTTTTTTCCTACATTTACATTCATTGATATTATTTTTTTTCTGGTTGAAACTAGGGGTTTCCTCTAACCATCCATCAAAAGTTAGTGTTGCTTTTAGGTGAAAAAAAAGAAGAAAAATATTAAAGAGTATTCTGTGGAAATAATGTAGCCTGACTATGATAAGAGTCTGTCCAGTACATCTGCTCTTAACATTTTTCTTTGTCATGTCATTTTGCTGCTCCAAGGTTTGAGCAATTAGGGGATTGGTGCAACTGGGAAGAGTTAAGACCTACGTAATTTCCAGCAGCAGGGAGTGTGATCAGTCTTTCTTCAGGAGGAAGGTCTAGTCCCAATAGTCACATTTACTCTCTTTTGTATCTTCCCAATGAGCAAAGCAAGGCAGGATCTAATGGAACTCCAGATTAAGTTACTCTTCCAACTATCAGTGAGGCAAGGGATGGCCTTTGGTTACATGGGGAAGACATATCTGAATGCACAAACACACACACGCACACACACACACACACACACACACACACACTCTAGACATAAAACATATTGCAAGGGTATGGTACATTGTTATTACTTTGCAATCATACCACCATGTTTACCGGAAAATAAGACCTAGACGGATTATCAGCTCTAATGCATCTTTTGGAGCAAAAATTAATATTAGACCCAGTATTATATTATATCGTATCGTATCATATCATATTATATCATATTATTTTATACCCAGTCTTATATTAGATTAAAATAAGACTGGGCCTTATATTAATTTTTGCTCCAAAAGATGCATTAGAGCTGATAGTCCAGCTAGGTCTTATTTTGGGGGAAACACAGTACCTATCATATTTATGGTACGATTGTAAACTAAATTTTAAAATATTAAAAAATAATTATTTTCAAGTTTGTGAATTCAAATGAGAGGTAACCTTCAGAGCAGCCCAAAATAAAACTACAATGCTTATTTACCAGACATTGAGCATTGTGAAAATTAACCATCAATGAACATATATTTCCCATAACTGAGGACTATATCTTACATCTCAAGGAAATTTATGAGATAAATATTTTTGGAGTATTCATATATGTCAGGCACACTCCAAAGCACCATGAGCTTGTTGAATCCTACCACTGATCACACTATCCAAAGTGAAAATAATTCAAATCCAGGGTAAAATGTCCTGTTATAAAGACATGAGGTATGACAAGTAAGTTCGTGAACTTGCCACCAGGCATTTATATTGGCAGGACTTTACAAACAGCTCGGTAAGGGTTCATAACCTTTGGTATATCAGTGTCTCGCAGCTGTGTTCACGTCAATTTGTGGTGGTGTCTTGCTGAGTGGCATTCATTATTGTTATTGCGTGTTTTTGTGTGCTGTCATGAAAATGTCTGAGCTTGAATTAGAGCAATGAACAAACATTAAATTTCTTGTTAAACTTGGCAAGAGTGGAAGTGAAATCAAGGACATGTTAGTCCAAGTTTCTGTGGATAATGCCATGAAGAAAACAGCAGTGTACAAATGGATTAAATGTTTTTCTGAGGGGAGAGAACACATCACTGATGAAAAGAGGTCAAGGTGGCCAGTAATGGGCAGAACTGATGAAAATGTTACAAAAATTTGTCAAATTGTGTGTCAAAATCATCGGCTGACTGTGATAAGCATAGCAGACCAAGTAAGCATTGATAGAGAAACAGGAAAATCTTAACTGAAAATCTTGGCATGAGAAAGATGTGTGCAAAACTGATCCCAAAAGCAAAGGAGAACCAAAGTTTACCAAGACCTTGTGGAGAGGCAAAATGATGTTTTGTGCCATGTTATCACTGGTGATGAAACATGGGTGTACCAATATGAACCTGAAACAAAGCATCAAAGTTGCACAATGAAAGTCAGCCAATTCTCCATGACCAACAAAGTATTGTTAGTCCAATTCATGAGTGAAAATGACGTCACTAATCTTTTTTTGATACCAGAGGGATTATTCATTATGAATTTGTACCAACTGAACAAACAGTTAACCAAGTTTACACCATAGAAGTACAGAAAAGGCCACATGAAAAAGTTAGACTATAATGACCTAAACTTTTCACCAACAATTCATGGCTCTTGCATCATGATAATGCACCAGCTCACACTGCACTGTCTGTGACAGGAGTTTTTAGCCAGTAAACAAATAACTGTATTAGAACACCCTCCCTACTCACCTAATCTGGCCCCCAATGGCTTCTTTCTTTACTTGAAGATAAAATATTGAAAGGAGGACATTTCGATGACTTTCAGCACATCAAAGTTAATACAATAGCTCTGATGGCCATTTCAGAAAGAGTTACAAATTGCTTTGAAGGGTGGACTAGGTGATGGCATTGTTGCATAGCTTCCCAAGGGGAATACTCTGAAGGTGACCATAGTGATATTCAGCAATGAGGTATGTAGCGGTTTTTTCTATGGTGAGTTCATAAACTTAATTGTCAGACTTCATATATAGAGAAACTGTAATGAGAACACAATCTATGGAATTCTGAACTCTATGAGCATGAACACAAGCTTTGAAATTGGTAGCAATACTTAAGTACAGTTGACCCTTGAACAACTCAGGGATTAGGGGCATGAACCCTCCCAGTTGAAAATCCCCATATAACTTTTGACTCCCCCCAAATTTTACCAATAGCCTACTGTTGATGGGAAGACTTACGAATAACATAAACAGACTTAACAACATAAATAGTCAATTAACACATATTTTTATGTTATATGTATTATATATTGAATTCTTACAATAAAGTAAGCAAGAGAAAAGTAAATACATAAGTTCCCTTACTTATTAAAACTGCCACCTATCAAAAAAAAAAGAAAATCATAAAGAAAATACATTTATAGTATTTATTGAAAAATGTCCATGTATATGTGGACCCTGTAGTTCAAACTCGTGTAGGGTCAACTGTATGCAAAGGTGACATCCATTTGTTTATTCATTTAGTCATTTAACAAACGTGTGAAATACCTATTATGTGCATCACTGGATTATTGGGCTGTGAGACTCAGGAGAAGTCCATGTACTCCCATTGCTCACAGGAAGGCTGAAATAAATATGTGGTGGGATGATAACTCACAAACTCAACTAAGCTGGGTTTGATGAGTCAAAGAAGGCCTCCTGGAGGAAGTGACTATGGAAGGGACTCGCAATGTGAAAGACAAGGAACACGGGGCCTGGTGAAAAGTGGGGAAGGCCTTGGAGAGTGTGAGGCAATGGAGTGTGTGAAGGCGACAGCGTGTGTGAAGCCCAGGAGGTGAGAGAGAGCGTGGTCTACTCTAGGAACTGGGAGAAGTTCAATCTCACTAAAATGTAGGCTAGGAAGAGAGGAGAGAGCAATCGGATCATGTAAGGTCTTAAGAGCCCAGAATCTGGACATATTCTTTAAGGCAATCAGAAACTGAAGGGGCTTTAAATAAGCAAGAGGGTGATCAAACTTTAGTTTAGAAAAATTACTTTGGTTATAGTTGAGAGGAATACTCCTCTCAACTCAATGAAATTCTTTCATTGTTACCCAATCCGTAAAGATTTTTGAAGAACTCATCTCTAAAATATGAATATTTATTTATTTACAAATATTATACAGTTTCCACTGTACTAATATATTGTTTATTTTAAAATTATACATGAAATTAAAGATGGAAAAGAATGACCTAATTTTGAAATGCATTTAGAAAATTGTAAAGAGTATTTCACTTGTTTAAACACACCAATGCCTCTGCTTTCAAATCGTAGATGTTTGTTTACATGTAGTGGGTGTTTAGTTTTGATATGTCTTGCTGATCATCACTGCATCATTTTTATCACATATCCTCATCTGAGTGCGGCCTTCCCTAATCATATTATTTCAAACTATAAATAATTCCCTGCTTTTCGTTACCTGACATTCCCCGTCTCTCTTCCCTGCTTCATTGTTTCTCCTATTACCTTTGAATACTCAATATAATTACTTATTTAGTTTATTATACATCTTACCCTGCTTCCCATGAGTGCAGGGACTTATCTTTTTGCTCCCTGCCACCTCCTGGCCCAGAATACTGCTTGGCCCATGGTAGGTGCTCAAGAAATATCGGTTGTATGAATAGGGTAAAGATTATTCATGGTTGTGGATGTAAATCTGTGTTTGAAGTAGTCTTCCTGATAATTTTACATTTTTTTTGGCCTGAATTTTGGTTAGACCAAATTAGGCCATCGTTATTTTTAACTTGGAATGGGAAAGAGGAAGCCGTCGATTAGGACTTGCATGTGCTTTGCATTACCACAGTTTTTCTGCAGGAATCTTTTAAAGCCCTATGGCCATCTGGTGAGGGTTAGTCTGCTCGAATGAGATAACATGACCTAGAAGTCTGTCTAACTGGATAGATGTAGATGATCACGTGCTCAGATGGGCTGGGAGCAAACACACGCAGAAAGGCCGTTCCCCGTCCATGTGGCATTGCCACTTGGCTCAGTCTACCTCTTGGATGATAAGTGACACGCGTCTGAGTAAGGTTGTTGGTGTCAAACTGTGTATTGAGTTCTAACAAAGATTAATTTCCTTATTTTTAGATAAAAATAATATAAACAGAATTTCTAGTGTATTCTCTCATATCAGTGACTCGCTCTGGACACTTTGGAGACATCGGGGAGAGGGAATGAATCCCACAGGGCCTGGTTGAGGGCAGAAGTGTGGTTAGGAAGGTAATCTTGGATTCCCTCTTTCCAGCTGAGGACTTCCAGGTGGGCATGTTTCCAACTTTGAGGGGTTCAACCCTTATTGGGAAATATGTTTTCTGACCAAAGAGAGGTCACCCTCCCAACTTATTATACCAGTACTTTGCAATGTGTAAACCACCGACTCACCTAGATATGATAGTGAATATTTTCAGCATTGTCTGTTAACCCTATCTGGTTAACTAACAAATGTGCCCAAATAAATAGACTTAAGTTGTAAATGAAGACCTCAATTATGTATACAGGGATTTGCTAAGAGTGACGAGTATTTAAAGTTTGAATGTGTTTTCAATAGTTCCCAGTCCTGCATCTGTGGCCCGTGAGTAATGATATGGGGGGTGGGAGTCTTGCTTGGCACAACATTTCTTTGGGTCCTTTCAAAATATGAATGAAGGGGAATCTGATTCTGTCTTAAGAAAAATTGTAAGGAGACCAGTGTCTTGATTCACTTTAACTGCCTAAAGCACAGTCAATATTCTGAAATGGTCAGGTAAAGCCCTTCCTACTTTTTAAGTTGTTTGCATTACCTTTTCATTTTTAAACCACAATTTTTGTTGTCGTTGAGAAGCAGAGCCTATACTGCTCATTCCAGGTGAACGATAAACTGTTGATTATATCTGCCTAAATTCAGCTGCTGTGGACCATGCTCAACAGAAAGCACAGTGCTTTCTGTTCTTTCAGAAAGAAGGAATATTTTTTAAATAGTGATTTGGAGGTGCAGGCTACTTCAGCAGGAGTTGGGCTATTTTTGTAGTTTACTTTATATATGGGTTACATAGGAAGCGACAGTGTACTGGCCGCACCTTTACTGAAACAATGTTCTTGCATCTCTTATGGATTGATGCCAGGTCTATGAACAGCCTTGCTGTTGGTCCCTTAATCCAGCTCCACACAGAAGGATAGTTTTAATGACTTGTTAAAGTCCCTTGTCGCCCTGAGACTCAATTACTCAAACTCAGGGACCATAATCTAATTGAATCATTTTAATAAGAAATCATGATTTTCATCTAAATTTTAATTTAATCCACTCCAATGAATTATACGGAGGTTATTACAGCATCCTTTAACTTCAGCAATAAAGACATCTCCGTATTCACAAAGTAGGATAGATTCCTTGTATGTGGCTAGGTTCTTTCAAAGTAGAAGTATCCCCTTGTTTAGTCTTCTCTCACTAAGCATGTTTTTATGCAACGTTGGTCTAGTTTGCGTGTTAATGGTGTACATATGTTCATGAAGTGGGACAAGTACATTGAGTTTTGTGTGAAGTGACTACGAGGTGATGTCTCAAGTATATGATGAGTGACCTGGAGAGCAGAGAGCTGGAGCATTCATTTTGGCCATTTTGGCCATCATTACTGACCACCTCGGCTGTATACTAAAGTCTGGGGTCTGTGTTATTCATGAAGATGGCCAAAGTAAAGAACAAATACCTCAGGATTCCATTTGCATCATTCAGGTGGGCACAATGTTGATCGACATTTGACATAAACTTTTCCTGAAAAACTTGGATCTAGTATTATAAATCACGAATTCAAAGGGCAAGGGAGACAGAATCAAATAAACAAAAAACCTAAAGTCCCTCATTTTCAAAATAAATTGTACTTAACATTATAGTCACATATGGTTTTGTGATTTCTAACATCTTCCTCTTGTATAAGAGCTACTTCTAGAACTTGGACCTACATTTGAACAAGAAATAACTATTAATCAAATGCTAATTAGCATGTATCATTAAATATTATAGAGTGAAACAGGAAGCCCACCTCCTTATAAATGGCTCATTCCATTTCTCCTATACTGTCCAATATTTGGCTATTTCTCTCTCTCTGATTCAGTTCTTTGCTGTGCAGACTGCAAAATATAATAACTTCTAAGCAGTGTGTAAAACAAAGTGCTCAATTCACTTTATTAAAATATCCAATAATAATTGATTTAAAGGCAATAAAATGTGTTCATTAGAGGGTTTATATTCAAGAAATATTGAAAGTATACCTAAAACTGTCACTTTTATTGTGAATGAACGGGATAATATAATTTGAAAAGAGAGTGATCATACTAAAGATTTGTCCTGCAGCATTATCTGATAGCTCGTAAAGTGCTGAAATTTAATATGATGCTTTCAGTCAGTTTAATTGAAATTTAATTGCCACTTTGGGCAGAAGGTTTAGATCTGATCAATAAAATATTAAAGATTTTGTGCTTTCGCTTGGAATAGCTCCTTCAGTGATGCATCAAGAGGACCCTATATTTTCGGAAATATTTGTTTGTTATAGTTCACACAGTGCTCAATATCACTTTCTAATCTGAAAGTTTTAATGTGCTGTGCAGACAAATAGTGGAAATAATAAAGCAATAGTTGACCCATTTAATTACAACACGATGAAAGAAATAACGGTCACCTTCAGATTCATGAGAAAGGCATTAATGTAAAAGAGCAATAAATATTTTGAAATGTCAAACCTCGGAAAGACAGAGTCCAACTTGAGCTGGGTTGTAAATCAGACTCAGAGAAGGACCTTGAAAAAAAGATGGTTCTTTGGTATTTTAGAAATAATTACTAATACAAAAAGGGTAATGATGAAACTATAAATTACATTAAAAAGGGCCATTAGAGGAGGATTAGTTTATAAAGCTGAGAGATGGTTCTTAAAATTGTCCTGCTGGTTATTTCTACTTTTCATTTTATTCAGGAACCCCCTCCTCAATTATCTGATTATTAATAAACTAATTGATCACTACTTTGCAATTCAAATACTAAAGTCAAGTTAACTTTCTCCTTTTCAGGACTCCCATGGGACTTCCATATTACCTATATTTTAGGAAGAGAGAGTTGGAGATTTCTTAAGCTATGTGAACAGTAAACTGTAGAATGACTTCAAGCTAAGTAACATCCCTATTAATATGTCTTAAAATTATAATTCCTTTCAAATCACTATATTCCAAAGTTACCTCTGATATTTGTGCAGTTATAATTTTTTCATAATGATCTCTAGTATAGTACTTTTCATAATGATCATTATCACTTACAGAACTTTTTCAAAAGCTCTATATTCAAGCACATATATTCCTTTACTCACCAGGCTCCTACAGGAGCATAGCATATTGTTTTATTTGTCTTGGTACAGCTCTAAAGCATCAGTGTGTTTTCTATTTACAACCATAATCAAACAAGACTAATTATGTGCAATGACCATAATCACTTTTTCTTCTCTAACAACCTCTGTCCCAGATCTCTATAGTTTTTAATCTTACAACCTTATTGACATAGATTATTTATTTTCCTTTGGACATAATCTTTTCCCAGTGACCAGTAAAAAAAATATTTTGTGACATCTATTTGCTGGGCACTATACTAGGGCCTGGGAACATAACAATGGCTGGGAAAAACACTCCTGGCTTTCAGGAACTTGTGTTCTAGTTGGGGAGAAAGACAATAAACATAGACAAGTAAAGAAGATAATTTCAAATTGTGATGAGTACTATGAGAAAGGTAGCCTTGTAAGGATTTAGTGGAAATTTTGTGGAGGCTGGACCATAAAAAGTTAAGAGTGGTGGCAGAGGCACAAAATAACAGACCACTGCAGCAGTCCAGGCAAAGTAGCTTGAACCAATTATTATTATGGACATATTGAGAATTGGTCAAATTTGAGATGTATTTAAGAAGGTAAGACAAAAAGATTTACTGATGGATGTGGTGAGGGTAAGAAAGAATTCCAGACTGACTTTTAAATTTTGATCCTGAGCCACTGAGTAGATAAATGGCAGTGCCATTTACTGAGATGAAAAAAATTCTGGGAGAGTTGGGAAAAAAATTATATATATTTATATTTAAAAACCAACATTTCTCTTTGCCCTTTGTTAAGTTTGAGATGTCTGTTGAAGAGCCAAGTGAGATGTCAAGTAGGCAGTTGGAGCTCATGAAGAGGTCCTGACATGAGATATAAACTGAATTTTATTAGCATGTGGTTGGTATTTGAAACTGAATGGGATCATGTGAGAGACCATAGTTAGAGAAGAGAGAATCAAGAAGAGAACTTTGATACTCTATCACGAGAGATTTAGCAGAACTGGGAAGCCAGCAAAGCAGATTGAGAAAAAGGGAACAATAAAGGTGGAGGAAAATTAGACCAGGGTGGTATCATTAAATCCTAGATAAGGCTGTGTTTAAAGTAGGTTATTGTCTATCATTGAAGATGTGATTCCTTCAGAGGAGTGATAAGAAGGGAGAGATTGAGAGGTTAAGAATCGGAGACAGTGAATAAAGGCAATTAAAAAAAATTAGGTTTGCTGCAATGGGACAGGGGCTGGAGAAATAAAGGGGTTCAAGAAGGATAACCTTTCTTTTTTTAAAAAAGAGTTGATATTAAGGTGTATTTGCATGTCTGTGGAAATGATCAGAGAGGGAAAAATTTATGATACAGTAGAGAAAAGTAATGGATACAAAGCAAGAATGAAAGTGAAAGGAGCTTGGATTCAGAGCGCAAGCAGAACAGTTGGTCTTAGAAGAGAGTGGAGACATTGTTTACATTTGTACAGACAGAGAGCTAGAATATGTGATTACAAATGCAGGTAGGTTATTGGAATTGGCCATGGAAATAGGCAGTACTTCTGATTGCACTAATCTTTTCCAGAAGACATGTAGCAAAAGCATCATGTAAGACTAAGGGGTAAGGGGAATATTAGTTGAGGATCTGAGTAGAGTGAAGGCATGAATCAGGTATTTTGAAGAGGGAAAATCAAATTTAATAGGCAAACAAACTAGTATCGTCATGTATTTTTGAGAGCTGAATTGAGACTTGTGATCATAAATTTGAAGGGAGTCCAGTAAGTATGAATACACGATTTTCTCCAGTAATGCTCAACTGTTTATTTGCAGACACTGAATACATAAGTTTAATCAGGGTTGGTGTATTACTAGCTGAGTACAGTGAAAGGAGAGTGGGGCAAGGCAATGAAGGATGTTCATAAATGGATGACTTTGTCACCATGTGACCTGGACTAGATTAGGAGGGAATTGTGAAGATCAGTGGCAAGATGGAGAATAAAATACATGGTAGAAGCAATTCTCAGTAAGGTCATAGAATTATTAGAGCATTAGTATAAATAAGCTGAAATGATACACAATGACAGAAAATGATGGCCAGACAATATGTTTAAAACTGAGTTTCTTAAAGGTGATGCTATTAGTGATGATGATGAGATCTTCGGTATGACCATGTAGCAGAGGTCGAGAGGTGGAAGTAATTGTTGGAAAAGTTCAAGAGGTCACTTAACTGCGAGAACTGAGAGAACTTATATTTGATATCTCACTTGTATACAAGTTGAAGTCATCAAAACATGGTTAGTGAGGGAGATAGGGACTCAGATGTTACAATTATCAGGTGAGCGAGGGGGAAGGACCAGAGGCTAGATAGATAAGAGGAAGAGTAAGGGTTGGAGAAGTGTGATGACCTGAGCTCTAAGTCAGCAGGGGTCTTGAAGGAGAAACAGTTTAGAAATGGCCAAAAGACATGGCAGATGGGTCCCAAGGAACAAAAGACGTGGGAGAAAGTGCATTATCTATTGAGAGAGGCAAGAAAGTTAGTTTCTTTAGGGGACCTTCAGGTTCTAATCAGATCAAGAGCTTGAAGAATATATTCAGAGAAGAGATTGCAGGAGTAGGAGAGTTTGGTGATAATGGACAGTGGTCTCAATGGACAGTAGGAAGGTTTGGGTGTATAGAAAGGGGTGAGAAATAAAGCTGGTTTAAGAAAGGAATATACATTTATAAGTATGAGCATCATGTGATGATGGCTGGTGTCGGACGCTTAGGCTCTGACAGTGACTGAGGAGAAAGGGATGTGAGCCTTGCTGTCTGGTCCTGGAAGTCAGAATGACAGTCATTCAAGAACTGGAGTGCTTAATCTCCTTTACAGCCAGCAGTCCCAGCCTGAAGTACCGTATTTTACCATGTATAATGAGCACTTTTTTGCCCAAATTTGTGAGGGAAAAATAAGGATGCACATTATACATGGATAGTCCTAATTCCATTTCCCTGAAAGTTTGGGCCAAAAACATGGGAGCACATTATACGTGGGAGCTCATTATACACGGCAAAATACAGCAATTGCAGTCTCTAAACAATCCAGGGATTGCCAGTGCCCCATCAGAGGGAGAAAATGCTTTGCGACCACTGGTAACTGATGTTCTTGGAGTCTGATGTGTCCCTGTTTGCTGAAGCATAGCTTCAGTGATCTGATTATATTAATCTTAAATCTCTCAGATGGTGTAAGCGGGAAGAATATAGGTCTTAGACTCAGAAATCTGGTTTCACACCCTGGACAGATTAAAATATCATATTATTTTTAAAAAATTATTCTGAATGTGAGTGTTATTCTCTATATCATGGAGATAAATTTGTCATTTATGAATATTAAAGAAATGATTATTTCTGGACCTTGGAAAGCAACTGAGAAGTATCAGGATCTTCTTTCCTAGCTGTACATAATTTGTTTAAGCCTATGGCTTGATTTTTACAAATAGTGGAATATATCCAGGTATGATAGATCAGGGACTGGAGTTTGAATTTGGAGCCACTTATCTAACACATGTTTCTCAACTCCGTGGCCTCAAAGGCCTCATGATTTAAGCCCAGAAGAACGTTTTAGCTTATGGTCACATGTCTGTCTAGGCTGTCAGGAAGGTTATGTTTACTTACTTCTTTCCATCCCTATGAGCTTGTTGACTGCAAATGCCCTGGGCACCGTCAACATAATGCTTTGGGGTGAGCTGTCGCAAAGAGCTCTGAAATACCAGTTACCCCTGTTAAACTTACCATCCCAGCTGGTAGCCTAGAAAGGCTCTTGGATCCAAGAAATTTAGGACAAGAGCAAAGGTGAATGGTACGCATTTAAAATTGTTGACCCAGAGGCATATAATCGGTTACTTTTTCCCCGGGCACCTGTTTGAGCTTGCTAGGTTACCTATCCTCTTTTCTCACCTACTTCTTTATTCTAGATACCCAGGAAGAATATAGACTAAACCACAGATCAATTCAATTTTAACAACACAGTGGTCATCTGACCCATAGTTCTGCAGTAGGCATTAAGACACAGACCAATAAAAATTAGTAAGAGATATGATCCCAACAGCAAGAAGTTTACAGTCTGGCATTGAGACTTCACTCTCTCTTTCACTCACTTTCTAAAGGGCATACTGGACTTCTGGAATTTAAATTTGAAGCTCTTCATAAGATTTATCTCTAATATTTGTATATTTTCTTGAGAGTGTAATCTAGGGCCCTCCCATAGTATATAGTTGTTGATTATGAATTCTATTACTTTTTTTAAGAATAAAAGACTACGAAAAGATATACTATCGTTAAACAAATATTGGAAACTATGGAACACCAGATAAGAAGAAACATTTACAACTCAACTACTCTTTGCCTCATGAGATGTAACAACTTACTATTTCTTGTTTACCACTTTATTGACTGAATTAGTCCATTTTCTTATCCATCTCTAACCATGCTGTATTTCTCAGAGTGACACAGACTGGCGCTACCATTGGAGCAAAAAAAGCAGCTCTCTCTTTTACATATACATACATATGTATGTATATATATACGTATATGTGTATATGTGTATATATACATATATACACATATATACATATACGTATATACATACATACATATATGTATATGCATATATACACATATATGTATGTATATATATATATATATATTTTGGGAAAAAGAGAAGGCTACAATCTTTTCTTGGGGTTCTGAAAAGCTTAAATAGCTGAATTCTAAATTTAGGAAAGGGATAATGTGTACTAGAAAATTAGGGTAAGCAGTGGAAAATTCCCTTTCCTCCCTCTTCTGCTGATTCCATTCGAGACTAAACCTTAGTTTCCACATCAGTAAGACACGGACATTTTCCCACCTTGTTGTCTCTAAGGAATGTGAAGCATTTGAATGGTGAATGGTTTGATCTTAGTAGTGAGAAAAGAATAAATTGTTCACTTAATAAATTGTCAGGCACTTGGGTACTATTTAGTAGATTACCTTTTCCAGAGGACTAAATGATAGAAAATGGCAAATCATGGTAACTAGAAGAATTAATGAAGCTTTGATCTCTTGAACTGAAAGACTTCGTCGTTTCCTTAGAATGAGATAGAATTATTTCTTCCCTTTTATCTGAGGCCCAGTAAACCCTTGTAAAAGGAGGACATCATTACTTTTCCCCATCTTGCATAACCATTAGAATAAAAGGGACATCATGGTTCTACACATATAAATATACATATAAAGGTGGTCATTATGAACTTGTAAAAGAATTCTTTAAAAAGCATCATTTATCACTCAAATTATTCAAAATACTGCGTCCTGAGTTTGTGCAAGGTTTTGTGCTAGATGCTGGGAGGAGCACCTATGAATGAGGCAGCCCCACCCTGCAGCTGCCCAGGATGAGGCAAAAATACTTTCTCAAGGCCCTTAATCTTCTCTTCCTTTCAAAAGGGCCGACAGGTTGTATCCTAATACCACTGCCTATAACATAGATAGTTACACATATGGGCCACAGGAGAGAGCTGGAACCTAGGACAAATCCATTTTAAATTGAGATTTCTCCAGTCAGGAGTAGATTATGACCAGAACCAATATATATAAATGATATCTGTTTGCCTTGGGGGAAGCTTGTAATGGTGTTCTCTTGAGTTGCTGGCTGTTCCTAGGAGCAAGTAGAGGCCCAGTGCATACCTTCCTCTGGGCACTGCTACAAAGCGAGTGTTCACTGTGAGCTCTAATCGTTGTTATTAGTACTATGCTGGATGAAGTGACAAATTCAGTTTGGGAGGAAAGGATGCACTTTTTAGGACAAGACCATAGTTTTCCACCAGTGCTCCTAAAAAGACTATTTCCATAGATGCTGTGAGAGCTTCTCAAGTCATAGTCTTTAGAGAGAACCAAATTTCAGGGACTGGCAGGGCATGTGGTCCAAAAGGAGAAGGAACACCCCAATTTCAATTTAATTCTGGTAGAGAATCTAACTGACTCTGAGCTGCTTCCAGAGAGTATGGTGTAACCTGAGAGGCAAAAATTGTCTTCTTAATTTGAAAAGTAATATATGCACATGATAGAATAAATGGAAACCCCAACACACACACACACACACACACACACACACACACACACACACGGTTAAAAAATCTAAAATCCAGGTCCACTACTCTGAGATAACTACTTTTAACATTTGGTATATTTTCCTTTTTATTTTCTAAATTAGAATCATGTTGTATATTCTATTTTGCAGTCTGCTTTTATTCATTTAGGAACATATTGAACACATTTTTCCATATAATTAAATATGCTTTGAAAACATTATTTTGAATTACTGCCCAGTTTCCCTCCTATTGGGCATTAAGGTTGTTTCCTAGCTTTCTTCCACATAAATAAGACTTTAATGAATATTCTTATTTGTAATAACATTTGCTTATTATTTCTTCAGATTCCTAGAAATGGCATTACTGGTTCAAAGGGTATAATTTTTCAAGGCTCTTGATATAGTTTGCCAAAATGTTTTCTGGAAAGATTGTACCATTTTACACCCTCATCCAACCGTGGGCTTTTTAGGGTATGGTTAGGTTGAAGTGACTTACGTTAAAAAAATCAAATAAATAAATTAAATCACACAATTCAGTATACTCTTGAGTTGTTTTGATGTTTAGTAGAGACAGGCACATTTTCTTTTCAGAATAAGTTACCATGTTGTGTAGAGGAGAGCTGAACTATATAGACAATTGCACATTTTGTACTTCTACTACCATTTGGTTAGAAGTGATAAAAATGTGAAATTTCACACACACATGTACATAGGCAGAACAAAAAATCTATATCTAAAGATACTTTTCTGTGTTTTTGTTAAACTAAGAGTAGGATAAAAACACGTCCACACTCACAACTCACATATATTATTTGGTGACATATGGAAAATTGGTATAAAGTATTGGTGCAGTCATAGATATATCACACCAGTATCATACATCCACATATCCAATACTGTATATGTTATCACGCCATACATAGTATTTTGTACCTGATTTCAGCTCAACAAAATTAAAAATGCATCTTTCCATTCCAAAAAGTTCTCTTTTAACTAATTTTTAATAACTCCATAGTATGTTCTTTGAGGTTCTGCCAAAATCTATTCAAATAATCACCACTGTTGAGCATTTAGTCTCTTATCAAATTTAGGCTATTTCAAACACTTTTGTAAAGGATCATTCGAAACACTTTTAATTATTTAATTAAATTCCCATAAGTGCAATTTCTAGGTCAAGGGGCATTCATGACTTAAATGTATTTGAGAACCGTTGAAAGACAACCAGAAACAGACAGACAGATAGTACCAGAGTATCTTTCTCTGAGCAACGATAAGAATTCATGGGAAATTTACAGCACATAATTTCAAAGCTTATTTCTTGTTTTAACTTTTTATATCTTGTCCCTAATAGTTTCATATTGCTGCTCTAACAAATTATCACAAGTTTAAGGGCATCAAAAACCACATATTTATTATCTTACATTTTGTAGCTCAGAAGTCTCACACGGGTCTCACTAAGCTAAAAGCAAGATGATAGCAGCACTCTGTTCTTTTGTTTAGGCTCTTTGTAGGATCCACTTTCTTTCCTTTTCCAACTTCTAGGGGCTGCCCACATTCCTTGGCTCATGGCTCCTTTCCTCCATCCTCAAAGTTTGCAAAAGCAAATCAAATTCTTCTTGTGTTTCATTATTCTGACCTCTTCTGTCTCCTTCCATGCTAAGGGCCCATGTGACTACATTGGGCCCACCTGGATATCCAGGATCATCTCCCCAGGTCAAGCTGTGTAACTTAATACATCCACAAAGTCCCATTTGCCATGTAAGGTGGCATATTCCCACTTTAGGGGAGATTAGCATGTGGATATTTGGAAAACCATTATTCTGTCAATCACATTGTTCTTGTTCCTCTTATTGTTCACATCCCTGTGTCTTACTGTAATCGAAATTCAATTTCTTTTTTTTTTAAGTTTCTAATATGGATCCAAATGTAGACATCTTGCTTCGGATATTAGTACTTATTAATTCAGGTATCAACCCGTAATGGGGTTTTCTCTTGATCATCTGCTAAGCAGCATGGTATGTTAAGATGACAAAGACCATTATTTTATTTGTTCCTTAACTTTCAAGCTTCTACTCTCCAAGGGTACATTTTTCATTTCAAAGCCACAGAAACTGGTGTCACTCTCTCTGTACTGATAACAGAGGATTAAAATTGTTGCACCAAATAGTCTTCTATTTTCCCCTCTCCTCCTAATTTATCACAAGCAGATATTATACCAGAAGTTGGAAAAAAAGATTTCCAGCTGATGGGCAGCACCTACCTTATGGAAGATTCATTGCCCTGCACATTTTGAATCTGCTGACAAGAAACTTGGAGCAGAAGTAATCAGAGCCCTTGCAAGATTGATTTTTGTCCCCTGCTGGCATATGGCATAGAGGGTGGAAAGGCGCTCATCTCTCAAACTAATCTTAACTATTTAGAAGCCATTATTGCAGGATTACAAATCATCGGAATACCCCCTTTTTTCTAACAACATTATTTATTAGCAAGACCTTCAAATTAGTCTTGTGTCTTGGCTTTACACTATTCTTAAAATCCACCCTGATATAAGTTTCGTCTAAAAAGCGTTGCAGTTCATACCATCACTTTAATTGCACAAATGTGAAGCCAAATTCCATTTCCAGTTCACATTTTAAAAATAATTCAAACCAAAATGCAAATTGATTCTTGTCTTCAGTTTGTAAGAAATGCTTAAAGTCAACTTGTCATGAAGGAGAAATTGAATCTATTACCTGTGCTCTTCTAGGAAGGAAGATGTAAGGAAAGGAGAATAGTGAGATTTATCTGATGTTTGGCTGATATATAGGTATATAAAAATCTTAAGTAACACTGATAATGTCACACAATATTGCAACATATATTTTCAGTTGAACATTATAAGACAATAAGGCATAAATGGAAATTAAAGGGAAAAATCTGAATGGTTGTCAGGGAACACTTTTTCATTCAGAGAATCATAAACATATGGAATGGTGTGTCAGGCAAAGTTTCTAAGATGAGAATATTGGAGTAATTACAAAATGGATTTATATTCTGAGGATTGAAGTGCACACAATGGGAAAGAGCTTTGAGTCAAATGATTTTTAAGCACCAACCCCCTCAAAAAGCACCTAATGAAAATGCATTTCACAAGTATTATCTAAAACTGCAAGGCATCAGAAAGACAGAAGTGTTTAATTCTTTAACAAATAGCTATTTCAAAAAAAAAAAAAGGTAGGAAAAAAGAAATAAGGGGAGATGATTCAAAGATTGGAAGGGGAAGAACCAAGCAGGTATGAGGGAAGACTTAATGCAAAACGATTTAAATGAAATGCATGCATTAATTCAATTTCACAAATCCTGACTAATGGCTGAATACTTGGTCTAAGTCACCTCAAGGACTTTTTGAGACCTGGTAGATGATATTTTTAGCATAGTTAGCCTATTTGCTCTACACGTCTTGTACCAAAAATTCTTAGTCTTTACATCTAAATCTACCTTGTAACCCCATTTTCTTTCTCCATTTTACCCGGAACAAAAATTGCTATGAACATACCGAAACACTAGTTATTTCTAAACATAGCACGAGCTGCTACCCCTTGAATGTACCGCTATGAGCCCACTAAGCAGAGATCCTTGGGGAGTTAGAACGTGTTCTAACTGTTTGTTTAGTTGGCTGAAACATGGACTAAAAAGGTGGCTCCATCATAAGTGAGTTGAAAATGCCAACCTGCCTTGGTTTACTCTCGAGTAAAGGATTCCAAGACTTAGGGAGATTGAAATGGATTTGTCCTGTAAGACCAATTTACCCACCCTGGAAAGATCCAGAAGACACAGCTTTTACCACAACTGTGAGAAATAAATTTGTGAGGGGAGTACCAGTACAGTATCCTTAAAGAGCTCTGTGATCATTCTTTTCTGTTGAAGAATACAGTGGGGGAACTGCGGCCACTGTGTTGGGAAACCTAAACGCAACAGGAGTAGTTGCAGCTGTTGTACGAAATGCAATTTCATTGCTCGGAAAAAATTAACAGATCCTATGGTACATGGCATGCAATTATTGATCTGGCAAGTATTTTTTTTTTCCTGAATAGCTGTTAGTAAAGATCACCAGAAGCAGTTTGCGTTCAGCTGGCAAAACCAGCAATATACCTTCACTGTTCTACCTTAAGCATATATAAACTCTGTAGCACCATGTCATACTTTAGTTCACAGTTATTTTGATCCCCTTTCCCTTCCACAAGATATCATAGTGGTCCATTACATTGATGACACTATGCTGATTAGACCTAGTGAGTAAGACGTAGCATCTACTCTAGACTTATTGATAAGACATTTGTGTGTCAGAGGATGAGAGATAAATCTGACAAGCATTCAGGGGCCTTGTAGATTCCACATCTAAACAACACTACCACAAAGCACACTTTAAATACCTTACAATTTCATTTGTCAATTATACCTCAATAAAGCTGAAAGAAAAATTCAGGGACCTGAATATCTGGAGTGAAATTTCTAGGGGTCCAGTAGTGTGGGGTATGTGGAGATATTCCTTCTAAGGTGTAGGATAAGTTGTTCATCAGCCCCTTTCCCCCATGATTAGATGACAGACAAAGAGAAAACTCAGGCTCAGTTTACACATCGTTCTGTGTGATATGCAGGCAGCACCTGAATATGTACAGCTGCAGCACTAAAGCCATTTTCTGGAACATTCCTGAAGGACAGTGCTGAAGGAGAATCCCCCCAGTGTGCAGAACTTTGAGCAGTGCTCCTGGTTGTTCACTGTGCTTTGAAGGAGAAATGGCCAGATGTGCAAATTTTATACTGGTTCATGGGCTGTGGCCAATGGGTTTGTTGGATAGTCAGAGACTTAGAAGGAACATAATTGGAAAATTGGTCACAAGGAAGCCTGGGGAAGAGGTATGTAGATCGATCTTTCTGAATGGGTGAAAACTGGAAGGTATTTGTATCCCATGTGAATATTCACCAAAGGGTGACAATTTACATAATCTCGTGGATGAGATGATTTGTTCTGTGGATATCAGACAGCCTCTTTCCCCAGTCACCTGTATCATTACCCAGTGGACACATGAAAAACGTGGCAATAGTGACACAGATGGAGGTTATACATAGACTTCTACTTGCCGAGGTTGACCTGGCTACAGGCACTGCTAAATGCCAATCTATCAGCAGCAGAGACCAATGCTGAGTCCCTGGTATGGCACAATTCCCCAGGTCAGCCAGCTACCTAGTGACAGATTGATTACATTGGACTGCTTCCATCATGGAAGAGGCAGCATTTTGTTCTTACTGGAATAGACAATTACTCTGGATACAGATTTGTCTCCCCAGCATGCAATACTTCTGCCCAAACTACCATCTGTGGACTTAAAGAATACCTTATCCACCATCATGGTATTCCACACAACATTGCTTCTAATCAACGATTTCACTTCACTTCATGGAATTCACTGGTATTACCATGTTTCCCCACCATCCAGAAGCAGCTGGTTTGATAGAATTGTGGAATGTCCTTTTGAACATTTAGTTACAGTGCCACCTAAGTCACAATACCTTGCAGGGCAGGGACAAATTTCTCCAGATGTCTGTATATGCTCTGAATCAGTGCCAAATACATGGTGATATTTCTCCCATAGGCAGGATTCAAAGGTCTCGGAATCAAATGGGTGGAAATGACGGTGGCATCACTTACTATCACTCCTGATGACCGACTGGCAGAAATTTCCCCCCTGCAACTGTAACCTTATACTCTGCTGATCTAGAGATTTTAGTTCCCAAGGGAGAAATGCTTCCAGTAGAAGACACAGTAATGATCCCACTGGACTGGAAGTTAAGACTGCTATCTGGCTATTCTGAACTTCTCATACCTCTGAATTAATAGACAAAGAGGGATTTATGATGTTGGCTGAGGTGAGTGTTCCTGACTATCAATTGGAAATTGGAGTAAAACTCCACAATGCAGGTAAGGAAGAATATGTCTAGAATGTCAAAGATCCATTAGGGCATCTGGTATCACCATGCTGTGATGGAAAGTCAATGGAAAACTGTAACAACCCACTTCAGGCAGGAGTGCTAATGAGACCCTTTAGGAATGAAGACTTGGCTCACCCCAATAGGTAAAGAACCATGACCAGCTGAGGTTTTTGTTGGAGGCAAAGGTAATATGGAACGAATAGTAGAAAAAGATAGTTATGAATACAGCTATGACCATGTGACCAGTTATAGAAATAAAGACTGTAATTGTCATAAGTATTTCCTCCTTATTTTGTTATGAATATATTTGTCTTTGTGTCTAATATCTTTGCTCTCTTTTCTCTCTTATCTCTTTATCATGTAATGGAAGATGCCTTCACTTATAGTATTTAAGTACTGTTAACTTTCCATCATAGTAGTTAAGTTACAAGATATCAAGAAGAATAAACATCGATCAAAGACTTAGCATCCTCTTTTGGGGAAAAAGTTAGTGTGTTTTCAGCTGTACACAGAATAGTTGTATCATGTTGGGCAGAAGTAGACCTTCTTATTCTCTTTATTGTGAAATTAAGTATGATTTAAGGAGACTTGTATGGGTGCCAAGTTGATAAAGGGTGGGCTTGCGATGGTTAATTTATGTGTCAGCTTGGAAGGTGTTTAAGTGCTAGTGAGATTAACATTTAAATTGGTGAACTATGGGTAAAGCAGATGGCCCTCCATAATGAGGGTAGGCTTCATCCAATCAGTTGAAGGTATGAAGAGAACAAAAAGACTGACCTTCCTGCATAAGAGGGAATTCTCCAGCAGACTGCTTTCAGACTTCATCTGCACCACTAGGAGGTGAATGGGTTATCTTACATGGCAAAAGAGACTTTTCACATGTGGCTAAGTTAAGGAACTTGAAATGGGAAGATTATCCTGAATGGTCTGCTGAACTTAATGTCATCAAGGGTCCTTATAAGAAAGAGGCAGGAGGGTCAGAGTCTCCAGCCTGTTGGCCTTCAGACTGGATCTGCACCACCATTTTTCCTGGATCTCTAGTCTGCCAGCCCACACTGCAGATTTGGGACTTGCCAGCTTCTATACTTGCATAAATCAATTCCTTAGAATAAATTTCTTTCTACGTATATACACATCATATTGGTTTTGTTTCTCTGGAGAAACCCGACTAACATGTACTCCAAATATTTTATTTCATTTTCCGTATTTATAATCAAAATAAAGGTCTTCTGACACAATTGCTTCATCTTGTGCTTGTTAAAAAAAATGAGATGGAAATGCTTAAAGAATCCCTGCAGAATTAAAGCATTGTCTTTAAGAAATGATTTCACTTTGTGATTGACCAAATGAAGTTGTTTACATAATCTCTAGGATGAAGAATTTCTACCAGAAGGTTTTTTTGTTTTGTCTTGTTTTTTAATGTTAAAAGGAAATATGTAAAGATAAATGCAAGTTTATTCAGTAAACTTATGGGATAGAAATGGTTTTATGAATTAGGAGAGTAGCCACTTACATTTTTAGGGTAAATGTTGTACCGCTCCTTGTATTTGGTACTGTGTTAGCCATATTTCACAAGAGCATGGGGACCTAGAGTTATTTTTTAACAATGTTGTTTCGTGTGTGAGGTTAGCAGCTCTCACAACAAGAGTGTAAGCTTTGTCACACATTTGACATACGTTTTCTACACTGATGGCGCCTATCAGGAATAATATAGTAAATATAGCACAGCACAGAATTTGACTATGTAGTATGACGCATAAATACGGCAAGTGCTCAATAACTACTTTACTTGTAGTTTGATTATTGACCATCACGTCTTGCCTTTCCAGGTCAATCAGTCACTTGGATAAACTGAATCACCTGAAGTAAGAATAGGAATAAAATTCATGGTAAAGAAAATGAGCCTACAAAAAGGAATTATTGCTAGAGATAACAGAGGTCAATAACATACATATAAATTGTATTAGTTTCCTATAGTTGCTGTAACAAATTATCACATACTTAGTGGTTTAAAACAACATAAATGATGTTACTATTTTGTAGATCAGAAGTCTGAACATGGGTCTTACAAGTCTAAAATCAAAGTGTTGGCAGGATGGTGCTCCTTTTGGAGTCTAGGGGAATGCCCTTTCTTTGTTTTTCCTAGCTTCTAGAAGCTGTCTGCATTCCTCGGCTGGTGGCTCCCTTTTAGCAGTGGCATTTCTCTGGCCTCTGGTACTACTGTCACACCTACTTCTCTGATTCTGACTGTTCCGCCCCCTCTTATAAGGACCCTTTTGACTACATTAGATTCATCTAGATAATTCAGGATAATCTTCCCATTTTAAGATCCATAACTTAATCACATAAGAAAAGTCCCTTTTGTCACTTAAGGTAACATAATTACATGTTTGAGAGATTAGAACATGGGAGTCTTTGGGGAGGGCATTATTTTGCCTACCACAAACGTCAATATTTATTAAAAGAGTTTGGCATTTTTTTTCTTGAGAATAGAAAATGTGTATGTCTTTTCACTTTGCCAAATAAATGTAAAATCAAAATGTCTGGGTTATGTGCGTGTGGAGGATTCCACAATGAAATGTGTTTTGATGTTTCAACAGCAGATGTATCTCCCAGGGACATTCTCCTTAGGAAACAGCAGGAACCTCATGCCTACTCTCTCTTCTGGCTTCAAATTCATCTCTTCGCCAGCTGCCAACCTTAAACTGTAGTGAGCCTCTCATTTTATGGTTTTTTAAGCTAAAATCTGTTATACTGATAGAGAAATTGCAATACTTATGTAAATTAATAATTGCAATGAATGTGACATCATACATTCAAAGCATGCCCAGAGTGTTATTCATGTTTAGAATGTTAGCCTATCAAACAATATATTCAACATGAATTATTATCATACCTACCTAGGTACATCTTTGATTTTCCAATTCATTTTTTATAAAGATACAACAGTTATGGATTCAGGAATTTAAAAACATATATTAAGAGAACTCTATGTTTAAACAATCTAAATTATGTTGTAAATATTCTGGGAGGTTCTTGAGTGTATCAACATAATAACATTTCTGAGCAAATCTGGAAAGCTCTTACCAGAACTTTTCTTCTGCTCTCTGTCGCGGATCTAAATAAAAAGTCTTATTAGAAACTGGAAGTAGACTCATGTTGATGGTTCTGGGTGAACCCAGTTCCAGATTTAGAAATTTTATTTTCTCTCTTTATTTTAGTACCTGTTTTTATGTTATTGTTAAAAGTGAATCATACTTTTTTTTTTTTAAGTCTCTGTACCCCATCTAGAGTTTGCATGGGAATAGTCATTCATTAACTTATCAAGGAATTTTTAAGCACCTTATGCATGTGTGAGAAACTGGAGGTAATATGTTAACTAAATCAGACATGATGTCTGCGCCTGCAGTTGAGTGGGGGAGCAGTTATTAACAATCATACTAATAACACATTAATAGAACTACAATTATGACAAGTGCTATCAAGGGTAAGTACGGCTACAACATACAGCAATACATTTAACCTAGTCAGGGGATGCCAGAAGACTGCCCTAAGGAAGTACTTTTAGGCTGAAGTGGGACAAACAATTTCCATTTGAAGATATTTTCTTCAACTGGTCATTTTTCCTTCTACCACAGCTATACTTTATACTATCGACTGAATTTTGACTTGGATCTTTCTTCCTTTTTTTTGCACAAATATTATTTTCTGTGGGTTCAATGAAACAAAAGACCTGCTGCTACTCACTTTCTTCAAGAAACTTCTGTAGTGTTCATTGTTCCTCCAGGGCCATTGTTCATTTTGGCCTTGGAAATGCAGTTAAAGCTTGATCAGATATTTGTATTTTGACAACTTACAGACCATCCTTATCTACTGAATTTATTCTCCTTGAATAAATTCAGGCTCAGCTTAGGATGTTTGATTTTCAGGTGAGATTTGACAGCTGCTCTCTCCTTTTCCAAATAACAGATTCTGTGGCAGTTCATCCTAATATGGGTATTCCCTGTGCTCTCCAATGGAAGGACCATTTCCAGCAAGCAGGGAGGAGGGGCAACCCAGCTTACGTTCCTATAAATGTGCCTTTACTCTCTTTGCTGGGATTATCTCACTCAAGTTACTAATCAAAACAATTTGTTACATATAAATTTCTCAAGATTTATTTCAAGTAAATATATGCATCCCTCATAATCTAAATTGGTGAGCATTTCTCTAGAAAGAGCTATGATATGTATTGCCCTTGTATAAAAATTCAACTGGACAGGCTCATAGTCAAGTTTAATGGGTTTCATGTAATACCCCAGAGAAAGCTATTTTTGTTATACTTGGGTATATTTGTGAGATTACAGAATATGAAGCTTCATCGTGTGTTGTGAAAGGGCATTCCACTTCTCTTAACATGGGGAGACACCGCTAGTGCCTGGATACACTTTAGAGGACCATCTGGTTACATTTATCAATCATGTGGAGAGGCACTATTCTTACTGCTTCACAGCCCCAACTGGAAAGTCAGATAGCCTGGATCTGAATCTTGGCCCTGCCTATACCACCTATAACCTCCGTGAAATTATTCAGCCTCTCCGTGTTTTCTAATCTGGGAAAAATCATGATCTACCTATGGGCTTGTTGTGGGGATTAATTAGGTAATGCATTTCATAGTGTCTGGTATGTTGTGAAAGACTCAATGATGACTATTATTATCAGTACTGAATTTTATGACATATGCTAAGTAGTGTTGTGGATGCTAGGCCTCACAGTTAGGGAAATGGGGGTGCTGGAGCAGTGACATAATTGTACGAAGCAAATGACACTCCCTGTAGGGAGAGGTGGAGGGTGGGGGTGACAAGGTGAGCAGATGGGATGAGAAGGTGAGCAGAAAGTGGATTGAGAAATGCTTCTTAACTCAAGTGACTTTGGAGCAAATTCTTGAAGAATAAAAAGTATCTTGCCTGTGGAGTGGAAGGGGAACAGCTTTGGAGGCAGGGGAAATATAAAGAAAATGTGGAAACCACTTGGGTAACCAGGGAATGGTAAAGAGCACAGTGGGATTTTGTGTTGAGGACATAGTGGATATGATGCTGCAAAGGTAAGTTGGGGACAAGTTATATATACAGTAAAATCCTTATTTGGCACTCAGCTCCAACCAGATGAAATATTGCTGAGAAGAGATTTGAGCTAGTTCAAGCAGTTCAGTAACAGCATATATCACAAGGGGTAAGTCTATATATTACCATTTGTCAGAGCCATCAAGCTATCAAAATATTCTCATTCTTATCTATCGCAGTTTATATGCATTATTCAGCATACTGAGGTGCAATTTTTACATGTTTTCTGAGGGTCTTAGACCATGCATATTCTCCAAAATGTGTAACCTTTGAACTGAAAATAATCTCAATATATGCTGTCAAAATCATGTGAAATTCAGTCTCATCTTGCCAGCCCTGATAAAATTGAGAAGAAGGTCATGCTCTTCTCTCATTTTCTCATTCTTTATCAATTCATCTTTCTCTCCCTCTCTCTCTCTCTCTCTCTCTCTCTCTCTCTCTCTCTCTCTCTCTCTATATATATATATATATATATATATATATATATATATATATATATATATTTACGTATATATATGTATATATATATTTAAAATATATCTTAAATCTTATCACTTCTTATAATTTCCATACCTGCCATTCTAGTCAAAATCCCTAGGAAATTTAGACTATATTTAGAACTTAATGGCAATAAATCACAACATACCAAAACTTGTGGGGTGTAGTTAAATCAATGTTTATAGCAATTGTAAAGCATTACATGCTAATATTAAGAGAAAACAAAGGTCTTAAGTCAATGATCTAAACATTCTCTTTACGAAACTAGAAAAAGAGAAATGAATTAAAGCAGAAAGTAGGAAATAATAAATATAAGAGATAAAACCAATGAAACGATAAACAAAAACTAATAGAGAATATCAATGAAAACAAAACATGTTTCTTTGAAGAGATCAATAGAGCCGATAAACCTCTAGTGGATCAATCAGGAAAAAAAGAAAAGACACAAATTGTCAATACCATAAACCAGAGAAGGGACATAATTAAGGTAAGTGGGGAGGGTAAAGGGGAACCATATATGGTGATGGAAGGAGAATTGACTCTGGTTGGTGAACACACAATGGGATTTATAGATGATGTAATACAGAATTGTACACCTGAAATCTATGTAAATTTACTAACAATTGTCACCCCAATAAACTTCAATTAAAAAAAGGAATTCTTTGGATATAAGTTAGTAAGAATATATCACGAATAACTTTATGTCAATAAATTAAACAACTTACCTGAAATGGACAAATCTTTGAGAGATACAAGCCACTAAAGTCACCTAAGAAGAAATTAATTACCTGAACAATCCTAGACCTATTAAAGACATTGAATTAGTTAAAATCTTCCCCCAAAGAAACTCTAGGTCCAAGTGGCTTCATTGGCAGATTGTAAAGAACATTTAAAAAACAAAATTGTGCAAAGATTCCTTCAAAAAAGACAGAAAAAAAAAGAAAAAAAATCACTTATCCACTCATTTTTGTGTGTGTGGCTAGCATTATTCTGATAGAAAATGAGAATTTTCTATCTAAATGAGAATTATAAGAAAAACCCCCAGAGATCAGAATTCTGCATAAATATAGATGGAAAAAAGCTTTAATAAAATATTAGCAAATCAAATCCAGAAATATATTTAAAAAAATGATTAATAAGGACCAAGTGGGTTTTATCCTAGGGATGCAAAGTTCCCTTAAAGTTCAAGATTGAATCAGTGTAATTCATCATATTAACAGATAAAAGACGGAACCCATATGATCATCTCCATAGATGCAGAAAAAGTTTTTAACAAGATTCAAAACTTATTTATGATAAAAACTCTCAAGCCTATTAGGAAGAGAAGGGAACACTCTCAATTTGGTTAAAAGCACCTCTAAAAAAAAAGTCTATAGCTATCTTTACACTTAATGATAAAACACAATTCTTTCCCCCCTAAAATGGGGAACAAAGCAAGGATATCTACTCTGACCACTTATATTTACTAGAATTCCTAGCCATTGTTATAAGGAAATGAAAAGAAATAAAAGGCTTACAGATTGGAAAGGAAAAAGATAAAATGGTGTTTACTTACAGACAGTATGATCATCTATGCAAAAATTCCTAAGAATCTACTAATGTCTGAATTTAACAAGGTGTCATGAAACAAGGTTAATGCACAAAAGACAATTTTATGCCTATATATTAGCAAAAATCAAAAGTAAATGAAAAATACTATTGAAAAATATGAAATATTTGGGAATAAATTTAACCAAATAGATGCAAGGCATGTACACTGAAAACTACAAAACATTTCTAGGAGAAATGAAAGCAGACCCAAACAAATGAAGAGATATACTGTGATTATGGATTAGAAAATGCAGTGTTAGTTTCTCCCCAACTTTATCAACAAATTGAGCTTGATTCCAAACAAATCCCAGACATTTTGTAGATGTTAAAAGCTGATTAAAAATTTTTCATATACATGGAAAGGACCTAGATTGACCAAAACAATTTTGAAAAAGTAGAACAAAGTGCAATACTTACTCGTGCATTGCCCGATTTCAAGATCTAATATCAAGCCACAGAATTCTAGACAGGTGGGTTGGCATAAAGATGGAAATATAGATCAGTGGAACAGAATGGAAGTCTATAAATTGATTATTCAAGGTGGATGCCAAGACAATTTAATGGGGAAATGATGATCTTATGAACAAATGCTGTTGGAACAACTGAATATCAATGGATGAGAAACACACAGACACACACAGAGGGAGGGAGGAAAGGGGGATGAGAGAGAGAGAGAGAGAGAGAGAGAGAGAGAGAGAGAGAGAGAGAGAGAGAGAGAGAGAGAGAATCTCAGTTATTACCTCAAACCATATTCACAACTTAACCTGAAGTAAATCATAGAGCCAAAACTACAAAACTGTAAGTGTAAGGATGTGGAACAGAGCCTACTCCACATCTTGGAGTGTACTCTCTTTTACTAATAAACTTCTGCTGTTCATGCTGCACACACACACACACACACACACACACACACACGATATGGAACAACTGGAACTCTCATACATTGTTGGTGGAAATACAAAATGGCACGCCACTTTGGAAAACAGTTGGCAGTTTCTCCTAAACTTAAACATATTCTTAACACATGACGTAACAATCCTACTCCTAGGTGTTAGCCCAAGAGAAATGACATTTGGTTGTATATAAATGCTTGTACTTGAATGTTTATATCAACTTTATGATAGCCCCAAACTGGAAAGAATCCAAATGTTTATCAAGTGGTACACGCACAATTTGTGGTACATTCATAAACTTAATGCCATCCACCATAAAAGGGAATAAACTACAGGTATATGTAACAATATGGATGACTCTCAAAAGTACTATGCTTAATAATAATAATAATAATAATAATATTAATAGCCAATGAAAAGCAGATCAGTGTTTGCCAGGGGCTTAGGGGATGTGTTGCTGAGGGACATAGGAAAGCTTTTTGGAGTGATGATAGTGTTCTAAATCAGGATTGTAGTAGTGATCATATGAACATAGACATTTGTCAAAACTCATTGAATTAAAACTGATCATTGAAAATCGATATTTTTATTGCATGTAAATTGTACCTCGATAAAGTTCACAAAAATAGTAATAAAAAAAAAAGACAAAAGAAAAAGTCAATACAAGGACATTTTCAAGAGACCCACTCAGACTTGAATAAAAAAATGAAATTATCTTAAGGAGAGTAGACTTGTCCTAAAATGCTGGATCTCTAGGTTACCATAAGTATGTTTAAAAATTTCCATTATTGCTTTTCTTTCCTCTTTATCTAACTATTTATTAACCTAGCATCCAGGATACCGTAGTGCTTCAATGACATTTATTCAGTAAATGTTAAGTGATAGGTAGGAAAATAAGGAACCATAGATCTATTAGAGAAAATATGTCCACTCTTGAATCAAAATTCAAAAATGGAAGAGAGAGTATTGACATTTTGATCTGTTCACTTTTAACTCTCTTCCTTCTGGTGGTTTGGCTTTTTGTGTAAATAAACCAATCAAAATGATTCGTTCCTCCTACCAGTTTAGTTTATATGAACAAACATTTAAATTATTGGGCCAGCAAGACAAATGGATGGGCTTCATCCTGATTCTGTCACAAGTTTTGTTAATCTTATCAGGTTTCCCCAGAGCCATAAACTTAAGCATAGCTGACTCTATTGTGCTTGACAGCATAAAATGTATATAAATTGAGAGATCATGAAGAAATATGGTCTCTGAAACTTGTTTTGTTATTGATGTTATTGAGGTTTTTTTTTTTTTTTACTATTAACTTTTTGGTTAATATATCTCTCTTTTTCTTATGCAGTACAAATCAAGTGAAGCATCAGAAAGAATGTCAAAAGATTTTTAAAACTTCTTTTTTATCTATTCAATTCATAAAGTTGTGTTCTTATTATTTTTCATATTCCAGGAAGTTTCTTTTCTAGACTAAGGCTTACATTTTCAGAATATCATATTATAATTTTAGGTTTAAGATATTTTCATCAACTAAAATTTAAAAACAGAAAAAAGCTAAGGTGTTTATTCATTATTATATTGTAATTCTTAAATCAAATAAATATGCATTATATAAAGTTAGAAAAAAATTTATGTGCTCCACCAATTAGTATCTGTAGTGGACATCTGTTTCTTCTGTCTGCCCAACAATGGTTTCCTTTTCTGGTAATTTCACCCTCACTTACATTGGGCAACTACTTCTTCCCTACTGTGTACATTCGGAATTTCAGTCAAGTCCCCTTCCTTTTACTACCAACAGGCGCATGACTGAAACTAGGCTAATCTGATTTTTTTTCCCTGGGAATTTTGAGTTTTGAGGAAGGATGAAAAGTGGGGCTAAGTTCTTCTTAAAAGGTATCCAGAAAACTGTCAGTTTTAGCTACTTAGACCCTGGAGCCATTTTATTCTTTCAGAAGAAAATGTGTAGTTTTTCCTGTGGCCTTTAAGCTAGTCCATATATCCTTAAATTAAATTATTTCCTTTTGCTTAAATTACCAGCATTAATTGAATCAGTTAATTTACCCGGTTGTTGCTTCCCACTGAAGGGCCCTAAGCATTAAAATAATAATAAAATAAAATAAAATAATAATAATAAAATTAAAATGATCCTGAGTTACTTCTTGTCCAAATGAAAGGTTCATCTAATAAGCTGTCTGTCACATCCATGACAAAGATATGCTTTCTATTTATTATATATTTTTAACAGTTTATAATATATAACTAAAATCTCATAGTATATGTTATCTGCATTCTAATAGAGTTATAATTTAGGTAAGGACAATATGCACAAAAGGAAACTGTCTAGAGTCAGAGAGGGACTCAGAAAACTGGTAATATTTGATCTATGTCTTGAAAGAATGATTAGCAGAAGTATTCATAGGAAAAGTGAGTGACGGGGCAAAAGTTTCTGTAAACACTCAGAGGCGTAAAAAATTATACATAGCTGGAAAATTTACATAGCTACTGTATTATACAGTGTTTTCTAAAGAAACAGAACCAATAAGATATCTGGATATAGATATAGATGATATAGATACAGATATAGATATAGATATAGATACAGATAAAGAGACTTATTAGAAAGGATTGGCTTATACAATTATGAAAGCCGAAATGTCCCACAATCTGCCATCTGCAAGCTGGAGGCCCAGGAAAGCTGGTGGTGTAGTTCCAGTCTAAACTTGAAGGTCTGACAGCAATGGCGGCCAGCAGAATAAATCTCAATCTAAAGGCCCAAGAACCAGGAATTCAAATGTCCTAATCAAGAGAAGTTAGATGTCCCAGCTTCAAACAGAGAGCAAATTTGCCTTCTCCATCATTTTGTTCTATCCAAGTCTTCAGAGTTCAACATTTGTTGTTCTATCTTTAGTGAATGGTTGATCCTTGGACTCCATTTAGGTCAATCAAAGAGTTAGTAAAGAAACTTCAACAATACCAAAATACAGCTTATAAATTATTACGTGGAAAAAAAGTCATTGTTCACCTTAGTTTTTCAACTGAAGTCTTTATAAATCTGTAATATTTTATCTGTTACCCCCAATGTAAATTATGATTGCCACTATATTCTATAGCCTCCAAATGTTCCACATTCCCTTTGGTAAAGGGAATCTAGAGATGACCTGGGCCCAAGGAAGAATCTGATGGTTAGAATGATGGATTTGGAATTAAACAAGTACTTCCTGGTTATAATCAAAATAATATGGAGAGTGCTGTGAAATGCATTAGTAGGTCTTTGGGATGCAGTTTCTCAAGGTACGCTAAACGAATTCTTAGGTGTTTACCAATTGTAACATGTTGGAATGTAATATGAACAATGCTATTAAAATCTGCAGATAACTTACAGGTGAATAATTTTGCTTCACCAAAATGTAACTATGATGTTCAGAGACAAATGTTTGCAACATATTAAAACATTCATATTTTCATAAGGAGAAATTTGATTAAAGGATAAAAGATTTCACTAGAGTATCCTGAGAAGACACAGAACATCAAATGTTAATAATGAATGTTTATCTACTATAAATTTAATCGTTTTCCCTGGAGATTATTTCAATTAGCTATAGTAGTTCATAGGTTAGTATGTCATTTTTTTCTGAAGTGCATTAGGACCTTGTGATTATAATGACTTCCATCATATCAGGTCACTTCCTCTGAGGCCCTGCAAAGAGCCAGATGTTCTCCTTTTCACCTGTGCTTTTGCAGTTGACTCCAATATGACTGTTTTCTTGTGCATAAATTCTCTGGGAAGGATACAGAGCCATCGACATAAAATGTTATTATCTGTACTTCCTCATTAGTCTATGACAAATATAAGCCATTTGGAAATGCCGCTACAAAGCCACATCTCAGGAGCATGTTATATGCCAAATTAAAAGGAAAACCCTTTGTTTCACCACAAAAGTAGATCACAGTGGATTCCCCTAAAAGTTTATAGCTATTGTTTACATGGCAATTCATTCTAAGTCTATTCATATATGTATATACTTTTATTTCCAAGTGTTTTTCCTACTAAACAAGATATGGTGATGCTGACAAATACTATATTTGATATTCTATATTGCAATGACAAAGAAGATGCATTTTGGAATGTATTGACATATTGATTATGGTTTACAAGGTTCGATCAAACAATATGGTGAATGTTAAAAAACAAAATTATTATAGTAAAAGACACTTTGGCATTAATCCCCCTCAAAATATTCCCCTTCACTTTGAACACAGTTATCCTGTCTTTCTTGCCACTTTCAGAAGCAGTTCTGGTAGTCCTCTTTCATGAGTGTCTTTAGTTGCGCTGTCATGGCTGTCTCCATGTCCTGAGCCGATTCAAAACGTTTACCTTTCATGGTCATTTTGAATTCTGGGAAGAGCCAGAGTCACACGGTACCAGAGCTGGTGAATAAGGTGGATGAGGACACACTGTAATGTTTTTGTCTGACAAAAATTGCTATACCAGAAGCAATGTGTGACGGGGAGCCTTTCTGTTGTGATCACAAAATACAATGAATGCTGGTGCCAAGTGCCATCCAACAGAAAGGCAGGGATCTTCAATATAAGAGTGGTGCGTTGAAACTTAGTAACAGTGTGTGACAAGTTTCAACTTGTTCAATGCAGTCAGTAGGGTGTGAGCTACAGTTAGAGAAGGTGTGTTTTAGAAGTGTGCTGTAAATCATCCTCCATCATGACAACACTCCGTGTCACATATCACTTCTGGTATATGGCAATTTCTGTCAACTGAAAACATTACAGTGTGTCCTCATCCACCTTATTCACTGCATCTGGCACCGTACGACTTGTGGCTCTTCCCCAAATTCAAAATGATTCAGGACATCAAGGCAGCCACAACAGTGCAACTAAAGACACTCATGAAAGAGGATTTACAAAACTGCTTCAGAAAGTGGCAAGAACGGTGGGATAAGTGTGTTTGAAGTGAGAAGCAGTATTGTGAGGAGCATTAATGGCAACGTGTCTTTTGCTATAATACATTTTTTAAATTTAAACATTCACTGTATTGTTTGATCACACCAACTTCGTATACTAACATTCCAGTAACCAAAGGAAATAATCACATATGCTCAATCTATGTAATTGATATTATAAAGACTTGATCATTTTGCGTCAAAACTATATTTTAGTACTATTGGTAAACAATACACATTTATAGAAATTCTTCCTCACATAGTATCTAATTCTCACAATAATATCGTAATCATTCTCTGTTCTGGCCATTTCTATTACAAAAGAATCAGGATGCTGGGCATAGGTGAATGACCATCCTATGGTATTAATGACAAATGATCTTGTGATATTTTTAATGCAGATATAAATAACTACTTTTTAAAGACTTGGGGAGCTTGGACTCAATGATACCACAAGTTTGTATTCCAGAAGACTGAGAGAAATGAAAAACAATGGATTACCTAGGTATCCAGAACGTAAAAGAAAACCAACAGTTGTTGGTAAGGAGATCTCCAGGCTAATAATCTGAAAGGGCAGTAACTTGAATTTGACATTGAAAGTATACAAGACTAAACTTTATTAAGATTTAGTAATATGTGAGGCATATCTGGCCATGGGATGGTTTTACAATGAAATACTAGTTTGTAAATTTATCCCCAGAACGTTTTGAGCACTACCCACAAAAACCCTTTTCAATGCAGAAGAGACGCAATCTAGATCCATATACTTTACCAAAAATTCAAATTTTAAATCATAGCTCAGCAAAGCAACTTATAAACCATTGCGTCCATTCCTCCCTTGCTCCTATTGAGCTTCCCCACGCATACATCCAAATACAATTTTGTGCTTCAGTAATCAGGTGAGGATTTACAGTTGAGCCTGCAGAAAGACTAAAGTTACTTGTTAAGTAACATGGCCGAGTGGATTCAAATATCCCAGCTCCATCACTTACTAGCTGTGCAACCCAAACAAATCACTTAGCATTTTTTGTGTCTCTGGTAACTCATGTGAAAAATGGGAATATTGGTAGCACTTAACTCACAGAGTTGTTTTGAAGTTTAAATTGACTAATTTTTGTAATGCATTTAACACAGTGCCTGGCATATAGTAAGTGTTCAATAAATGTTAGGTATTCTACTAAATTCTAGCTCTGCAATGATTTATTTGCATGGCCTTAGGCAACTTACTGTAAGCACTTTGTGACATTTATCATAATTTATATTGCACAGTTGTTTATGGTCTATCTTCCCTACTGGATATGGAAATCCAGGATTGCAGGGATAGATCTGTTTTAAATATTAATAAATATTAAATAATTAATAATTAATGCATTAATTAATAACAATTAATGTGTTATGTGGTGTCTGGCATACATTAGGTGCTCAAGAATGCTTTTTGTTATAAGTATAGTGTGGGAATTATTATTATCACAGTCCCAGATAGGATTGCTAAAAAGATTAGATGAGAGAATATAAGTAAAGTACTTAGTACCACGCTGCGAACTCAAAACAGCAACTACTTAATAAATGTGTATGCTTGTTATTCTTGCTATCATCATAAGCCTAAAACTAAACAGTGGCAGAGAGTCACCTGCAACTAAGGTTTCCCCGTTCCCCACTGAATTTTCTGTCAATGATATCAATTAAATATACGTAAGGCAGAAAAACTCATGCTTAATGTTAAGAAGTTTATTTTACAAGGTCATTCTGCAGTTAAGGATATTGCCAGACAATAAAACCTGAGGAAGAGATTGTAAAGTGACTGTTCAAGGGCTGATGGAATGCTTCAGCCACATACTTTGCTTGGCCAGGACAGTGTTATAACGACCACAAATAGTCTAGGTGGCCAACATTTTAATGTAAGGAGATTTTACAAAAGCTATCTAAATTTCACCTTTCTTGAAAAAATTAGAAGGTAGGCACACGAGGCTACCTTCTACCTGGCAACAATTCACCAGCAACTCAGAGATGGCTCCCCCTTTTCTGAGGTATTTGCCTTTTAATTTACACATGGCCCTCGGGAGTTTGGAACCCTGATTTGAGATTAATGTGATATCAAGTCTCTGGATGTCTTTGTAGTAACCATTTTGACCCACGTAAGCAACATCTTTTTTTTTTTTTTATTGCAGAAAAGACTTTCATTTCTGTTGCCTTTTCATCATTCCTCACCTCGTTCATGTTTTATATAGCATCTGATAGCGAGTGTCAAGAGAAATTTAAAATTATAGTTCATTTACTCTGGTTAAACATAAAAAAAGGAAAAGCAATTACCAGAGTAAAATGATGGAATTAAAGATTCTCCTTGCAACCTAGTTAGGTATTTAGTGTTTGATGAGTGCTGGAAAAGATAAATACATTTTTCGAGGAGAACTGTATCAATCTGCAATCATGAATGAAAGACTCTGAACATGATTTAGATATCAAACATATGGTTTGCAAACAAAATCAATCTTTCTCTAGGCAGTAAGAGTTAGTTGACAATACACTGTACCTATTTTTTGTTTCGGAATTGGAAATGCTTTTTGAGTGGTGAATAAATTTCCTGCACCAAAAACAGATTTTCTTTCCTGCTAAGGAAATATGCTACAAGATAGATGGTGCTTTAGAAGAGACCACACAGATGGTCTATAGAAAATCTTATAAATATAATCCCATATAAACAGAGTCGATGCATTCTTCATATGAGGATAAAACGTTAATTAGTTTAGTTTAATTACAGATTTGCTACATGCTAGAAGTTTAAATTTAATGGATTGGTGACTCAATTTGATACATCGTAAAAATAACTATGAGCATGTTATTGGATGTTTTGCTGCCTAACTTAACGAGGATGCCCACGCATCTTTAGTTCAATTCTGGTTCAAAAATGTGCCTCATTCATAAAGGAACCCATCTAATAATCAAACATAGCCAACTCATGCTAACATGGGCTATGTAGGTCACTATTTGTTTCAACCAATTGTGTGGTCATTTTATTGTCTTTCATAAGAGATTGTTACAAAGCATTAGAGGGTTCTCTCTGCAACAATGTAAAATTCAGGAGTTTTTGGTCTAATTTTGTCCTCAAAATTTTGATGGGATATGTTTTTAGGAGTAGACTAGTTAATAAGCATTTCTGATGCAGGCAGAAAAACAGGGAAAAGATACCTATCACAGAAAGAGGAAACACAGAAGAGGAAACTTTTGAATCAAGAGCATCTTCAGATATTGGGATGAGTTATTTAAGCGTACTGGAGAATCACTTTCTAAGATTATAAAATATATCAGTGTGGGATGATTACACGTCATTTTGTTGCAAGGCTGGAGATTAGACAAGACTAGCTTTAGGAAAATATGTTCAAGGTGATTATAATCCAAAACTTTTCTCTAGCTTACTGAAATTTCATTGTTGGCATCCACAGTAATCCATGCTATTACTTCCTTCTGGTCCACTTACTACTCTCCAGTTCTAACGAGCATGTGGAGTTATTCTACATAAAAAAGAATAAAAACAAATAGAAAAGTGAATAAATTCAATACTGATATATACTACTTGTGTTACCTTATTTGGTTAAGTCCTATTTTAATGGCTAGATATATTACAGAGTCCTGTTGTTAAATTATTTTATGAAAGAAAACTAAAGATACGTGTCCAAAAAGCAGATAGAAATAAGTAGTGTTTTCTCTGTACTAACTGAAAAACACAAGAGAAAAGCGGGTCAACTATTTCCAAAAGCAAATCCCAAGAAGATTTTATGAACTTGCTTCAATTTTCATCCAAGCTCTTACCAGTATGTGTCTTTGAATCATTAAAAAAATATATATGTTTATGTATTGGTTACCATGAATTGAAAGGATTTACAATATTTCAGTTAAATTTAAATTATTCGCCATTCAAGCATTTAATACTCATAAAAATAATACATAAAAAACTGTGTTTTCCCATATATTTTGTTTTTGCTTGATGTAGACCATTTTCATAAGATTACTTGATCTTACTAGTCTGCTGATGAGCAATAATTGGGTTCCCCTCCTGTCACTCATGGAACCTCATTCGCATCCTATTAAAATACCATTTAATTGCTTATAAATATTATTGATGTTTATTCATGCAGGTATATTATGAAAAGATTTATGAATGTACCTGTTCATTGCACAGTAATTTTAAAATTTGCTTTTGAAACATAAATTTAAGGAGGTCATGTCCACATTTTTCTTTTATTAGAGAAAATATCAAATATTTTCAATGATTGAAAGGCTAATAATTGAAAATCAAGTAAAAATAATTATAAAATTCATCCTTCTTGCATTTAATAGAAGTACATAGTAAATGTAGTTCAGTTAGAATAAAACATTTAAAATATTTTCTTATAAGTAATATTCTAGGAGGCAAATATGCAAGTAAATAAGTCAATAGTCCAGTAGAATAAATATTATCTGTAGAGTAGGGAATTAGCAAATTTGTTTAGAGATAAACTGAAATCAAATTTGAAAGTATCTGAGAATAGTGTGTTTTCTATCCAAAGCCTAAAGGAAATAAGGAACTACTAGGCCTAAAAGGATTTTGTGAATGGAAACAAACATGAGTGCTAGATGTTTAACCTACATTATTCACTTAGTCCTCACAACAATCTGATGTAGAAGGCATTATATTCCATTTTATCCATTGAGAAACTACTGAGAATCAAAGATATTATATACTTAATCATGATCATATACCTCCTAAGTGACTGACAGGATTTGAACCCCATGCTTTTTGTCCTACATTATAAAGTCTCCTCACTTCCTACACTTACTGCTTATATTCAGATATTTTAAGATTGGTGTAGTGCAAGAACTTATACACCTAGATAATTTATTAAGATGTTCATTTCTGATTCCTGTGTTGTTTTTCTATCTTAGCAAACTCTCACCCCCTCCATTAAGAAACAGATAGACTAGCCTTTTAATTTCCCCATCTCAGGGATTTCTGGACAGGCCCAGACTCAGAGGGGTTTTGGGGCCTCTTGAAACCTCTCGAAGCCCAGTGAGCCAGAAAGCATGGTGGGAACAGGAGGACCTGGCTAAAAGGTCACAGGCTATACCAGCTTCCAACTGGAGTTCTGAAAGAACGTTCCTAGGCTTTCACTCTACCATCTTGAATTCAGAAAAGCCACACCGTTCTCCTTACATCCAGGCACCATTTTGGCGATTTTTAGAGAGAGGAAGGAGAAAAAGAGGGAGAAGGGGAAGGTGAATAGGAGGTTCAGATTTCCAGGTATAAAACAAATAAGTCATTAGGATGTAATGTTAATAATATTGGGATAGCGTGGTACAGTGTCACATGGTTGCGACTTATCATGGTGATCACTCTTTTAGGTATATAAATGTTGAATAACTATGATGTACACCTGAAACTAATATGACATTATATGTTAGCTATATTTTAATAAAAATCTTGAAAAAATAAAGAAAAGGAGAGAGTATGAATTAGTTTACTATTGTTTCCATAAAAAGGTACCATAAATTTAGCAACTTAAAACAACATAAATATATTAATATTATCTCATAGTTCTGAAGTCAGAAATCCAAAATGGGCCTTACTGGGGTAAACTCAGTGTCAGTAAGGCACCTTTCCTTCCTGGAGGCTCTTGGGGGAATCTGTTCTCTTGCTCATTCTGGTTGTAGACAGAATTCAGTTCCTTGTGTTTGTAAGACTGAGGTCCCCATTTCCTTGCTGTCCATAAGGTGGGGGCTGTTCCAGGCTTCTAGATATTGTCCACATTCTTTGGATTGTGACTCCTTTCTTCCATCTTTAAAGTTTCAATGGTGGGTTGAGTCTGTCTCATGTTTGAAATCTTTCCTGCTTCTGCTTCCATCATAGCACTCTGACATTTAGTTTTTCTCTTCTTAGTTACTTATGATGGTATGGTTTTCAGGATCCATGTTATTACATTTGGCCCCTCTAGATAATAGATTTTAACCTCCCTATCTCAAGGTCTGTAACCTTAGCTCCATCTGCAAAGATCCTTTTACCATTTAATAAAACATATTCATAGTTTCCAGAGATCAGGGCGTGCACATTTTTGGGGACCTTATTCTGCCTACTATAGGGTATTTTATCTTAAAATCGTTTTAATTGCATAAAACTATGGTTATTGAATGCTGCTAATTTTACTTTTTCTTTATGTTGAAGGAGGGGGTCATGAGAAAAATTAATCAACTCTGAAAAAGATGAAATGATGAAGTCCATTTTCTCTGTGTATTTGAATGCACATCTCAATCATTATTCCATTACTTAGAAAACAGATATAGTTTTTAAACTTGATTTATCTTGCAGAATATGGACCTCCTAACCCTTGCTTTACTTACTACTGCTGAAAAAAAAATTACAATTTGAAGAGTATATTGACTAACAATAAACACATAATAGAAATGATTATTTCTCACAGTACTTTAAAAATAGGCATTATTATACTGTGATTATTATTGCTATGAGATCAACCCGTGTACCTCCAGCCTTAGGTAACACATGAGACTTTCAGACAATGTTTGGAGAAACGATACTATAGACTGATACATAACATAGCAAATCCTGAAAGGACATATGTGTATTCTACTTTGATGGTTGTAATTTCAGGTCTTCCAAAGCTGTATGAGATTCTATGGTTGTTCTGACTTTTGATCAATTGCCAGAAGAGTAGCTGGCTTTACGGAATTCCTTTATGACACTAACGTTTCAAAGTAGTTGTCACTATTCTATGATTGAGACACCTATTTGAACATTTTAAATGACACAAATTCCACTCTAAGGGGCCTTCTCCCTAGATCCTTTAGATTAATCCATGACTATTGACCTAGTTTATTAAGACCTAATTGTGATATCCCATTTCCAATTCTCAGCAATGAAGTTAGACTAAAGGAAACAAGCCCATTAGTGGTGTGATTGATATAATTTCAGTTACAAGTATCCAATGGGTTCGGGAACTAGGACCTTGTCTGAGCATTCACCAAACAACCAAGGCCGAATGAGGAGGTAGGATTAACAGAGGCCTGGGGACTCTTAGAAGGTAGAGATTTTTGGATCTGGGTATCATGGCTTTGCCCCTGTGTGCACTTCTGCTTTTGACTCTTTAACCATTGCATTCCACTTTCCTCATCGTTGTTATACAGTCATGTACTGTTTAGAAAACTGGTCAGATTTTGTAAGCATATAGGCTTTTATATACCAGAACCTCATCTAAATTTCTGTGCAAAGAGAATAGATTGAACGCAGTTAAGGGAGGAGAGTAAGGTAAGAGGAAGGATTTAGGATAAATAGTAGCATACAATAACCCAAACTCTGAAAGCTCTAATTGTAAGCATTTTGGGATCAATAGAACTGAAACCATGAAACTGAGCCCAGAAACTAACGCTGTGTTACATAAATGAAGGGTATGACCCAGGGAGTCTGAGTAAAGGTGAGACAAGGGGGGAGTAGTGGTGGCCAAGAGCCAGAAGAAATCTTCCCAACTCGATCAAACAGTTCCAAGTTCAGAGATTTTCTTCACCCTGACAATACAACTCTCAGAAAGGGAAACACTGCCTTAATTCACAATTTTAAGAATGCAGGAAGTCATTATTCAAATTTTCCTATAAAGGGTCAAGAATGCAGAGGTTGACTTCAAACTATAAAACATTTTAAACTCCTTTTGCAGGCTTAATGTGCTCTATATCTACATGTATTATGCCATATATACCTGACTACACAGATACAATTTGTATATAATTCCATTCCCAAAAGGCATGGAAGAGGCAATGCATCTTATACTCAATTGCCACCAAAGAGCACCAAGATGAATGTTTAAGTTCAGACACTGACACATCCCCCTAAATTTTCAAAGCATGGCTTGCGGTCTCAGCCCCCTGACTCCCATTTCCTGTAATGGAAGTCAGGTGGCAAAACCCCAGTGCAAACTCATTGGAAATTTCGAAGACGGCATAATGATATTCTTTGTTTTTGCTATGGAAACATTTATATGGGACACAGGTTCAGCTGTCCATGAAATGATGCACTAATCTCCAGAGTTCACAATGTAATTTGGAGTGTATTTTTTTCTCCATGTGTATGCAATTGCAAAGGTAATTGCCACCCTGAAGGTAAAGAATGCGTGTCCCCCACATAACACACAGCTATATTCTGAACTATCTCAGAGCCAGATATTTTCTTTGTGCATCCAAAGAAAAAGTCCAGGGAACTAGACTACATCTTCACTTTTTGTATGCCATTTTTCTGGAGAATACCTGCTCTTCCCTTGACAAGATTTGCCTGTTTTCATAAACTAATTTGTTGGAAATAATCAGTTCAATTCCTGGCCCCAATAGCATCATTGATTTGATTTGATAAACCAAGATATACATTTTATTTGGATTAAAATCTGATAATTAAATGAACTTAAGGATAAAAAAAAGTGGACTTCAGATACTCTAGGGATTTATCAAATGTAATGTCAGCTTCAGAACTATTCTTAGATTAGACTGAAACCACATGTCAGAGAGCCCCCTATTACATTTGGGAAGTAAAATCACTATCTTAATTTGTGTAAACTATTTTAGAAATTAAAATTATTTCATTTGGGGTATTTTAATGGGTAAAAATAGGGCTACCTGCATTTTCCATGACTATAACATATATTTACATTACTTAATTATATGAAAACCTCAAGAAATATTTTGAATCATTTTATCTAATTACTTTATGATAAATTCATTGTAATTTAACTGTTCTGTAGAATCTAGGACTTGAGGACACAAAGTTTTATACAGATTTCAGATTTAAAGCATCACTCTTTTTCTTCTCTAAACTTGACTAACCTCTCCTCATGGGATATGAAAGAAGTATAAGACAAACTTGTCTTCCCTCGTATCATCCAGCACAGAATCAAGTTCATTATAGGAGCTCAATGAATGCTTGTACATGTATTGATTGATTGCCAGCATGCTGCTTTGTGACTCCTTTTAATATTTCAGATGCTGAAAGTTCATTATCACAGTCATTGTAAACCTCATTTGTCTGTTCATGACACTGGTCTGGGTGCTACATAAAATTTAGCAGTGAGTTCTAAAAGTTCAAGAATAATTGAATGGACATTGACTGACACATTAATCAGAAAAGATGGCACATGCAGTTGGAGGATTCACCTAAACCTTTTAAATTACCTTTATTGAATTTATATGTAACTCACTTTTTTCCAAAAATAATTTGAAGCATTTTATGACAAAAATACGATAAAGTTATAATATAAAAATAAGATATCTGGGCTAATGTAAGAAATGGGTAGAAGGATGGGAGAGAGAAAGTTTGGCTGTGAATTTCTCTGCATTCCTTGTAAGGAGAGAAATATCCAGGCTGGGGCTTTTCAACCTCCCTTTGACATTTTGGACTGAATAATTCATTATTGTAGGGGCCTACCCTGTGTACTGTTGGATGTTCAGCAGCCTCCCTGTCTCTAACCACTAGACACCAGTAGTATCTCCCTCCCTCACCTCCTGTTGTCACAACCAAAAATGTCTCCAGATACTGTCCCCAATTTGAGAATCACTACCCTAAGTGATCTAGCTTTCTTTGTAAGGTTGGAGAAAGCACAGCCCAGTTCTATGGGGTTTGGGATATAAGAGACAATTAATTTCTGAAACAAATTTCAATAAAACACAAGGTATTTGATCTATACTGCCCTCAATAATAACACTAGCTACATAACCTTTATTGAGACCTTACTATGAGCCAGCCGCTAAAGTAGGCACTGTGTAACACGTGACCTCAGTTATTCCTATCAGATAGGTATTATTGTGATGCTCACTTTACAGGTAAATAAACTGAGGACCAGATAAATTAAGCAATTTATCTAAGGTCATGCAGTAAGTGGCAGTGTTAGGATTCAAACCCAAGAAATCTCAGTTTAGAGCCACCACTCTAACAATGATCCATAATGGTCTTATGGAAAGGCAAAGCAGTATCGATGGCATTGCTGATTTTTGCCTAGTTCTTCCGTAAAAGTAGAGAACATAAAATTACAGCACAAACTAGGAAAGGCAATTCACAACTTCTCCAGAGGCTATATGAAGCACCTACAGTCTGCAGAAGTGGCTGAGTGACAGCTGTCCACACTGTAGATTGGTCATAATGGCTGACGATTTTGAGTTGGAGTAACAGCAAGGGAGCTGCCCTAACCTTCCTGTGATGCCTTTCTTTAATTGTCAAAAACTGTAAGTGATGGCACTTCTTATTTGAAATATTCTGGCACTTAACTTGCTTTTTGTCATAGATTTCAATATGCTGTATCACACTGTGGAATGAGAGGGAACCTACACTGATCCGGGTTGAATTCTATTACTGAAACCTACAGCTGTGTAACCTTGAACAATTATTTGACCTCTCTGGTCCTTATTCGAAAATGAGTATAGGAGCATTATATATATCACATATACATAATATAAATGTATATTTATTTATTTGTAGGAATGTTATAAGAATTACACACTAGGGTAATTATAAAATATTTATTAAAATACTAACGTAAAAATGTTTGGAACAGTACTAAGGCTCTTTTTTATAAATGTTATTTGCTATATTTGCTCCGGGAAATTTGTGGAACTTAATATAATGAGAAGGGAACCAGTGGTAATACTGGAGAATTCCAGTGCTATTTTATTCAAGAAAAAGATATATTGCCCAATGCTCTTCTTTCTCAGGTAGAAATAAGCCTTTGGGTTTTATTGGCTTATTAAATATCAACCCTGGTAGCAAATGTCATTTGTCATTATTTTATTGGATCATAAGCTCTCCCCACCTCAATTAAGGCCCACAAGATGCACTTTACCTCTTTTTGTTCTTAATTAATTAGGCTCTTGAACAAAATCAAACTATGATACAAAGACTAGAAAGATTTATGCTGACTTGCTGAATACCAAATAAATGTCCAACTTTTGACTGATTGATAATTATTTCCAGTCCTTAGCTATTATTATTTTTTTTGGTAATTTAGTTGGTTATGAAATACATCCAAAGGATCTTATTAAGCACTCAGTTCTAAACTGAGTCAACCATAAATATATTTTGGACCATATATATATATTGAATTTTTTTTATTTTTTTAATTTATTGGGATGACAATTGTTAGTAAAATTACCTAGATTTCAGGTGTACAATTTTGTAATACATCATCTATAAATCCCATTGTGTGTTCACCACCCAGAATCAGTTCTCCTTCTATCACCATATATTTGATCCCCCTTATCCTCATCTCCTACACCCCTCCCCCTTTACCCTCTGATAACCATTAAACTATTGTCTGTGTCTATGAGTTTTTGTTTCTCATTTGTTTGTCTTGTTCTTTTGTTGTTTTTGGTTTATATACCACATATCAGTGAAATCATAGGGTTCTTTGCTTTTTCTGTCTGACTTATTTCGCTAAGCATTATAATCTCAAGATCCATCCATGTTGTCACAAATGTTCCTGTATCATCTTTTCTTACTGCCGAATAGTATTCTATTGTGTATACATACTACAACTTCTTTATCCATTCATCTATCGAAGGACATTTTGGTTGTTTCCATGTCTTGGCCACTGTAAACAAAGCTGCAGTGAACATTGGAGCACACGTGTCTTTATGGATAAATGTTTTCAAATTTTTTGGGTAGATACCCAGGAGAGGGATTGCTGGGTCATATGGTAACTCTATTCGTAATTTTTTGAGGAACCTCCACACTGCCTTCCATAGTGTCTGCACCAGTCTGCATTCCCACCAACAGTGTATGAGGGTTCCTTTTTCTCCACAGCCTCTCCAACACTTGTTACTATTTGTCTTGTTGATGATAGCCATTCTGACTGGGGTGAGGTGATATCTCACTGTGGTTTTTATTTGCATTTCTCTGATGATTAGTGATGTTGAGCATTTTTTCATATGTCTATTTGTCATGTATGTCCTCTTTGGAGAAATGTCTCTTCAGGTCGTCTGCCCATTTTTCAATTGGGTTGTTTGTTTTTTTTGTTGTTGAGTTGCATGAGTTCCTTGTATATTTTGGATATTAGTCCCTTATCAGAGACACTGTTTGCAAAAATCTTCTCCCATTCAGTTGGTTGCCTCTTTATTTTGTCGATGGTTTATTTTGCTGTGCAGAAGCTTTTCAGTTTCATATAGTCCCATTCGTTTAGTTTAGCTTTTACTTCCCTTGCCTTTGGAGTCAAATTCATAAAATGCTCTTTGAATCTAAGGTCCATAAGTTTAGTACCTATGTTTTCTTCTATGCAGTTTATTGTGTCAGGAATTTTGGACCATATTTTAAAAATGCATATTTCCAATTTCACCAAAGTTAGATATTTAACACAACTCAGTAAGTATTTTTGAGCATATATGTGTAGGCAATGTAAGACATATATAAAATTCAAGTTAGCTATTCAACAAACTTACAATTGCTATTGTCAACAAACCCCATGTGACAGACTTGGAGCATGTCATAGGAATTCAGAAAAGGGGGAGCAAAAACAAGCTGGAGGCTTTGTGAAAGGTAGATTTGATAATACACACCCCTTTTTTAAAAATGTAAGTAACACACACATCATTATATAATACTTATACCACACATACTTGCACACAATTCACACACTCAAATTTTTATGTATTTTTGTTGCTCTATTTTACAACAAATAAAGTTATTCTGTAAATTTTATTCATGGGTATACTTCTATACCAATATAAATAGATCTGTTTTATTATTTAAAAATGTGAATGATATCACACAATATGGATATGCCATAATTTAAATATTCCTCACTGATATCCATTTAACTGTTTTCAAATTTCCACTTATTGTGAAGAATGCTACAATAAGCATTGTTGCTTTCCTATGCAAGCAATTCTGTTAGGATATAGTTATAAAGTGGAATCCATCGGTTAAATGGTATGAATATCCAAAAACAATTATTAGATTTACCAAATTAGCCTCTAATAAGTTGCCTTCATTTACAGTCCTACGGAGATGGAGCTCTTTCCCCTTCACCTGCCTAAGATCAGTTTTTTTGTGTGTGTGGTTTTTTTTTGTTGTTGTTGTTTTTTTGCCTATGTAATGGGTGAAAAATTATATCTTTGCTTTAAAGAATGAGATTTTAAAACTTTGAATGAAACTAAAGCCAGGAAAATTCTTTTAGGCAAATAATATTCTAACATGACAAAGTTAATCAAGATATTGAGGAGATAGGCTATTTTGAAGCAGAGCATTCACACCAGGAAATAGAATTGATATGGCCTAGAAATGTGCAAGAGAATGACATGACCATGAAAATAAAGCACAAAACTGGGCATTGTGTGAATGGAAAAGCACTCTTAAAAATCAATCTCCCTGAAAAAGGGATTCATAGGTGTTTCTCCTAATTTTGTCCTTCCTCTTAAGGGTTTTTTTCTACTCTGATTCCTACTTTTAACCTTCATACTTTTTTTTCTAGTAGTATCTTTTGTATCTTTGGCTCAAATATACACCAAAATAGAATTTCTATCTGTTGTTGGTCCTGTGAGGAGGTGATAGAAAGAATCCATTTGAGAGAAAATGCAGATCTGGGTTAAAGTAGCGTAGGAATGAAGAGGAGGGGATGGATACTAGAAGACGTTGAGTACACATAATAAAAATAACTTATTAGCTATTGAGTGTCGATTGTGAAACAAAGATGTCTTAACAATGCTGCTAGCTGAAGTGACTAGACTAGTATTGCTGAGATTGGTAATACAACAGGAGGAGGAAGTCTGTGAAGGAAGGTATTCAGTTTGAGCTGCTGCTGGTGCTGGGGCATCCACAAGGTGATATTTTGGAAATTCTGGCCTACATTTCAGGAAATCAGTCATATTGAGGTAATATCTGAAGTTATTTACCTGGATATGGACATCAAGAGGAAGAGGACCAATGTGAAAGCATGTGGAAATATCTCGCATTAATGGGTAAGCATAGGAAGAATAGCTAGAGTATAGTGAGATGTATTGTCAGGTGATGGGAGTCCCAGAAAGGGGAAGATGAGTTTGTTCTTTTTTCTCCCACCTTCTTTGGGATATAATTTACAATTAAAAATTGTATGGATTTAGGTGTACAACTTGATGTGTTGATATATGTATACATTTTGAAATGATCACTACTAGTTAACATATACAAACTAGTTAACATATCCATCACCTTATATTTATTTTCCTCTCTTTAAGCTGTGTGTCTGTGGCGAGAACACTTAAGATCTGCCTTCTTAGCAAATTTCAAGTATAAAACAGAGTATTTTTTCCATAAAGATATATGTGCTCCAATGTTCATGGCAGCTTTATTTACGGTGGCCAAGACATGGAAACAACCAAAGTGTCCTTCAATAGATGATTGGATAAAGAAGTTGTGGTATACATACACAATGGAATACTATTCTGCCATAAGAAAAGATGAAATAGTACCATTTCCGATATCATGGTTGGATCTTGAGATTATTACGCTGAGTGAAATAAGTCAGACAGAAAAAGTCGAAAACCATATGATTTCACTCATATGTGGTATATAAAATTGAAAACAATAAAACAACAAGACAAACAAATAAAGAAACAAAAACTCATAGACACAGACAATAGTTTTGTGGTTACAGAAGGTAATGGGAAAGCTGGGTGGTAGATGAAGGTAAAGGGGACCCAATACATGGTGATGGAAAGAGAACTGACTCTGGATAGTGAACACACAATGTGACATATAGATGGTGTATTACAGAATTGTACACGTGAAATCTATGTAACTTTACTAACAATTGTCACCCAATAAACGTTAATTTAAAAAAATAGAGTATTTTCGACTACAGTCACCATGTTGTACATTTCACCTCCGGAACAAGATATGCAAGGTAATTATATACAGTAGTACCTCGGTTTTCAAATGTCTCCATTGGAGAACATTTTGCTTTATGAATGCCGTAAACCCGGAAGTAAATACTTCGGTTTTCGAACATGACTCAGAAGTCGAACATGTCACACGGCTTCCGCTGAGTGCAAGATCCTGTGTCCTAGCTGTCAGCTGTTTTCGAATGTTTCAGAACTCGTTTACATTAGAAAACTCGATTACTTGATTACATTAGAAAACCAAGATACCACTGTAATTGTTTTCAAAGCAGCTGCACAATTTATATTCCTACCAACAAGGTATAAGTGTTCCAGTTTCTTCACATCCTTGCCAACCTTTGTTATTATCTATATTTTTAATTATAGTGAACTTAGTGGGCATGAAGTAATATCTCATTGTGGTTTTGATTTACTAGTCGACAATTTTTTCTTTGGAGAAATGTCTAACAAAATCATTTCTTCATTTTAAAAATGGGTTATTTGTCTTTTTATTGTTGAGTTGTAAGTGTTCTTTATATATTCTGGATACAAGTCCCTTATAAGATACGTATATGATTTGCAAATATTTTCTTCCCTTCTATAGATTGTATTTTCATTTCTTGATGGTGTCCTTTGAAGAATAAAAGTTTTAAATTTTATCTATTTTTATTTTCTCACATGTTTTTTGTTGTATATTTAAGCAGCTGTTGCTTAACCTAAAGTCACAAACATGGACTCTATTGTTTTTTTCAAGGGTTTTATAGTGTTAGCTCCTACATTTAAATCTATAATCCATTTTAAGTTAATTTTGTATATGGTGTAAGTAAGCAGTCCAATTGTATTCTTTTGCCTGTGGATATTCAGTCGTCCCAGCACTATTTGTTGAAAAGACTGTTCTTCCTCCATTGAATTATCTTGGCTCCTAATTAGTTTTTGACATTCTAAGTATTTTTTCTTATCTATTTTCCTGTTAATTTTGTTTATGGTATTGTTTCTGAAGAGAAATACTTATTATCTATGCAATCAAAATCATCAATGTTCTTCTGATATTTGTTTCCTTAATAAGTTCTTTCCATTACCAAAGTTACAAAAGTATTTTTCTATAATTTTGCCTATAACTTTATAGTTTTACTTTTTACATTTAGGTCTTTAATCTCTCTGCACTATGCCTTTATATGTGGTATAAAGTGTACATCCAGCATTATTTTCTCCATATGGTAAAGCAGTTACCAAAGAATTCATCCTTTCACCACTGGGAGTTATGACCTTTCTTGTTCAAATTTATAATTAAAAGCTGGAGAAATTTAGAAAGTTTTGCCAACTTGTAATAAAAGAGCACATAGATTTTCAGGACAAGGTAGATGAACAAACTCTTACAATGATGCCTCATTAAGTAAGTTTTCTTGTAAAGGTTGCTTGGCTTAGATAAATAGTTTACATCAAAGATAGTTTGGACATTGGTGTTACTTTTCTTGAATTTCCAAGCAACATTGTATGATTGAAGTAATAATTCACCCAATATTATTGAAGGTATCCCTAAAAGTCCATAGTTTATAGCCTGTAAAGAAGTATATAATAGGCCCATGTCTGTTATAATGGTTTTTTTTTGTTACAGATTTTCCTCTCTATGCACTAGACATGCCACACTGATGTCATGCCACTCACCCAGCAGGGTAATTATAATACACAGAGGGAACTTAAAAGTGCAACCATGTGTCTTTAACCTATACTTTGGTACCATTATAGTCTATCTTATTAAGTCATTTAAAAAATTTGGATAATGTATTATGGTCTAATAGATAATTTCTTGAGATCTGGTTTAACCTTCTGGACACTGTTGAAAATCCTCAAAAAAAAAAAAAGAACAATAAAAAAATATGCAACCTTGAAATCCTTAAAATTTAGCAATAAGATATACTTTTGAAAACTAATTTTGATAGCAAAATATTTTTTGTATTTACATGTAACTGTTTCAAGTGCAGATAAAATAGCACCTTTAAACAAGTGAGTTAAAAGGGGAAAAAATTCAATTGCTTAAGTTGCCAAATTCACAAGAGAGAAAAATCTTTCCCAAAATGTGTAACAACTAAGGCTATGAATAAATTTTGATTAAGAAAAAATGTGTTAATTCCAAAATCACCCAGTTTGTGGACTCCAAATGTATACTCTAATACAAAACTGTACATTACAACCCAATAAACATGTCAATAGAATAAAGAGTAACAAAACAGCCAGCATGCTTTAACTCCTTAGAGATTTGTTTATATGAAATTTTCACTTCAAAAGTCCACACTTGTGTTTGACTTTACAACATATAATACATAGTTTTTTTCTGTCACTTTTGATAGTTCCTTTGGAGTGTATAATTTCATTTACTATTTTTAAATAATCAAACCAATGAGAATATGCTCTAGGATATCTAAGTGAATGATAATGTATTTATGCATGAATCCTATGAATCTTACAAATTGAAAAAAAGATGGTGGATAAATGGGCTTAGAGCTTAAAAACCCAAATGATATTTATAAAATAAAGGGATCTTGAGTCATTATCTATGGCCAAAGGGTCAAAATACTTTGACTATCTACAAGAAACTCATTGAACACACACACACACACACACACACACACACACACACACACGGTGCCAAAAATATGTATACACATTTTAAGAAAGGAATAAAACAGTATTAAAATTATGCTGATGGTAATCACTTTGAGCACCTCTTTAAATGTAGAAGTCACACATGACTTGTATTCATCTTCTGTTATCAGTATATATTGAGCATTACAATTTTAATACACTTTTTTTCCTTTCTTAAAATGTGTATGCATTTTTGGGGCATCCTCTGTATATGATATCACCTTGAATTTGGCATGAGTTAGAAGTGAATCAAGAAAAAAAAAGCAATATTAGGAAAAAAAAGACTGAAAGAAATGAGGAGATATAAATGTGAAAAGTATTAGGGGTCTTCAATCTGAAAAAGCAAAACTTAACTATTGGTCTGATTGAAATCTATAAAGTGTGAATATTATAAGTAAAAGTCATAGACATATTCACCAAATTTTATATTATTAGCTTTAAGAACATATCTTGAATCTTGAGACAGAAAAATTTAAACAATATTTGAAAAACTATTTACACAGCAGCAATAAAAACACAACAATACTCAATAGTGCAAGGAGTCATAAAGTTAGTTAATAAAAAACAATCAAACATAGTTTAAAATGTTAGAAAAGATGCCAGTGGGAATAAAACAATATAACTATTTTGCCAGCATGACCCTCTTGGCCCCTCCTTCACCCTGCACAAAGTTGGTATTTATGTGTGATGGTAACAGAAAGAGTCTCAGACATGAAGGACTTGATAAGTAAATCTCTCAGGTACTATTCCTAAAATATTATTCAAAGAGACATTTTAAATGATTGAGGTATATTTCAAGATGAAAATCTTAGTAAAGGGAAAATTATGCAGTATTGTTCAAAAGAAAAAAAAGTCAATGAATTTTAAAACCATAAAACAAAAGATTTAGACTACATAGGTTACAAAAATAATCATAAAACTTAATGGAAATCCTAAATATTACTTTAATGAGAAGTATAAGGTAAAAAAATAAAAATAAAAACCAATAGTTAAAAAAAATACCAGATAATACCAAAAATCACCACAGGTTGAGAAGACAGGAAGGAAGAACAAACTATACCAATGTTGTTAATGTCCTTAGTGATCAAGAGGGAGAATTAATAGATATTACTTAACTCTTTAAAATAATGATTAGTACAAAATAGCTTAAAGTATGGCTTAGAAAGGAAAAAAGATTAAGAGAATAAAAATCGATGATGACACAATTTACATAGCACACAATAAAAAATAAAAGAAGCATTTTTATAACATCAGAAAACATTATTATAACACAATAAATATGTAGTTATTGCAGTAAAACTAATAGGTTAAAAAGTATCTCAAAAAAATTAACTATGTACTTCCTATAAGGTCCTTCCTTTAAACAAAATGACTAAATAGACAAACAAAAAAAGTAGTAGTAATTGCAATATTTAAAGAGTGGAATTCAAAGCAGAAAGTAATGGGAAGGACAGTCAATGCTGAATGATAAAGGGTAAAACACACAATGAATATATGTCATAAATTGTTATGGGCAAAATGAATGTATAAAGTACAATTTTTAGAAATATGTGAGGTTTACAGGGGAATAATATTTCTGGAGTGCTTTCAAAAGTTGATTATGACTAAACATAAGAAAAACTTCATTAAATTCTCCTGTGCAGAAAATTTAGAAGGCATGTTTCTCAGGGAAAGCAATATAACTATACAATTGAAAAAGATCACATTAAAAACTTTTGGAAATTTAAAAATAGAAACATTCTGCTAAATAATTCTACTACCAAAAAAAAATTAAGACTATAATTATGGAATATTAGAAAATCATAGTAATACTACAAATTATAAAAACATGAGATATAGTTAAAGCTGTACTCAGAGGCAAATTCATAGCTTCATATACTTTAAAACTGTTTACTAGCTTTATTGATATATGATTAACAAATAAAAAATTGTATATGTTTAAGGGTACAACATAGTGTTTTAATATAAGTATGCTTTGTGTAATGGCTACCAAATTCAAAATAATGAATATATTTATCACCTTACAACATGCCTTCTTAAGTGAGAAAAGGAAAATATTAAACAAATTATTGCAATTCTAAATGTTTGAAAAATAAAACAAAACTAAGGAAATTGGGGTAAAGGAAAGTGTGAAATTAAATAAGGAAAACCATATTTTAAAAGGAAGTCAGGGAGCACTGTAGAAGGAGCTCTCACTCTGCAAACTATAGCAGGAAGAAGTATCTTTTACATTCCCCAGCAAGAGGAAGGATGATTTTTCTTCTTGCCTAGCAACAACCCAGCTAATGAGAGCCACCACAACTCAGCCAATGAGAAGTTGTCACCACCCCAAACTCTTGCTCTTTTCCAATGGCCTTTCTGTCAAAATCACCCCTCCCAATTCCTTGCTTTCCTCTATAAAGGCAAGCGCCTCTCCTTTGTTCTCTGAACTTGCCTAGGGCCACCATAGCTTGCTTGTCCTGAACTGTAATTCTCTGTTATTCTCCAATAAACTCAATTTTGCTTTTAAAATTTGCTAAAAAATTGTTTTATTTTAGGGTAACACTTGTAAAGATAAAAAACATGTAACACATTAGAAAAAAATACTTGAATTGAGAGGTTATGATACTGTGATGTATGATAAGAATATATATTTGTTTTTTGTCCATTGCTGGCACAGAGCTCCTAAAACCCTTAGAATTTGCCAAGTGCTGGGAGCAGTAAAGGTGTCTTGTTATTTTAATGATATGAATGGGATTACATTAAAGTAAAAAGCTTCAGCACAGCAAAGGAAACCATCAACAAAATGAAAAGGCAATGCACAGAAAAGAAGAAAATATTTTCAAACCACATAGCTGATAAGGATTCATATATAACATGTATAAGAAACTCATACAACTTAATAGCAAAATAGAAATAAATCAACCTAAAAATGGGCAAAGGACCTGAATAGACATTTTTCCAAAGAAGATATACAAATGGCTAACAAGTACATGAAGAGATGGTCAGCTTCACTAATCATCAGGGAAATACAAATCAAAACCACAATGAGATATTACACACATATGTCAGGATGTCTATTATCAAAAAGACAAGAGTGAACAAGTGCTCATGAGGATGTGGAGAAAAGAGAACACTTGTACACTGTTGGTGACAGTGTAAAATGGTACAGCAAATGTGGAAAACAGTATGAAGTTCCTTAAAAAATTAAAAATAGAACTACCATGTGATCCAACAATCCCACTTCTGGGTATACAACCAAAAGAAACAAAACCATTATCTCAAAGAGATAACTGTGCTTCCATCTTCATTGGTATGGAAATAACCTAACAGTCAAGGTATAGATAGCCAAGGTGTGAAAGCAACATAAGTGTTCATGCATAGATGAATAGATGTAGAGAATGTGGTGTATGGGTAAAATGAAATATTATTTAACTTAAGAAGAAGGAGATCCTGTCATTTGTGACAACACATATGAACCTGGGAGGCATTATGCTAAGTCAAATAAGTCAAACAGAGAAAGACAAATCCTGAATGGTATCATTTATATGTGAAATCCCAAAACAGTCAGAATCATAGTAACAGAGAGTGGAAAAGTGGTTGCTGGGGCTTGTAGATGGGGAAAATAGGAACGGTGACTAATGGTTAAAGCATATAAACTTTCAGTTTATGTATAATATTGTGACTATGATTACACTGCATTATATAATTGAAATTTGCTAAGAGAGTAGAAGTTAAATGTTGTCTCACACACAAAAAAGGTAAATACGTGAGGTAATAGATGTGTGTTAATTAACTCAATGAGGGGATCCTTTCATCACTTTGTACACTTTACATATATTACAATTTTATTTATCAATATACCTTAACAAAGCAGAAAACAACAAGATATACAGATAGCAAATAAGCATATGAAGAGAAGCTCAACATCTTTTATCATTAGAGAAATGCTAATTAAAACAACGTGATACCACTGCATGTCTACTATAATGGTTAAAATTCAACAAAATGAAACACAACTAAACAAAAACAACCTGACAACACCTGTTGCTGGTAAAGATGTGAAGCAAGAGAAACTCTCATTCATTGCTGGTGGGAATGCAAAATGGTAGTCACTTCAGAAAACAGTTCAGCTGTTTGTTACAAAGCGAAATATAGTCTTACCATATGACAACAATCATACTCCTAGGTATTTACCTAACTGATTTGCAAACTTTTATCCACACAAAAACCTGCACATGAATATTTATAGCAGCTTTATTCATAAACGCCCAAATGTGGAAGCAACCAAGATGTCTTCTAATAGGGTATAATAACTGTAGTACATCATACTATGAGATACAATTCCGTGATGAAAAGGTATGAAATATCAAGTCTCACAAAAATATTTATGAATCTGAAGTGATGAGTGAAAGAAGACAGTCTGAAAAGGCTGAATATTGTGTGATTCCATCTATACGACATTCTGGAAAAGACAAAACTGTAGTGAGAGTAACTTGGTAAGTAGTTTCCAGGGATTTGGTGTAGGGGGGAGTGTTGAAAAGGTAAAGCACAGATTATTATAAGGGTAGTGAAACTATTTTGTAGGATATTGTAATGGTGGATACATGCATGACACTACGCATTTACCAAAAGCCATAAAACTTTACAGTACCAAGAGTGAACCATAATATATGAAAATTAAGAAAAATCATTTAAAAGGTCAGACGATCCCAGAATAAAATGCAGAATGTAACAAAGGAATCTAAGTTGAATACATTACAAATGTATGAAATATCCCGACAGACAGGGATAGGGGAAAAGGTGCTGATTTATATATATACAACTTATAACAGATCTCGAGTTAATAGTTTTATTATGATTAATAAGCTTTCATTGATCAGTAATAAAACACAAATGCCTAAATTTCAAATAAGCAAAATACGTAAACGTCTGTCCAAGAAGAAAAACAAATTGCTAATTAACTTGCTTAAAGCAATTCAAAATTACATGTAGGAAAAGAAGTGAAAGAAAACTACAAAACACCATTCATTACCTGCCCTCCTCTTTCAAATTGATAGAACGAAAAAAGAGTGAGAATGTTCAGTACTGTACTGAAGAAATTAAACACTCACCTTGAAACACATTTCTAATTATTTTGTTCTCTATCCTTAGTTCAAGTAGGACATAGCAATTCAGTACAGTTAAGAGAAGGCAATTTATCTTAAATTGCTGCTTAATGTCAGTCAGAAAGGTAATGCTATCCATAGTGTGCAGGAAGGGGTTGAAAAGAAAATGCAAAGCTAACCTCTTTCTTGTCTGTTAAATTAGATTCAATGTAAATTCACTTTTTCTTTGGATTAAGAAAATCAGACTGATATTGCTGCGGGGATATGAAAGACAGTTTGGGGAATATAATCACTAACGTTGTAAAAATTATCTAGGGTGCCAGATGGGCACTTGTCTTATTAGGGAGACCACTTCCCAGACAGTGTAGATGCCTGACCACTGCACTGTACACCTGAATAACATTGATTGTCAAATATATATATACATATACATATACATATGTATACATATACATATATACATATATATGTGTATATATATATATATATATATATATTCACAAGATGTGGTGTACAGCATAGGAATAGAGTCAGTGGAATTGTAACAGCTGTATACGATGTCAGAGGGATAGCAGATTGGGGGAGGGGGATTATCACTTTGTGAGAGGTGAAATGTCTATTACATTGTTTTGTACACCTGAAACTAATACAAAAAAAGCAAAGAAAAAGAAAGAAAAGAAAATCAGACTCACCCATATTTAAATACAAATTGTAAATATCATCTACCAAACAGAAAGATATTTTCCAAGTTTTGGTTCATTTTTCCACTGTAAATCTCCATCAGGGCAAGTAATCATGAATAGAACTAATATTTCTTTTTAACTAGTTTAAAGCTTTGTAAGATGACTTTACTTGAAACGTCTCTTTGTTTTTCTCTTAGATGGAGAAAAAAGAGGGTAACCTTTTAGTCAAAGATATACAAGTCCAATGATCTGAGAGAAAACTAAGATATATTTTTCTCATTAATATTAAACAGAAAAAAATCAGTATAATGACACACTACACTCTGAACTAGGCTTCTCAGGGGCATGACTAATTGTCCGTTGGGGCAATAAAATAAGATTTGGAAGTAAAACAAACCAAAATAAGACATAACACTGTGCAGATTTACCTAAATTGCCCCAGTGGGAAGGGAGAATCTGGAAGAAGCTTTTAAATAATTATCGTTATTTAACCACCTGAATCAAGAAACAACACTTAAAAAAAAATCTCAGGTTTCTGTAATCATCATTTTTCTATTCCTGTAAATATTTACTAGCTCTTAGAAATAAAATTTTACTCTTTTTATTTGCTCTCAAAAACCTTAATTTCTATCCTGTTTACCACTTAAATCTATTATGGTCTATAATACTCAGCTGTCATCTTACCCCATGTAGACCAAAGATGGATTTGCACCTTGGTAATACTGAATTTCCCAGGATATGTTAGTCTGGAGAAGCAACTTGCAAATATTTGTGAAAGCAAGAAGAAAACTGGAGAATCCACCCGTATTTTAAGTTAGATTAAACACATTCTTGTTATAGTTTTCAAAATTGATTTTGCAAGTGCTCTCAGACTATACAAAATAAGTCATGTAATGTCACGAATGTCATGTGAGAATATTTATAATACCAGAATATAAAGACTCTCAATATTAAAATGGAAAAGCTCATATTTTAATTTTTTCCAGAGTTTTAATACTGCATTTCAGTTATAAAACAGAATAATTAAATTACCTATCTAAATATGCAGACACACAGCAGTGTCCCCTCAAAATTATGGTTATTAAAACCACACATTGCTCATCAGAACGTTACAGTTTAGTAGCTGGACAAAATTGGAACCCACAATGAAGGGTGTGAGTAGATTCTTTCTGACAAATATCTACAACTCCCCCAAAATTCTTGCTCTCAATGAGCTTTCATTCTAGCAGTGGAAGATCAACAATCAATCAATCAATAATTAAAATAAATAACGCATTGGGGAGGGTCAGTACTTGGAGAAAAATGAACCAAAGCACATGGAGAGTAATTCTTATTCCCAGTTACTCCCAACACTAAGCAATTTCCTTCTATGACTCAGTCCAGAATGCAAAAGTCTTTCCTATTTTTGATAAACTTGACAGCTTTCCCCAGGCACTATGTTTAGAAATGAATGTGTAATATCATTTATGAAACACAAACTCCTTCTTGTATAACATCAAAGAGGATCAGAATGTAATAGACAGAGTATATTTTTGCAAGTGGTGGGAAGAGAGATCAATCTAATCACCATGAAATTCCTTTGCTAAAGTACTTCTTAGCCACTGTGGGTGAGTGGCTTGGGAGATGACTTGGTGAAGCAGAGGTTAGCTAACTGTCTGGCCCACCTGGTTTCTTCTTCCAGGAGAAATGGAAAAGTTTGTTTTCTCATTTAGCAATTAGTGCTCTGAGGTCATTAATAACGATATGAACTATAATTTCCATGTTATTTCTAGTCTGTACTAATTATGTCATTCAAATGAAAAGACTTCTCTGCACTGTAGGAGTGATGTAAAAGGTAAAGGCTTTGTTTTAAACTTGATTTTATGATTCCATATGGATCCAATGTGAACTTTTGCAGTTATCCACAATATAACAAAGCTCTCCATAGTTCCACAATATACATAAATCATCAAATGGAATCAGTGTCTATCTAAACAGCTGTTTGTATATGACAAACAAATTAAAACCTACAGGATTCACACATGTTATGTGCTTGACATATATAAAGATTCTCAGCTACACTATAATTTTTCCATCCCCTTCTTAAATTAAAAATAATGAATACGTCAAATAACCTTACGAAAGGGCCACTTTTAGTTTCTATGACTGTCACTTTATACCTTTTTCTTTATTAGTGAAGTGAGTAAGTGGAGTTGATTCTTACTTTGTACATTTGTGGTTTTCCATTTTTCCTCATGTGTTGAGTTTTTCTTAATCATACTTGAATTATAACTAAATCCTCTTGGCTGAAAGTTTCTTTAAAATGGTCTTTTCCATTTTATTCCAACCTTTGCACAAGTGACATAGCGTTTGAAAAATACCATTTGTTTTTTCATGGCACCCTTTTCTCTCACACCCAGAAAGGCTTCTGGTGCTTGGAATAGCAAACCTACCTACAGCTTCTGTTGTCTAAGATTCTTGTCCTATCTGTCCAAAATTGCTGCCACAATCACATTATATGAGCTTGTATTCCAGTCTGGCCAGTCAACTCTCTGTGTAATAATCATGCCACTCTCATTTTTAGCTGTGTGAATTTGTTTAAGATGCTCATGTTGCTCCAAATGCCTTTTCCTTTTCTCCATTTTACTTCCAAGCAATACTTCAAAACTGAGATTTAATTAACTATATCTTATGGACACAATTCAGTGATACCCAAGCCCACTATAACTGACCAGAAGAATGTCAGCTGAACCTTGAAAAAGAAACCATAGTGAACCAGTACAGACGATTTACATGAAAAAAAAAAGGTATTTCCAGGTCCTTGATGAAGAGGAAGTAGAAATTTCTAAGAGAATTCCATTTTATGTCCTGTGTAATTTGTTATATGTATGTATACCTAAGTTAATTATCTAGAAATAAGTACCTAATTCTTATTCCAGAGTGTGGATTCAGATTCAGTCATTTTCAGATAATTTTTGGTTTTATTCATAAAGCCATTAATTAAAGAACTCTTCTGGGTATATTTATAAATAAATATCTGGATTTTGTCTAACTATTACAACTAAGATTCACGTGTCCAGTGAGTGAGCAGTAATGCTAGTACAATGCTGCATTAAAAACGCATTTTTACTGGGTATGTTATAGATTCAAACTGAACACAATAACGATGGCCTATTAGTAAAGAAGAGTGAGACTGCTATAAACTAAGAAGGTAACTTAGATACCTAAGTATTGGAACTAACAGGAAAGAATCAATCTCTCTCTTTCTCTCTCTCTCTCTCTCTACGTTTCACATTGATGTGCATTTCCACTACACATTTTACAAGCATTACTTTAGATCTGAGGAAGACAACTCATCATATTATTTTATTATAGTAATATTGTGGCACTAAACACACATCACATTAATAAAATGAATACTAATAACATGAAATTTGTGAAACTTACGACACAATGGACTAGCTCAGGAGCAATTCAAAACAACGACAATAACATTTTTGTTTTTTCACTACATGCTATTATTTTTGGTAAGTGGAATCCATATTCCCACACAAACTAGAATTGCAAAACTCTTTTATTTTAATTAGTATTAGTGGCAGGTGTATTAAACAATGTAATAGTTAGACATTTCACCCCTCACAAAGTGATAACCCCCCTCCCGCAATCTATTGCCCCTCTGACATTGCATACAGCTGTTACAATTCCATTGACTCTATTCCCTAGGCTGTACTCCATATCCCATGACCATGCATATATATATATATATACATATATATACACTGAAAACATTAGTTTTCAGGAAATCAAAGAATATATTAAACATTTTTGACATTCTTAATGACTAAAGAATTCTTGGCCCTTATGAAACAAACAGAATATTAAAAGGAGAGAAGAGTCTGATATATGAGATAATGAATAAAATAAAAAGTGAAGAATGAAAAGACCCAAATAGACTAATAAACATAATGGAAAATTTAAGTTTGTTCTGGAGTTAATAAAAAATAGATTAAAATTATAGCCATAGATGCTCAACTCAGTAAAGTGAACAAAACAAACGAACAAAGACCCTGAGATTCTCTTCCAAAATGTAGAAGAAAAGAACAAGGAGATGAAAATAGTAAGGAAGAAAATCATGCACATGGGAGATAGGTAAAGAGCAATTTAGTGCTCAGGTATCCCTGAGAGGAAGCATAACAATCAGAAGAGCAACAATAATCAAATATATGATTGCAGGGCTGGCCCAGTGGCTCAGGTGGTTGGAGCTCTGTGCTCCTAATGCCGAAGGCTGCTGGTTTGATTCCCACATGGGCCAGTGCCAGATGGCTCAGGTGGTTGGAGCGCGGGCTGTCAACCACAAGGTTGCCGGTTTGACTCCTCGACTCCCGCAAGGGACGATGGGCTGCACCCCCTGCAACTAACAACAGCAACTGGACCTGGAGCTGAACTGCGTCCTCCACAACTAAGATTCAAAGGACAACAACTTGACTTGGAAAAAGTCCTGGAAGTATGCACTGTTCCCCAATAAAGTCCTGTTCCCCTTCACCAATAAAAATAATTAAAAAAAGATATGATTGTAGAAAAATTTCCTATGGTTAAGTATATGTAAGTATATTACTTATATAGTCATATATAAACAACTCAGAAATAATCAGTGTAATAATATACACATCTAAATATATTTCTCTAAAATTATTTGAACACTCAGATAAAAACACTAAGGAAAAAAACCTGCAAGTACATGGGCAGAATAAATAAATTCCATACCAAATAATACAAGTCTGATTAGTGTCATAGTTCTACTTTGCAAAGTAAAGATGCAGATTTGAGTGGGAAATGTCCCATATATTTTATCCCACCAGATTTCCTTTTAATGTGTAGTGGTAAAATAAAGATATTCTCAAATACACAACAGCTAAGAAACATAGTAGCCTTACACTCTTGGGGGGAAAAAGCAGTAACATATAAGGGAACAAGAATCAAATTAGCATCAGACTTATTATCAGCAACATTGAATTGCAGAAGATAATTCTGCATTGTGTTGAAAGTTCTGAGGGAAAATGATTTCATACCTAGAATTCCATACCCAGATGAACTGTCAATCAAATATGACAGCAAGGATTTAGAAAATTGACATCATACATAAAGAAGAAAACAAGAAATGTGAGAAAGAGAGGAACTAACACAGGAAATCCAGAGGTAACCAAATTCCAGTTTAAGAAAGGAATAAGTCAAACTGAAAATAAGCCAGTGTAGACTAGATATTCATGGGGGAGTTGGTATAGTAAGAAGCTGAGGAAAGAAGAATCTCCAGAGAGCCAACAACAAACGATAACAACCCACTGTTCCCCCAGACACACACACACACAAAAGTTCAGGGAGAGCCATTAGAATGAGGATTTTTTTTTTAAATGTCCTATTTTTCATTCAGAAATTTGTTGGTTGTTTTACATTTTGATGATTTGAACAAACGCATGCCAGTGGCAGAACAGGGCATAGTAGATTGCAAATATGTGTGTATCTAAATCCATACATTTGTTCAACAATCTCTGTGACCCCTTCTAGCAATGGAAAAAAGGTTGAAATGGTATTCACTTATTACCAAGGAATATGTTTGCTTTCTGAGATAATTTAACTAACTTATCTAAGAGTAACAATATCTCTAAGTTCTGATTCCTTGAAATTTCAATTCCAAATGCCTTAAATTATGTACCCAGAGTGTAGAGAACACATTTATATAATATTCTATTCCTAATAAAAAGATGTTTGGTTTCGACTTTCTAAGTGGCTAAATAAAGCCAACTTCTCAGTATGCCTAAGCAAACGGCAGGCACAGGAAAGCAGGAGAGGGTCAGAGGACTCATTAAAACTTGGAGATTATTAATATTTTACCTTCCAATTTGTGATATATGTCTATATCATATATATATCCCATACATATATGATATATGCATGTATATCATATATATGTATATCATATATGTGTGTGTATATACACGCGCACACACATATATATCACAAATTGGAAGGTGAAATATGGCCAAAAGCAGATGTTTATGAGCAAGCATCCTGTGACATCTGTTAGCTGCAGAGGGGGTGAAATTTCCAAATAGAGAAAGTAGTACTTGCATTATTCGGCCATGAGAAAGAACAACACTTTAGAACTTGAACATGTGCATACATGTGCACACACATTTGCACACACACAAAAAAATCAATGTTATTTTGTATCTCAGCTGGATCTTTTTAATAATATTAGAACTTGCCAATCAAATTGAAAAACCATTCATCTAATATTACATCTTTCATTTCAGCAACAAATCGAGTGGCATGTTTGCATAATGATTTTTCTTTTCCAATTTACTAGGCCATACGTGTTATTTGACAAAAAAAAAAACTGTAATTAAAAAAAACACACAAACTTAACTCCACACAATTGAATCTCATCTGGAAATCTTGCATGGCTATAATGGAAACAATGATTCAAGCAGGAGGTGTGGAGAAGATAAATAAAAAGTAAAGCAGAAAACAAGTACGCATTATATTTTGTTACCCCCGCAAATAGTAAGACTTTGCTGTATTATGGAGTGCACATGAAGCAACTTATACAAAGAAAGCTAACTCCATGATTTCAATTCTTCTCTAATATCGGCTATTTGCTGTCTTTTGAATAGAGTTTATAAAGCAGATCCATTAATAAAGCTTCCTTTTCTCTACCTTCTACTCTCCACATTTCTGTTGTCCTTCACCAGAGCACCCACTTTGTATTAAACAGAGAAAGAGAGGGAGGAAGGGAAGAGGGGAGGAGAGAGAGAGAGAGAGAGAGAGAGAGAGAGAGAGAGAGAAAGGATCCAAAGCAGTACAACACAAGTGCGCCTCTATCCATCCCAATCAGGTCAGATTTTAACTTCATTAAATTGCTGTCATATGGTGGCTGCTGACATACATCAGGCTTGGAGAGTTTCACTCATCAGGTATTCTCTAGATTGTTAACAAGAACAGCAACTCTCATTAGGGGTTCCCCAAAAGCGGCTAATTAAGGGACAAAGGTTGCTCAGATTGTGACAATTACACCTGTAAGGTCCCTGTAGAAACACCCAAATCTCTAACAAACCTATGTTTGGTTGCTTAGTACAAGAAATAAAGAGCTAGTCCATTAAAAAGAAAAAATGAGAGGCAGAAACTGTCAACCATTTGAAAAGCTTTACGAAAATGATCATCCAATTAGTGGCTATGATCAAATCAGGCATGAACTTTCTCTGGATGGCTCCATAATTTTCCTTCTTGCATGGTGTAATTTCATATAGCTCAAATGAACTCGTGAGAGGTAATTCAGTTCCAAACAGTTTTCTCATCACTGCTAATTATACTAATACATTGAAATGCCTCCTACAAAATGCATGAGCCCTTTAAGCCACCTCATTAATGTGATATAATTTTTGCCAGAATATATATCAAACCTATTATCACCACAGGTTTTCTTTAGCATTTTTTTTCAAAATGTCTATCAAAAAGCTTAAAAAGTATATTTCTTTGGGCTGGTTGTGTCATAATTAACTGTTTCTTTGAACTACTGTTGTCTATTGTAGTATTTCTCAACAGCACTAACAATCTTCAATATGATATCCCCCAGACCTACCAGTTTCTTTTTCTTCTCTGAGTATTTTATTCCTTAAATCTTTCTCCGTTGTAGCTGATTCTTTAAATGGCAAATGGTGCATGCAATAATGTTCAAAAATGAGTTATACAAACTGAAAGCAGGGGTGTAAAAAGAAGCATCATCTGAAACTAAAATAAAGACAGATTTTATGGTATTTATGTCAGTTAATTTAACTGCTGGTAGGGGCTTTTGTTGAAACATGAGTTAGTTCCAGTGTTTAACCTTGCAGTATTAATTTATGCTTTATGGCCTGAGTACTTTATCATTCCCTCCTTGGGAAGACAGTTATCTCATTAGCCAGAATTTAATGAAATGCAAGGATACACTTCTTAATTTCAAAGATTACTATAACACAAATCAGGTGTAAATCTCAGACTGACTGCCCCTTCCCTTGCCTGTTTAAAGAGAGAGAGAGAGAGAGAGAGAGAGAGAGAGAGAGAGAGAGAGAGAGAGAGAGAGAGAGAGAGTTCATTTTGCAATCATATCACAGAAATTCATCTGGTGAAATACATTTCACCACAGCCATTCTAAAGGCATCTCTCATCTGTAAAAGTTGGTTTAACTTTGCATTCGGCAATATTGATGGCCCTTTAGCTACTATAAAGTTTCCAGGGTTGAGAATTCATTATTCATCATCACAATTAAAAAATAAAAGTTGATAAAATTACCAATTCTCTAGACTTATTCAAGCATGGGCATGCACCCTTAACCAATTTTTAACTAAACTCAATTTCATGCATAGTACCAATATATTTTGTTACAACTGGTTTTTCCAAAGTAGCAGACATTTTCCTGAAGAAGGTAAACTTACTCTGAATTTTACAATTATTAGATAAGCAAACAAATACATGTGAGTTTAAAATATAAAACATACTATCTACCTTTAAGAAGCAGAAATATTTGTTATGTAACTGTGTGGAGTGACCTTTGCTTTCTAAGAGTTCTAAGACATCTGAACATCTAAATACCAACTGGTTATTGGTTCTGGCACGGATCCTCCACTGTTGTGTCTGGGCTTTTCCTCATGCTGTCTCATTTGCTGAAATACCTGTTTTGGTCTGTTAGATCATCTGTAGTACAATCCTGTGTCTGACATACCACCTACATCACCTATGTAATTTCAAAATTTGAGAACAGTGCACGGTATTTAGGATCTTTTGGAAATGAACGAATGATTGAATGAATAAATGAATGGTTGGTGCATATGGTGTTTTTCCATTAACTTGAACATATCTTTCCTAAACAATGAAATAATAAGGACTTTATACATTATTTGACTATACAAACAACATAAAGTAAGGAGAACCTCTGATTTGCTATGTTAATTGGGGAAAACATAGTTTCCAGGGACTAACAATAATTTAAAAGCATGCATTTAGCAACCAGTTCCTCGTGTGAGTGTGTATGTGTGCATTTGGTGTGGGGATGTGAGTGTGTGCAGGTATATTTAAATGTCAGCTTAAAACACAAAACTTATTACCACAGATATAGACTTTATTTCAAGGAAATGGCCAGTGAACTCTTGAATAGAGATGCATGACATTTGGTTAACAAGCTCTAGAAATTATTTTTCTAATATTTCTATATACTTCCTAGTACTAGAAATTTGAAAATAATAAAACATGATGTAACATGTTATAAATGAGTCTTCCTTGTTCCAAAACCAGATTCCTTGGAGAGGTAGCACGATTCCTTGGTCAGAGTATGGGATTTAGATTTAAGCTGATATGTGTTCAAATTAATAGCTTACTGGCCATGTAATTTAATTACTTACAATATCCTCATTTGTAAAATGAGAATAATAAAACCTACAAACATTTTTTAAAAACAAACTTAGATTTTTTTAGAGGAACTTTACATTTACATAGAAATTACAAATATAGTACAGAAAATCCACATGTATCCTGAACCCAATTTCCCCTAATGTTAACGTTTCACATTACTATGGAACATTTGTTACAAATAAACCAATATTGATATACTCATATTATTATTTACCAGAAGCTGTACTTTATTCAGATATCCTTAGTTTTAATCTAATATCCTTTTCATTTTCCAGTGTCCCACTGAGGACACACAATACCTTGTTATCCTGTCTCTTTAGTCTCCTTGGACTGTGACAGTTCCTAAGACTTTTCTTGTTTCTAATGATCTTGACATTTTGGAGGTATACTAGTCAGATATTTTGTAGAATGGTCCTCTATTGAAATGTGTCTGATGTTTTGCTTATGATTATTTTTTTTTAGAAAGAAGATCACAAGGTAAAGTGCCATTCTTTCCACATCCTTTCAGTATCACTCATCACTGTTGATGTTAACCTGGATTGCTTGGCTGAGAACTTCACTACATTTTCAACAAGATTAAGGCAAGTAATATATATGAAACCATACACACACAGTGCCGGGAGCATAAGAGGGGATCAATGATGCCTGATTTCCTCTTTTTTTTTTTTTAAATCTCAGTACTTGTATTAAGCAGCTACGATATTGTATTCAATTAATGTATTTTGACTTTGTTATAACAAAGTATGTTACAGTGAAGTTTTCAGGATGAATTAGTCTTCATTTAAAGTAGAGTACTTACTTTAAATGAAGTACTAAATAGACCTAGTTAGAAGAGTTTACTATACAAAGGCAATCAAAGGGCACCGATCCTGAACATATAATAATGCTCCAATATAATGTGATTAATCAACTACTTTGAAAGTAGATGTCACGAATGAGCTACATTACAACCAGATAGCTACTCCTTTATTTCCACCCAGCAGTTTATCAAATGCTTAGCAGCTATGTAGCATATGGGACGAAAACACCATGCAAAGGATTTAAATTTTTGGTTTCTCTTTTTAGTTCTTTCAATACACTTCTGCTTGACCCTAGAAAAAAGTAACATGTCTTTATCTTGACCTAGCTTTATCATTTACCTATTCGCATGTATTTGAGTAGCTACCATAAGCTGATTTTTGCTTTTGTTGACACTGTTCCCTGACCACATGGGCTGGGCTTACGTACTCTGGACTTTCTTTTCATAACTATCATCATGCATATTATTACTTGTGCAAACATCTATTCGCTCAGCTGGATCATGAGTTCTTTGGAAGGTGAGACCAACACTTGTTTATGATGCATTCCCAGCACCTACCACATGGGTGGCACACATCAGGGCTGCAATATTTTTAATAGCTTAATTAATTAATAATTAAAAATACTTTCGTATTTATTTTTTATTTAGTTTTTCGGAGCTGTCAGATGGGTAAGCAGGCAGGCTCGAGGTTAAATGATTTGCCCAAAGTTACACTGGTACAGCATGGTGCCAGGACTTGATATGGCCTCTTTTAATTTTGTGTCCAGTGTCTTTTTCACTACAAAGATGTTTCTAATGAAGGCACTATGTGGGGCATATAAAGATGTTGTATAATCATATCTACTTCCCAGGGGTCAGAGGATGAATCAATGTATTTAGAACACAGTATGAAGAAAAAAGGATGTCATAGAAGTATAAAGTATTATTAATACTGAGTGCTGGAGAGGCATTATTGATTTTATAAGAACTAAATATATTTAAAGAAAAAAAAGTCTTCACCAGCCTGTCTCAGAGGATATTATACTTAACGTATGAAAAGTGCTTAGAGACTTACAGTTAGAACCCTGGCCTGCTTTGTGAGCCAGGAACTGACTGTCTCTTCAAGTAGCTTCATGGGGAAGTTCCTCTGATGTCTCTCCAGCCCCAGTGCAGCTGGCTTTGAAAAAATTCCAGGAATTTCATAATAAAGCAATAGGAAGTTGGAAAAGTCATTGTGATTTATTTCATTTGGAGGATGTTAATTAAAAAAAAAATTAAGTGTTTGGAATAATACGTGCTGAGGCTCATAGGTAATTACATAGTCATGAGTTAACTGAAAAATAATAATACGATCTTGATTCTACAGAGTTGCCTTTTTAGTTCTGACAGCTCCCATGCTTTCTTCCCTCATGGGCATTACTCCATGGATTCCCAACAAAACTGGGCTAGAGTTTCCTTTTACCCCTTTCCTCAATTTGGGTCTATCCTGAGCTCAGGAGACAGGGAGGGCCCTGCTCTTCAGACTTAGTTAAATGTAAAATTATCAGACCAGCCTGGTGTGTAGACATCCTTGGTGTTCTCTGTGCAGTTATCTCCCAACTTATTCTAATTCTTCTGCTACCTTTTGATCTGGCTAGGTGTCTAACATGGATATCTGCTTGTTAACGGTGGTAAGACTTTTAGTTGTTGATGACTGACTGGAGCCATCATTTGGAAGTCATCTTATTAACCGATTAAAGAAGTCTCAATATGTTTTTGAGTGGCTACTTTCAATTTGGCAGCATGCTGTTTGCTATACCATTTTTTAAATTCATAAGTTTAGGAATGGATTTAAGGATCAAAATAAGAATGGAAAATAAGAGACAGTATTTTTCATTCTATCTGAATGCATGATTAGGTAGTGTGGGGGTTCAGAATGAGCCACTGCAAGATAGGCCTCAGTGGTATGCAAGTAACTTTGAGCTAAACACAATTTTATCTTCAGGCTCAAGGGAAACTTCTGCTCCTCCCTTTCACTTAACTAGAAGAATTTGAATTAGAGTCCTTGTCCATAAGAGATTATGAGAGATAACTTCTTTTGACCTATTTATAGGGCAGGGCAAATTTCTATTTACTAAAAGTCTGCTCTTCTTATTATTCTGCCATGACCTCTTGAAGCCCCCAAGGTACATTACCTCATCCCTAGCTCAGGATGTCTTATATACCTCAACCCCTCTTTCTATCTCTGAACCTCTCATGTGTGCAGGGTCTCTGACTCTCTTATGTAGGTGCAGATCCCATGCACACGAGATTCAATTTTATTTTCTCTTGCCAGTCTGCCTCCTGTTGATTTGATAATACGACTAGCCAAAAGAAGCAGAGGAAGTAAAGCCCACACACAGAACGCTTAAATTATCAATAGATTATCTGTTGGAAGATCAGACAAAGAATGCCAAAAAGGTTCTTTGGAAATATTTTGCAAACACACATAAAAACATATTTGGATTTTTTTAATTAAATAAAAATCTGTTGTCACCTGGAAAGGTAGTACTTTGGTTCCCACTATAGTGACTTCCTTGGAAAAGCCATTTCTTGTGAAATTCAAGCTGCCATTTATCACAGAAACAATAATTGTGATCCGGTTGGTTACTTTTCTGGAACTCTGGCTGCATTGTTATCTATATGCAAAGCACTTCAGGAAGTAGATTAACATTTATTATTCTAGATGAATATCCCAACAGATAAATAATTTAAGTGTTTGCTTCTACTAAACAGTTTTAATTCAATCAATGGGCTATGTGAGTTTGCCAAGTAGTTAGAAAACACTTTGATTATCTTTATATGCTTTGGCAAGTATTTCAATAGATGATGAATTTACTTTTTTCTTACTTCAGTTTGTCTTAGGTATTTCCGATTATAAATTTTTTATTCATCTGATATTCCTCGATTGGGTCATTTTTGAGGTGGAAATTGCACAGTTCAAACAGACAATAGTAAGATGGAGTTGGAGTAAGATGGTAACTTTTGTTGGGCCAGAAAGACTGCCCATAAAGGTACAAGCTTGGCATAAATTCTGCATCACACAATTTGGCCATTAGCTCTAAAAGATCCCTCTCTACATAGTTGCATTTCACCCCTAGTTGCATTGTTTAAAATGTTGATTTATTTGGTTTGGCTACTGACAAGTGTAGACTAAGCTGATCATAAAATTGTATTTAGATCTAATTCTTTGAAGGGTCAAAGGGTGACAATTTGTACACTTAGTCTTGTAGGAATTAATTTTTCGATTTGACTATTGATAGCATCATTAATGAAGAAAAGCTGCAAGAGAAAACAGACCGTTTTCAGGAATGTGATTCAGAACATTAACACCTTAATTTACATAAAATTAGTTACATACTGCTGCAGTAATTGAATTTGTTTGACCAGTACTTTGCAACTGTGAAAAATAGATTCAGAAAGGCCAGACAAGAAGTTCTACATATTTTCTCCAAATGAATAGTCTTGGAATAATACGAAACAGAAAGAATTAATCACAAAACCATTCAGAATACTATAGTGGCAGCTGTAAAATGCATGGATTCGAAATGCATTCTTTTTCTTCTCCAAAAATCTTCATAAAATGCCTTCTTCTTGTCTGAAACAACTTTCATATTTTTCCCAGGTTTCATTACACTTGCATGAGTAAAAGTAATAACACTAAAATTGTAAGGTATGCATTGCTGTCAGATAAAAACTTGAATCAATTTCTGTTTACCAACAATAATGCTTAGTGCACCACAGACATAAGTAAGGCCCAAATGGATACACTAATCTCATACCTGTTAACCTGTCCACATCAAAACTTAACCACTCTCACTTCACTCAGAAGCCAAGTGTAATTAAATAATTGAACTTGAATTTTAAATAATTAGGTGATTGCCCTGAAAAATTAGTCATGTGTGAACATAATGAAGCCTTCCATTTTTCCTGTCTTCTTGTTTTTCCTGTTTTTGAAAATTTCTTGCATGTCAAATATATATATATTTTTTAAATTACTATTTATAATTTAAACTTCTTTACTATCATTACCACTGATGGCTGTACTCCACACTTCCTTCATAAATCCTACTCATTATTTTGCAGGTATTTCTTCTTAAGTATCTACTTATAGACAGGTTTCATTGACTAAGGTAACCATTTTCTCACATTTTCATTCCCCCCCACCACCAGTTTATGAGTTTGAAGAAAAATGATTTGGTTTCAGCTCTGCTTTATATTTTCTCTGTAATTAGGAAAAATGTTTGTTCTTTTTGTCTATGAAATGCTTGGTCTGTACAGGGATAATATTGATATAGTCAAAACTATCCCAGGATGGTGTGGAAGGTAATTACTATGCAAAGTTTTTGTACCAACAAAGCATTTATTAAAAAAAAAAAAAATTCTTGTATTGACTGATTAAATAGATTTTGTAAAAATGTAGGACAATTCTTAGATTATTATTGATACTTTACCTGTCAGGAAGCTTATAAAACATTTTCAATATAAGAAAGAAAATTTAGTCTTCTCATTCACCTCAAAATTTAGTCTTCTCTGTCTCTGCGAGAGAATGGCCACAAAAAAACTGTAAAACTCTGTAAATACTTTTTATTTTCCAATACATTGTGTGTGTGTGTGTGTGTGTTTTTAAAAAAAACTCTATAGATCTATATTGTAAACAAACATCTTTAAAGTAATCCTCTAGTCTCATTGTCATGCAGATATCTCTTCCTGATGACTCTCCAAAACGGAATGCAACCAACATGGTGGAGAGTTTGGAAATTTAGGGAACTTAAAATTGATCTTGAATTTGCTATTACCTACCTAGCTCAGTGGCCTTGGGTGAGTTCACTAATAGTTTCTGAGCCTTGCTTTCCTCATGGGTGAAATGAGCATTTTAAATTTGATGGTCTGTAGGATTTCTTATGGTTCAATAAATTCAGTGCTTGATATAGTACTTTTACTTGTGTATTTGTTTGGTATATTTAATTTTTCCTAAAGGATGATGCAGCTGAATATAAACATAATTATGGACATGGTTGAAGTAGAAGGGCAGTTATCACTTTAAAAGGTAAATTTTGAAGAGTGGGGCAGAGTTGCAAATGGAAATAGAAACTGTCAGTTGCTTTTGCCCTATTTTTCCATTAATTTTTTTAGCTTTTATTTTTTTAAGATTTTTATTAAAATATAGCTAACATACAATATTATACTAGTGCTACACCATAGTTGTTCAACATTTATATACCAAAAGAAATGATCACTGTAAGCCCAGCAACCATCTGACAGCATAATATGCTATCCTAATATTATTGACTATATTCCCTATGCTGTACATGACATCCACGACTTACTTGTTTTATACCTAGAAGTTTGAACCTCTTATTCCTCTTCACCTTTTCCCCCTTAAAATTTTTTTCAATTAGAGTTGACATTCAATGTTATTTTATATTAATTCCAGGTGTACAGCATAAGTGGTTAGACATTTTTATAATTTAAGAAGTGATCCCCCTGACTAGTCTAGTACCCACCTGGCACTATACATAGTTATTACAGTATTACTATTTCCTTCTTCTATACCCTACATCCCCATGACTACTGTATAACAACCAATTTGTACTTCTTAATCCCTTCCCCTATTTTACCTCTCCACCCCCACCCCAGCCCCACTCCCATCTGGCAACCATCAAAATGTTCTCTGTATCTATAAGTTTGTTTCTGTTTTGTTTGTTTATTTGTTTTGTTCTTTAGATTCCACATATAAGCAAAATCACATTGCATCTATCTGACACACTCCATTCAAAACAATACCCCCCAGGTCTATCCATGTCTCTGAAAATGGCTAGAAGCCATTCCCTTCCACGGCTAAGCAATATTCTATTGTTACATGTACCACCTCCTCTTTATCCACACATCCAGGCTGTCTCCACATTTTGGGCAGTGTAAACAGTGCTGCAATGAATATATGGGTATACACATTCCCTCGAAGTAGCATTTTGGGTTTCTTCAGATAAATACCCAGAAGTGGGATTACTGGTCTTTTTTTGTCTCTTTGTTTTAAAGTCTATCTTGTCTGATACAAGTATTGCTACCCTAGCCTTTTTTTTTTTTTTTTTTTTTCATTTCCATTTTCAGGAGATATCCTTTTCTATCCCTTTACTTTCAGGCTGCATGTGAAATCTTTTGATTGGAAATGAGTCTCTTATAGACAGCATATGTAAGGGTCTTGTTTTTTTATCCATTCAACCACTCTATCTTTTGATTGGAGAATTTAATTCATTTACATGAAAGTAATTGTTGCTAGATATGTAGTTATTGCCATTTTATTACTCATATTATTTATTTATTTATTTTTAATCTTAAAGAAGTCCCTGTAAGATTCCTTGTGACACTGGTTTGGTGGTGATGAACTCCTTTAGCTTTTTTTTTTTTTTTTGGCTGGGAAGCTCTTTATCTGTCCTTTGATTCTAAATGATAGCTCGGCTGGGTAGAGTAATCTTGGTTGTAGGTCCTTTCTATTCATTACTTTGAATATTTCTTGGCACTCCTTTCTGGCCTGCAAAGTTTCTGTTGAGAAATCAGCTGACAGTTTTATGGGAGCTCCCTTGTAGGTAACTAACTGCTTTTCTCTTGCTACTTTTAAGACTCTCTCTTTGTTTTTAAACTTTGGCATTTAATTATGATGTGTCTTGGTGTGGTCCTGCTTGGGTTCATCTTGTTTGGGACTCTCTGTGCTTCCTGGGATTGTATATCTACTTCCTTTGCCAGGTTGGGGAAGTTTTCTGTCATTATTTCTTCAATTTCTTGTTTCTTCAATTTCTTGTTCTCTCTCTTCTCCTTCTGGTGTCCCTATGAGCAAAATTCTGATACCCTTGATTTTGTCCCTGATGCCCCGTAAACTATTCTCATTTTTTCTTTTTTTTTTTTTTTTTGCTTTTCTGTTTGAGTGTTTTTTGCTACCTTATCTTCTAAATCACTGATTTGATCCTCGGCTTCATCTTATCTACTCTTGATTCCCTCCAATGTATTCTTCATTTCAGTTATTGTATTTTTTATTTCTGACTGGTCCTTCTTAAATGTTTTCTATCTCTTTGTTGAGGTTCTCCCCGAGACCACTGAGCATCCTTATAACCAGTGTTTTGAATATTGCTCCTGGTAAATTGCTTGTCTCCACTTTGTTTAGTTCTTTTTCTGGATCTTTGTTCTTTTCTTTTATTTGGGACATGTTTTTTTGTTTTCACATTTTGGCTGCTTCCCTGTTTTTGTTGCTATATTAGGTAGGCCTTCTATGCCGCCTTGTCTTAGTAGAGTGGCATTATGCAGTAGGTGTCCTGTGGGGCCCATTCTCCCTGGTCACCAGAGCCAGGTGCTGCAGATCTGTCCCTTGTGTGGGTTGTGTGTGCCCTCTTGCTGTAGTTGAGCCATTGCTGCTGTTTGCACATCAATGGGAGAGATTGAACCTTGGGAAGATTGATTGTGGGCAATGGCTATGATTATAGCGGAGGAGGTGTTGTGCAGGGGCTGACCCTACAGAGCAGGATTAGCTTTATCAGGGCTCTGGTGCCTGCGCACTATGCCCTTTGGTTGAGTCATCCTTGGGGGTGGGCGTGTGGTGCTCCAGCTTGGTCCAAAGCTGACCACCAGGCATACCAGCTTTGAGGACTCCTGTGAGGATCTCTGCTGCAGGCCAAGTTCAGCTGCTGTCTGTGTGCTGCCTAGGGACATCTGACATGAAACACAAAGCAATCCACAGATGGCAGCCACCCACACTGGGCTCGGAGGTGCCTAAAGAGGCCAAGCTGAGAACCGAGGCCAGCTTTCGCTAGTGCTGGGCTTAGGGCTGTTCAACCAGAGGTACATGACACTCCAAAGCCAGATGTTGCTTGTTGGTTTTGTGAACCTTTGAGAGATTTTTAGGGATGTCTGCAGTATGAGCCAAGATGGGTTGTTTGCATGGGAAAGCACTGGAAACATCTTGGGTGTGCCTGAAAGTTGAGTGGGGCAGAGTCTCAAGGGAATCACCAGGGCAGAGCAAATGATGTCATCCAGGTTGACGAAGACTCAGATATGGCGGTGGCCTGCATCTGCACACCAGGAAGGGGGAGGGCTCAACAAAGAAACAGTGGCTTCTGCCAGCTTCTCCGTCACGGAGAAAACTGCCCCCTCCAGTTCTTGCTCTGAAGCCAGACAATTCAGTTCCTCCCCATATGTCCTTCTTGCCTTTCGAGCTGCTGCCCCAGTGCTGGAGCCCAGAGTGAGTGAGTCTGTCAGCGAGTAAGCCCATGCATGGTCCCTTTAAGAGGAGTGCCTAGAACTGCAGCCACCCTTTGTCTCATTCAGCCACAATCTCCACTATTTTTCACAATCAGAAGTAATGGAGAATTGTCTCCCTGGCACTGAAACCCTGGGCTGAGGAGACTGTTATGGGGTTGGGTCCCCTTGCTCCTCAAGAGGAACCTCCACAGCTGAGATACCCCTCCCGATTTTTAATGGTCTCAACTGAGTTTTGGACTAGCCGGTTCTGCATCTCCTCCTCTCGTACCAGTCTTAAGGTGGCTTCTTCTGTATGCTTTTAGTTATAGGGCTTCAGTGCAGGTGGACTTCAGGTGATTCTCAATGACGGTTGTTCTGTGATGAAAGGAGGTAAGCATAGTGTTTACCTACTCTGCCATCTTGACCGGAATTCCTTTCCAATTAATTTTTGACTTTGGTGTTCCTTCCAATCTAATCCCAAGATAAGAATAGGTCTACAGAAAAATAGATTATTCAGTACCCAAATCCACATTATCTAGAGTATGTTTTGCCAGGGTAAATTTCCCCTAGATTATAAGAAGAGCAAAGCAAATCATGCACACTTTCGAATTCAATGGCTTTATATTATCATGCCCTTTTCTATAATAATAATAATAATAATAATAATAATAATAACAATAATAATGGTCACTAAAATCATGAAGCTCTGGATTCCTAAAATATAGACATGTATGTCTATGTATGTCTGTCAGTATATTTATATCATTGCTTTACTATTTAAAAGGTTCCTTTCCAGAAATAGCATATACCCCACAATTAAGTTTGCTTCAAAATAAACCAAATTTCAAAAGGACCAAAATCAATGAAGATAATTTAAAAAGTAGGAGATGGTTTCCGCAAATCAACTCTCTGGTCTAGTTTGCAATATTTCACGAGCCCTGGAAAGCTTCCTAATCTAGTCATTTGTCAGAGTGTAGGTCAAATGATTTGCTGAATGTAACTTTTATCGATCAGATGCAATTTTAGGGAGCATGCGCTGAACATTCCTAATACAATGATAGACTTTCCTTGAATAATACATGGTTTGTACCAAGCTGTACCACACACACACACACACACACACACACACACACACACAAACCTTATCAAATCTATAATGTAGTAGATAATGGAATAAAAGAGCAAACTTCCATCGTAGCACAAGATAGTAACATGGAAAAACTGAACTGTTAAATCAAATCCGTGAAATTCATTTTCTTTGTATAACATTAAAATATATTCCAAAAAATGGCCGAGAAATCCAATAAAAGAACAGTCTCTGAAAAGAGTAATTTGTGTGCAATAAGGCTAGATACATTTAACAGAGTTCTCCTGTAGTTTTGATCACATTTAAAATTCTATTGCTTTTTTGTTAAATTTTCTCAGATTTCTTTTCAAACTTTTTATTATTTCTTTGAAATACATTAACCTTTTAATGTATAGATAATTTATTCAGCATCTACATTTAAATGCTTCGTAGGTGTAATTTTCCTATTAAATTTTCTTCTACAGCTGCTTTCACTTTGTCTCAAACAGATTACTCATTGTCAACAAACTATAACAGGACTGATCTGTTAGAGTATCAATTCTTAGGTTCATTTCAATATTTTAGCTATTTGCATAATACTTTTGCAGGAAGTAAAGCTCCTGTGGCTCATTGTTTCAGGAAAATTGTCGGAATATGTTTAATATTAATTGTTTTATCTGCAATAAAACAGAAAATAATATCTTATAATAAGATCTTATAAATATGAACACGAGGATATTTATGCTCCTGTACTTTTCTTTTTTGCAGAAAATATTTGATCAAATTAAGCATGAATGAAGATAGTTATGTTATTTTTCAAAATGAAACAGACTTTCAAATTGCTCTAAAAGCACAAGCAAGTTTATTATTCAATCCCTTTTCTCTTTTTATTAATATTATCAATTATGAAGATTTATTTCACTGAAAATATTTTTACAAAAATACATAATTATGTTTAATATTGTGCTAGAAAATATAATTTTATTTTATTATGAACTACATGAAAAGTTGTTCTTCCTTAAGCTAAAAGTAAATCATTTGATAAAAATATTTATCTATGTAAGGATATACTGCTTACAATAGGAAGAAGTAGGTTCTTTTATAAGCATACTAATTTGGCTGAAAACTAGAAAGAGAAAGAGAGAATGTTTTCCTCTTCTACATTTTCTGCATTCTTTTTCCTCTTTTAAGAGAGAATATTGGGCTGTTTCCAATTAAATTGAAATGTGGCATGGAAGTTATCAATCAAATGTAATTATTTTGTTCAAAACAATATCACATGCAAAATTAACATGTGCAATAGGGGAAAAGTGTCAGAACGTATCAGTTATTCTAAGACAGCTCATCTCTTATTGAAGTGATGAAATTCTGGAAACATTGCTCTGGGCTTCCTGGCATCTCTCACTTTGGGTCTTTTTCAGCCTTGCTTACCTCAATGGCTGTTTTTAGGTGCATTCTACCCAGGATGCAGAAATGGAATTAGAACGAAACCATCTGTAAAGCCAACTATACTTTCTTTTTGGTACCACCATGATCTTGACTTTAATTTCATTTTAGGCAGCACAAACTGGTATTCTATGTGTACAACTTTGGCAGATGGTGATGTAGAAGGCAAAGCATGATTCTGAAGTTTCCTACATGCCATTTCCTCAACCTTCTCAACCATTCCCATGTGTAGCAAGACTCTGGCTGCTGAAAGCCTCCACTCTGACATCCAGTGGAGATCTGAGTTTTCCTCTGGCACCCTGATTCCACAGATCTGCCCTGTCTTTCATTCTTTCAAGGCCTCTTCTCTTGCAGAATGTGTGAGTAAAAAGTAAAAAACTGCAGAATTTAACTGTGAGTAAAGTCTATAGTTTCGTGTATCCAGTGACAATGCCACATGCCAAACTAAATAGTGAGTTAAAGCAGAGATGGTAAAAACGTGGTGCTCTCCATCCCTACCCTTTGGAACGTGAGAATCAATCTTAACCATTCCTTCTGCTGAGTTTGCAGAAGGCCTCAGATGCCTTTTTGAAACAGCATTCCAAAAAACTACTTCCAAATGATTTGAGTTGACTCACAAATTGAAACCAATTTTTCTAAGTTAATGTTTATTGCATCCATGTGTTATATTTACACTTTAACAAAAGGCTTCTGATGGCAATGATTAAACCCAAATGAATGGATAGGAATGCTAAACACCAAGACAAACTGACGTTCCCCAATGAGAACTTCATGGAGAGCTTCTTAGTCTAGCTATGCTAATTATATGACGTTCTATAAAGCAATTCTTTTTCACAAGATTTCATAAGTAAATGATCTAAATCAAACACGTACTCTTTCTACTATGCACTTCTGCAATACACATTTCTCTGGGATATGATGCTGTTTTTTATATTGTATTATATCTATCTGTTCTCATCTCCTGTTTCCTCATTGGATTCCAGGCACCTTGGAAACAGACTTTACAGGATATCACTTCATAATATGCATCTTTGAATAGGACAGGACTTGGCATATTGTTGTTTGTCATATGGAGCTGAACTTAGTAGAAGAATGTAACCCTGTGCAATATAGTGGCTGGAAGGGATCTCATATACCATCCAATCTCACTTCCTCACTTTACTGATGATGGGAATTGAAAGGCTTCACAAAACTGGCTTCCAACAACCAACGTTGTCAACAAGGCCTTCACGACTTGGTCCTGTCCAGCTCTGCAGTGTCACTCCCTACCCTGCTCACCTTGACTGTGGTCACATGGGTCTCATCTCTGTTTCTAATACATGCTTAGCTCTCTCCCAGTCTGAGTCTTCTGGGTCTTTGTATGTGTCCTCCTAGAAGGCTCTTCCTGCCACTCTTCACTTGGGCCAATCTTACTAGTCCCTTAGGGTTTAGATTAACATTCACTTTCTCCAAGTAGCCTCCCCCAAAGCCTCATCTAAGTTTCGTTTTCCCAATGACCCCCTCAAGTTACTCTTTCTTTAAAATACCTTGTTCTTATTGTTCACAAGTCTCGTTTTTCAACCATATGTGTAACTTCTATTGCCCTGATTAGTCTGTATGCTACATAAAGTCAGGGATAATTCTTTCCCACTATTGTATCCTCGGCACTTATTTCAGTGCCTTATGTTTAATAGGTACTCGTTAAATTTTGTTGAAAAATTAAAATAGGTACTTAATATCAGAACTATGGCCTGAAACTAAGCTGTCTATTCTTATATTCTTACCTCACAATGACAGCCTTCCATGAAAATCTATCAATATAAGCTGCACTAAAAAATTTCATCATGAAGAAATGGTGGTTCTAAATTTTACCACCCTGCAACATATAATTTTTTCAGATTTTTAATCTTTGATTTAATGACTAAAATAGTTCTTTTTGAGAAGCCCCTGGAAGTTTATACAGCTTTATATCAGGAGTTAAGTTGGGGTACTAATCATAAATTTTTTTTACCCAAACAGTGTGAAAAGTCCTCTGTGACGACATTAGCAGTAAGCCTGTATTGTACACAGCATGGCAGTGTGTTGGGGGTGGGGGTGGGTAAGAACAAAATTTTTAAAGATAATAGATATAGAAGATCAATCTCAGCTTTATTCCTTCCTTGCCTTATGATGCTGGATAAGTTTATTAAATACTTCTGAGGCTTATTATTTTTTTTAATCTGTAAAGCAGAGGCTAATGGTACCTAGTACTTACCCCTATTTATCTCCAACTATTTGATTCATTTCTCTATCCTGTCTGTAACCTTGAACCAGATTTGTCTCCAATGAATAAATAGCATAATGCATGTGAAATAAGAAATTCTCAATACATTCTGGCTGCTATTTCTATTATTGTTGTTGTTATTATTATTATTATTACTATTATTATTAACCTAGCTCTATTTCTATCATCTATATATCATACCCATTATAGTGTCTGATACAAAGTAGGCCCCCACTAAATAATGGGATGATGCACTAGAATGCCTTTGCTAATTCAAATGCCCCATCAAATTTTTTTTTAAATCTATTAATGTAAAATTTTTATTAATAGGTTTTCTAATAATGAAACCTTAAAATTTGATGCATTTTTTTAAAATAAACATAACTCCATAGTGAGACGACTAGATGCTCCTACTACGCAAGCTGGCTCTGACAGATTGGATTTGCAGAGACTGCCGGTAATTATTCTCTAATTTTTAAACTTCTGCTCCAATTCAGTGTTAAAAGTGACTTTTCATTTTATTTTCCATTTAAAAATTATACTATTGCTAAAAGAGAAAATAAATATGTTAAAAACCACCAGATATAGTCAATAAATCCCTTTTACAGTATTTTTCAAAATATGGAGAAGTTCCCACCCACACATACACACACACTTTAGTAAAAAGGACTGTATGAATGTGTGGTTGGTCATATACACAAAAAAGAAAAGCTGGGAAGTTTTAAACATTATACATATAACTGACAAATGGAGACCACTTTGTAGTTTGCATGAGGTTTTCAAGGGATCTCCTCATTTCTTACTATTTTTATCACGATAGATGCATCTTGTCTGCAAATTTTTACTTTATTAATTCAAGACTTATTATGGCATATTGGTAGAGGATGTGTTATGAATTCTTCAGGGTAATGACATACCAATTCCCCAGTGTAATTACTGTCATATTTCAAAGATATCTAAAAATTATGAACATTTGAAGTTACTAAATATTAAACATTATATATTTTGGTTGTCTTTATCAAAAGGTCATCATTGTATTTTATGTGGTAGAGGTTATATGATGTTCATTTTTGTTAGGTAAACATAATGAATCTGAAATAATATGAATGTGGCATAAACACATCAATTTCAGAGAGGATAGGTGATGTTACTAAGTTGTTAAGGGTATAAGAGTTCAGTTTCCTCATCTGTAAAATGGACAGAACTGATGTGAGGATTCAATGAAACAATATGTAAAGCATTTAGCATATCACTTGGCTTAATTTAACACAAAGTAAATGTTAACTTCACAATCCTGCATGGAGAAGTGAGGGGGTGTGAAATACATTTTGTGGTGTAAAGCATAACAAGTGCTGTAAAATCAAAGAGCTGAGAAATGAGGAGCGACCATACTTTCCAAATTCCAAGTCTGTGAATATTTGTGTAAGAAATAAGATTCCAAGGTAATGAAGTGGTTTTGGCCAACTAGACAGGTAGTGAGTGGGTCAGGAGGCTTTAAACCTGGAAGAAGGTTAGAGTAGGGGATGGGAAAAGCTGCACATTATAAAAATGTGCCACAGGATTTGATGTTTGTGAAGGGGAAATACTCTCTTGTTACAAGTTATCAGTGGCTGCTGTTGATTTGAAATTTAGTGACAAGACAAGAAGCTGCTATAGTCAGATGTTGAGGCAATGGGTCCAACTTCTGGGGAATATGGTTTTCCTATCTGGCAGTAATTTAAGCATTGTGAAAACCCGTGGAAATGCTCTTTTGGGTCATTATCCTTCTGCGCATCATCGATCATATATTTGGAGCTGGTAACACATTAGCTCTGGTAAATTTATTTGTTTTTCACAAATCATTTTTGAAAACGTCACACTTTATCAAGGCTGCTCCATAAACCTAACGTATTTATTATACAGAATTTTATTTATTAAATTTTATTTGCTGTCAAGAGAGACAGACATGAATACAATGTTTAAAAAGATGTCTACCGTTGTGAGAGAAAAAAAAAAAAAGCAAGTCCTGAGGTAGAAGCTCAGTGAGTTGGAGAAATGTAAATGTCCCCCACATTTAATCTTCACATGACAAAATGCATTATGGTCAAAATAGGTACGTCTCTAAACTGCAGATTTCTAACATCCTAAAACCTGCATAACATAAGCCTATCATTTTGTCATAAATGCTCTCGGTCACTGTTAGCCTCTTCTTTCTCACAACACTCTTAGACGTAGTTATTCCAGATACATTAAAGCCAATTATAATTATCTTGGCTATATAAAACAACACCTCCTTATGCAAGGAGGATGTGATATATGGGGTGTAACATATACTGGTGTCAAAAGCAAGTTATTTTCATCAGACAATTATAGTTGCCTTTGACATCAGGCCTGCATTTCCCACCAATTAGTCCAAACTGCAGGGTGCAATTCTAGAATTCTGCAGTGCTAGCAGCTAGTGGTACTAAGTGGAATTTAGGACATTTAAATACTGTACGGCCAATAAATATTCTGCTTTAACTTCGGTTGGTTCGAATCAATAGTCTGTGTTGTCTGCACGCACATCATTTTTCCACAGCAAGAAAGTACATATGGATTTTATTTTTTGTTGGGATATTAATTCTTCTTGTCAATAAAGTGCTTAATTTTCATTTTAACTCGATGTCTCTCCTGGATGCCACTGAACTATTTATCAGGCCAAACTTACAACTCCTGCTGGAGATAGTTGTGGAGGTCAGGGGAGGACTTTTGTAGAAAAAAAGTGTTCAGGAGTGAAAAATAAAACGGACTTATTTTTCCATCCTGATTAATTTTACAATGATTTGAGATTCTTTAAAATTATTCAATTGCTGACATGAAAGAGTGTAAATAAACCAAAAGGGCATTGTTTGAATTTTTAGGGACTTTATTTCTCATTTGAGAAATATGTGAGTGAAAATGTATGTGTCTCTAAGATGCCAGGACTAAGGGATAAAAAGTAGATATTTAGAAGAATAATTTGTGTCTTGCCTACTGGCATACGTAAGAAACAGATACAGCCACTTGCCTCTTTTCAATTGGGACCTGGTTCCCTTTTTCCAACACCAAAGTATATGGGGCTATCGAAAAGTATTCTTTAAAAAAATGTATTTAAAAAAATCTCAATTGGAAAGAATACTCTTAGGTGGCATTTTAACGGATGGACAGTGTGATTTATTGGTCATGAAAGATGATAAGTGGGGCACGGAACTCACATGGAGAGTTAGGGAGAAAGGTCCTACAGAGCTGTGTGATCAGTAAGAGTCCAAAACAGACTCAGGCTGTTCTTCTCAAAGCCTCAGAGGCCACCCTCATACTCTCCAAATTCCTTCTGCTCTTTTTCCTCAAAGAAGTTTACATGTATTCTGGAAAGAATGCCATGGGAGAAGAGCACTGGGCATGCACTAAAAATGAGAGAAGGAAAGATGTGGTAGGCCACAGATGGATATTAGTGACTTGTTTATTCACTCAGCATTTATTGAAAGCCTACTGTGAGTTTGACAACATGGGGGTGAATCAGAAATGAATCCTGACCTCCACAATTTGTGGCTTAGGGCATCTGAGACAAGCACACGGATAATTAAAATACAATGCAATGTGTGACAAGCGCCACAAGAAATCCACAAAGGAAACAGTACAAGAGTGTTCAGAAGAGAAGGAGAAGACTTGAATGGAGAGTCATATAATTAGCCATTCTACTCATTCTCTGCGTGGCTTTCAATCTAGGCTATTGGTGTGTCAGTTTTTCTGTGCCACAAAATTAGGAAAATATAGCTGTTTTAAGTATAAAATACTATATGTGAATAACTGTGAGTGTCTCTGCATTGAAATGTTAATTTTAGGTGGTGTATTTCTAGTAAATAGACCACTTTCGGTGGCTGCAAAATATGCCTATCTAGGGGGAATGTAGTTTCAACTGCTCAATAATCATTCTTGTTAGTCCACTTTGGGTGATATCAACCCAGACAAGAGGACATGATCTCTCGAACTTGTCACATAATGCATAATACAAACTACTAGTGTCAGAGGAAAAGGCCCTAAACTCCGATACGCAAGCCAGAGGACCTGTCTCCCTTTTTCCTGGAGGTTGGGGCAGGGAGTTGCCAAGTCGATATCATCCCCTATATCTCTCTCCCTAGAGTAAGAAGAAGCAAATGCTATTATTACGTGATTCAGACTTGTTATAATTATTTCCAGCATCATTCACTTTCCAAAACCAACCTGAGCACCTAACCAACCATTGCACTGAAGAATTAAAAGCATCATAAAATACAGCTTAGGTGTCTGAATATTACAACCACACGTCATCATGACTCACGGTCCGAAAGACCTCTCCTAGTTGACAGTCACCTTGAACCCAGCCCCTCTGAGAAAGAAGTGTCTTCATGAAGCAAACTATGCCTGCAGCTTAACTACCATTGTAGCTCTTCCTCAAAATTTCCTTCCCCCAGAATACCCTTACGGAGTTTCATCTGTGCAACGGCTTCCTTTCGAGTGGCACTGAGTGTATCTTTCCAATGGTGCATGGAGGATATAAGCTCATAACACCCATTAGCATTAATGGGAGTTATCCGCGTAAATCCCTTCACATCGATTAGAGAATAGGCCTCTTTTGATTTTAGAAATCTTTCCTGTGAGGATTTCCCCTGTGTCTAGTATGGGCATATAAATGGCCATTTTATTGTATTAAATATGTATCACATCCATCATTTTTAATGCTGTGCTGTGATGAAGGCTTCTCAGTTCTGGGATCAGTTCGGAAAATATTTAAACTTGGCAAGCTAAACAAGCCTCAGCTAAGAAAGCCTAAAGGGCTCCATTCAGAGAAATATTATCTACCATTTACGCTCGATTTAAAAAAAAAAAAAAAAAAAAAAAAAAAAAACCCTGAAATTACTCAGGGAAAAAGTGTGGACAACATTGTTTTTGACTAAATTACAGGCTTTTAATATTCATTAGCAGTGACTTTTCCATTATTCAACCAAGAAAATCTGTACACAAACCAAGAGAGAGAAAGACATTGCTGCCTGAAATTCACAAACAGGACATTGCTGGTGTTTGTTCACAAGAAAATAATACCAACTATAAGAGGTCAACTTAGATTCTGATCTAAGGTCGTTGTGAAGAATGACCTCTCTATACAGTCGTGTCTTTCCCTGATCATGATATTTGTGTAGAGATGCAGGGTAGAAAATAAATGAAATCCATATTTTTTCCCATTGGTGTTATACGGGTTGTAACTTTGCTACTGGAGAGTGGCTATTTGCAAGACTCCTAACGCAGAGACAATATAATATTTTCTAGGTTGCAGATTGTAGGCATGTTTGATCCATTGACGTATTTTATTTAGCTGTTAGATGACCATGCTGTCTTGGGTTAACCACACTCCCTATCCATCACTCCCTGTTGTATTATGCCTCCCTCTTTTCACACTTACCTCTGTTTGCATAGGAAGCAGCTTTGGACTCTGGCCTTGTGGGTTTGATTCTAGTCCTAGCACTAACCATAAAAGATGTTTGACCATATGCAAGCTACTTAGACTCCTTGACCCTCAATTTTATTCTCTGGAAAATGGGAAAATAACGCATTTGTTGAAAGACTGTGGTCAGGATCAAATGAGATAATGTTCATGAAGCCCTAGCTCTGATTCTGGCAGAGAGTAGGTAGTCAATATATAGTAGACACTGTTCTTAAGTGAATATGAGATTATTATAAAAAGGATGTGGAAACAGGTTTGAGAATCTGTGCTGTCCCTAGGTCAGTCAATGCTGTGGGTAGGATTTCTGGCCCTACTACCCGCTGCATAGAGGATGTCAGGGAATGTCACCCCCACACAAAACATCACGTGTTAACAGGAAGAAGCCCATTTCACAGCTTTTTCTTCAAGTGCACATTTACACTTCACACAGAACAGAAAGGAATGGAAATACCATCTCATTAGTACATATCTCTGCCACATATGTTTTTAGGGGATTAGTCTGTCCTTATAATACAGCTTCTGCATCCTTGAGGATTTATCGATAGGGGAAATACAACCTTGGTTTTACAGGAAGCAAGAAGAGCTCTGGAATGCAGGCGTGCATGTCCAGCTGTAACTTCCTCTACTGGGGAGACATGCAGTATGACTGCCTCCTGCTGCCTGCATTTACCAGATAATGCTTCAGATGATCAATAATAGTTTGGCTGGACATCATTGTTTTCATTCAAGAGGCTTATGTATGATTACATATATTTAAAGTCAGTGTTTTTTAACGTAGGTCTTAGGTCGTTCATCTTTTCTTCTCCTTCCTTGTATTATCTTTGTGCTCAGAGTTCCCTTGGGTGTTTAAGAAAAGTTGGCTTACTGATTCTTCTTTCAGATCCCTCCCAAAATTGTATGACCTCTTGTGAATTACTTGACTCCCTTTTTAATCAGCCAGTCAACAAGGCGTCTTCCTCATTCGTCCTTTTTTTCTTTTCTGTTTTTCTTCTTCTTTTGTTAGAGGAGAAGTATATTGAATCCACACTTAAACATATTTCACAGCTCTACCATCATCATGTATTTAAAAATCTCCCTTGCCCTTTTCAGACCTTTATTCCTTTCTTTTAAGACTTTTACAATGAAAGGAAACTTCCCACCATGTCCAGCAAGTCATACCAGAGAGTGTTACGTAGTGAAAATTGGTGACATTTACAGAAGAGGAATATTAAGAGGACACTCATGGTCTTATTTGTTAAGATTAATGGGGTAGAATTATAAGAGATCTGGTTCTTCATACGTATACATGTGGGTATGTAACGATGGGGGCTCTGGGTGGAGGGAGAGAGGCGGGATTTAAGAAGACAAAGGCCTAAGGCAATTTACGTTCGGGTTTACAATGGTTTTGCTGCAAGCATGCAGAACTAACTGGGTTTAGATTAAGGCAGTCTAATTAGTGTCATGTCAAACTGGCAGTGATCATAAGACAAGAGAGAGGTCACTCTTGTCATCTTCTTGGTCTTTTGCCCTTAAATA